>NW_017306425.1:785973-844351 GCF_000935625.1 Nanorana parkeri
AGGGTGTGTGTGTGTGTGTGTGTGTGTGTGTGTGTGTGTGTGTGTAAAAAAGAAAAAGTTTAAAATAAACTGGTCACAAAAATAAATGTTAAAGTCCCCCGCCCTCATGTACACACCCGCATATATGCGTCGGGTGGACCTATGTGCGAAAATAACGATTGCACCCATTGTGCTGCACATATTACATACCACTGCGAACGTCAGAGTGTGAACAATAATTGTAGGGCCATCAATCACTGTTAACACTAAAATTGAAGAGCAGCAAAAGCTTTTAAAGCGGACCTTTACTACCTTTCCCTACAAATCACATCGGCATTCAGCCCTGCATGCTTCTATAAATTCATATAGCGTTCATTAGTTAAACATATTTTTAATATACTCACAAATAGTGTTCATCCATTTCCTGTCCACTTTGGCACAAATGATGTAATCTGTGCCCAAGCATTGCATCCTGGGAATGTTACATTAGCAGAGCATTGCCGGGAAATCTCATCTGTAATCTCAGGGAAAGGCATTTTCCTCCCCTAAGATGTTTGTAGATTGTCATTACTAGACGTTTTTAAAGGTGCCTTTGTTGTCATTTTGAAGATATGGGTAAAGTTCCCCTTTTAAGGGCCTGTTCACATGAGTTTCAGGTCTGGGTGAGGTGCGGATCTGCAGACGCGGTGCTATGTGTTTTTGATGCGTTCCAGTTAAAAAAAAATTTTTTTGTGCTGGAGCGGTGCTGTCAGTATGTTAGCTGCAGTGCGTTTTTGACGCGTTTTGCGTTTCCGCACTGTTTCCTGACCGTACAAAATGTGACATGCAGTATTTTTCTGTCGTAACCTGAACGGACTGTGCACGTGAGAACTGTAGCCCATAAAACACATAGGGATACATTGGGATGCATTTTTAGTGCAGGAGCGTACGGATCAGGTCAGCACAGAATACGGACGTCGTGTGAACAGGCCCTAAAGCGTCGCCTATGGCCAATTTTGGGAATGGTAGCTTTCTGTGATCTCGCAGGCGCACAAATTTAAGCCTTGACAACAGGGTACCTGGGCCAGTGCTCAGGGGATCAGCTGATTCTGCAGGAAACTGAAACTTTTAACATCAAGGAGCAGCAACCATTGTAAATGATTTCATCAGCGTTTGAAATGTCTTAAACTTATGGCTTTAATATCTCTTGAAGGAATTATTAGATAGTGGCTCCCGGACACCCGGGAGAGAAACATTTTCTCCCGGAAAGGTTTACTCTGCTTTTATATACCAGAGTAAGGTCTCGTTCACACCTAGGCGTATTGCATATGTGCGTCTGTCGACGTTTTTGACGCGTTTTGCGTTTCCGCACTGTTTCCTGACCGTACAAAATGTGACATGCAGTATTTTTCTGTCGTAACCTGAACGGACTGTGCACGTGAGAACTGTAGCCCATAAAACACATAGGGATACATTGGGATGCATTTTTAGTGCAGGAGCGTACGGATCAGGTCAGCACAGAATACGGACGTCGTGTGAACAGGCCCTAAAGCGTCGCCTATGGCCAATTTTGGGAATGGTAGCTTTCTGTGATCTCGCAGGCGCACAAATTTAAGCCTTGACAACAGGGTACCTGGGCCAGTGCTCAGGGGATCAGCTGATTCTGCAGGAAACTGAAACTTTTAACATCAAGGAGCAGCAACCATTGTAAATGATTTCATCAGCGTTTGAAATGTCTTAAACTTATGGCTTTAATATCTCTTGAAGGAATTATTAGATAGTGGCTCCCGGACACCCGGGAGAGAAACATTTTCTACCGGAAAGGTTTACTCTGCTTTTATATACCAGAGTAAGGTCTCGTTCACACCTAGGCGTATTGCATATGTGCGTCTGTCGTGCGTTTTTACTGCGATTCGCTGCAAAAAGTTGCGCGACCGTCGCGCGTTTCCGAAGGCTACTTGGCTGTATCCTAATGGAAACGCGCAACAAAACGGCCCAAAGTAGTACATGTACCTTTTCAGGCGTGGGCCGTTTTGTAGCGCGTTATTGACGGGTGGAAATACGCCAAGGTGGGAACGAGACCATTGAATACAAGGCGGCGGAGAGCACAAACCCCCCCCGAAATGAGACTGGCACCTCCCTGAAATTACTTTTTTCAGTTTAGGATCCCTGGCAATATGTTACTATTTAATTAGAAGTTAGATAAAACGGTCAGGCATGATCAAAATGTAAGAACAAAGTGCAACTAATTTTGATTCTTCGTGACCCTTTTTTCATAGATTGATCTCCAGATTCTGTTCACAGGTAATAGCAGGAGATGTGGCTGTGGGTGGAAATCAGTAACAAAAAATATCATTTGAATGTTGTAATTTTTCTTATCAAGAAAGTATACTACCATGTAGCAATGTTTTCTTGAGACAGTTTGTAACAGCGACAATTTTATTTTGTATTCTTAAAAGAGAACTATGGGTTGAGTGTTTTTCCCCATAGTTCTCTTAAGGGTCACGGGAGGACATATAGTAGCATCCTCCCGTGACCCAAAGCTCAGTATGAAGAAATAAAGTCACCAGCACTCCAAATGGTAATTTAGCAATAGTCCATTTATTGACACATTGCCATTCTATGCAAGCGCTTTCGGGGCCTCAAGGGGTCCCCTTCATTCCACCCACTGACTACCAATGTAAGGGACATTCCTCCCACTGACCACCAATGTAAGGGACATTCCTCCTGCTGACCACCAATGTAAGGGACATTCCTCCCACTGACCAGAGTGGTAGGAACAGTTTCATTGTCGCGCATTGGCTCGAACGGCTTGTCGCCTCGTAAGCTCCCTGCATCTTAACTCCTTTGATGATTTTATAATTGATGTTGATTTTAATTGGCTGATTTTTTTTATTTTTCCGATTAATCGGATAAGAAAAAATTAAATACCAGCCTTAATTTAGAAATAAAATACACAAATGCGGTGTTACAAACATAAAGTTTACTTCAGAATTAAACTGCAGGCACAATGTTTTGCAATCACACTGCACTGGAATGCACAACATTGCGGTACCGTGCATTCCAGTGCATGCAATACCACTGTGGCACTGCAATGCACCTCCCGCAACAGAATTTGTCAGGCCGAAACCGAAAATGATTTTTTCCCCACCTTTTTAAAAATATTACAGTTTTTAAATGTGCTGGTTAACGCATGGCGCTTGAATAGCTTCGGCCAGGGAATGACAGCTTCCAGTGGAAAGATTGCACAGATGCTAACTGAATGTAAATACAGTGGGTAGTGAGCGAGTACAATAGCCAGCCTGCTATTGGCCATTTCATATTGCAATAGGGGGCTGGCTATTGCACCCGCTCACTGCTTGCTGTGCCCTCCTCCCAGCATGGAGGCGAGAGCTAGGGGATCCAACCAACTAATCGATCATGAGACTAGTTAGTTGATAAGTATTCTCAACGATTATTGATCGATTTTAGTTGGTTGCAGCCCTAAAAAAAATAGTACTAGTCCAAAAGTGCTCACTTAATGTTATTTTTGGCCAACATCACTGCTTTCATCATCTAGATAACCATCAGTTCCTGGCTGTTCTCACAGAACAAGTTTGGTGATCTCTATTGAAACTGATTTCTTTCTGAACATGCTATTCCAGTATTTGGGTATCTGTGTGTGTGTGTACATGCCTCAGGAATGATGCTTGTAATGATTGAGTACACTTTACAGATAACAGGTTACTAGGTCAGTCGGCCAGCCTTATGGTCCTTCTACATGGGCACAACACATTTTGAAAGGTTAGTGGTAGGATACGACCTACTTCCTATGTGTTGACAAGGAGTTGTTTTTAATTTCCTTTGTTCACTAGCTCTGTCAAAGCTCACTTCCGTGATGGACTACAGTCTCATCCCTCCTGAATCACCTTGAAATCTCCCAGTTCCCAAGCAAAATCCAGACAAACCCTTGCTTCCTGACACCTCTCAGCGCATCTCACCCAGGCTCAGAGTCCTGGGAGATCATAACACCCAATTGTGCAGTGGGATTGCCACACAATACACGTGTGTGTGTGTGTGTGTATATAGCACCTCCATCTCATTGCACTTCCATCTCATTGATGATTGTGCTCTGTTTCAGGACTGCTTGTCCACAATCATGAACACATGGGGACACCAGTTATACTGTTGGTACATCGGATATTTGGTGCTTGGAGACCGTTGTTTTTCTTTTCCTTGCACCAAATATAGTTCAATTGAAAGTATTTAAAATGAAAGCTGCTATTTGAAAGCACGGCAATTATAAAAATGTCCCAAGTGTACCTTTATCGCACAGACAGTCTCCCAATCTGCACCAAATAATGGTTTGCCAATATTTGGCCCAAAAAGTAAATTTTACATGAAATGCACCAAAGTAAGATGTCCCACGTGACGATTTGCATTCCTCAACAACTGCCAGTCTTGGTTCAACTGGCCTGTGGAGTCATAATCATCAACCTTTTACCGCTGCACTCTCACCTATGTGACTCTTATTTAATGGTTTACAGTGTAGGGATTATATTTCTGTAAAGAGGCAAGAACAGACATGGTTTGCAAAGTTCACACAACAGAACGAATACTTATTTTGAAGTGATGGTTATTTTCAGTTGAGCCTATCCACCGGGAAAACAACACGACTCCCCATGCAGTGGGGAGGCCCTGGCACTGCAAAGGTTTAAAGGAGAACTATGGGGAAAAGCCCTAAACCCATAGTTCTCCTTTTTAAATGCTCGTCTAGGTCTCTTCCCCTATTCTCCAGCTTGTGAACTGTCCCTAAGCATCCTCACATACAATGTAGAGCTATGCAGCCCTGCATTGTATGTGATGATGTTAGCAGGCCTCTTACCACCGGAGGGCAGGGGGGGGGATAGGCTGCTGGTCTTGGAGCCAGGAGGGAACCTGCAGAAACGGGGGTCAGGTAAGGAAAATTAATTTTTTCCCTAGGTAACCTAGACCTGAACAAGAAGAATTAATAGAAGAACTCCGGGGAAAACTTTTTTAACCCTTGCAGTGGGGCTGCCCCCACACTGCAAGGGTTAACTGCTCATTTAGGTCTAGGGAGGAAAATAACAGTTATACTCACCTGATCTTCCGAGCCGGCTGGCTGCTGTGACAACACACCCACCCAGCTTGTCTTCTACACTCCTTTGATGGAATGTCCCTTGGCAGCCACATGTCCTATACACTGTGTATAGAATGTGATGACTCGGAGACCTTACACCACTGCAGCAGAGGGGGAGAGTGGCTGGATGGACCCGTCTAAGAGCAAGCTGGCTCGGAGAATTGGACCAGTATAAATTTAGTGTCCTCCCCAGACCAAAACAAGCACTTAACCCTTGCAGTGTAGGAGTAGCTCCACTGAAAGGGTTAATACGTTTTTGACAGGAGTTCTTTAACCCTTGCCATGATGGGGGTAGCCCTACTGCAAGGGGAGTTTTTACGGGGGTTCAGCTTTAAAATTCAATGGCTAAAGTAAAGATCCTTCTCCTTGTGTTGGAGCTTTGTAGGTGTCTATGGTGAACGCAGTGCAAAGATTTCTGACCGTTGGCTACAATTCAGAAACTCTTGGAATATTTCTACACCCTGTAACTGAGAAGCGTTTCGATGGGAATTGATTCATGTATTCACCCAATGAAGGAATTGAATCTATGATTGTGGAGACACTGTGGGTGACTATACCAACAAACGCCAACTGGAAATGATGGGTTTCGGCACTTGATGAAAAATACACGTTTTGACCTCACAGAATAATAATTGCTTAGCAATAGCGAGGTGAATATACAAAGACGCACGCTCGGGAACTCTAACATTTGCCTGATTTTTATTTCGGCGTTAATCTGCAAATGTTCAGTGAAAACTTCCCAGCACCGGAGTGATTTCCAGACCAGATATACGGTGACAAGCTAACAGATGCCACGTGGCGGTGTGCGTGACCTAGAAAATTCATAGGCACCTGACTGTCAAATATATCACAAGACCAGATCTGCAAGTGCAGACATCACCCTGTTTATGTTTAATGAAAGCCACACCTGACAGTCATCCCCCGGATTACAACACATGACTGATATCCTACTTTATTATGTATTCTTCATCTTTTATTTCATCTTTTATATCAGTGTTAAGAATCGAGGGAACTCCCGCAGGAACACTGCACGAGAATCGAGGGAAATCCCGCGATCGCACGAGAATCGTGCAGTGTGAATGAAGACGTGCGACTGTTTCTGCTGTACGGTCGCACGTCTTTTATCTAAGGAGCATGCTAGAAAACCAGCCGAGAATCGTACGATTTTCGGCTGGTTTGAATGATGCTCGGGAGACAAATGGCGAACGGGCCGGTGTGCGCACGCGATTTGAGTTCTGTATGTGCTGTGTCTGGGTTTCAGCTGGCCTGAAACCTGGAAACAGCACATGCAGGACTCAAAACCCGGACTGTCCAGTTGAACCCGGGACAGGTGGCAACCCCAGGAATGGTATGCTCTGTAGTCTCATTTGCTCTCCATGTCGGCAGAGCAATGTTGATGCTTATGATGTGTCGCTGTATATCTCGCATCACAGGAAAGGCCACTGCTGTGAATGAGCCGGGTGAAATCCACGTTTCTGTGTGCTGAAGGCTGAAGACATTGGTTTGCACAGAGGAGTAGCATTCTTGCTTCGCAGCACTGGGCTTATGGATTCAATTCTTACCAGCAGAATCTGCATGGAGCCTCTGCCTCTTTGCCTTTACCCAGCACTGTTTCCTTCCATGTTTCATAAACATGCTGGTGATTTAACGCTGAACTTCAGCCTCAAAAACGTTGTTTTAACACATTCCACAATAGCCACAGAGGATACAAATCCATTTTGTGTGCACCGAATGCCTTTGCAAATCTAGTTATTACCCTTTAAACAAAGCAGTGACTTCATCACTGTGCTGTACATGGCCTGTGCAGAAGGTAGAGTTGTGGGAGGGACCCAACAGGTCCCACTCACTACAGGCTGCTTGCAGAAAACTACAGGAGGGGGCGGTGACCAGACCAGTCGCCCTGCACAAGGAGAGAGAGCAGCAGTGACCGGTCTTTATTACAGGAAGCTCCAAGTTTCACACTAGATTACTGCACAGATCTTGAAGAAATACACAAAGCTCACCAAGATTCAAATAAAGAATACACAAGTCTCTTGTATTTAGACAATATTTGCTTATCCTGGAGTCCAGCTTTAAAGTAGACGTAAGCCCTACCTGAATGAGTTTGGTAAAGCACTATATCGTATACAATTTTATTAATGCATTTAAAAAAAAATCCTTTCTACTTAGAGCTGCTGATCTCCTGCAGCCTCTTTGCAGCAGTTTCCTTTCTACATGCATGCAACTCAGCAGCTGTAGCACAACATTGCTGAGGAGTGGACCACGGTTGCACAATGTGTGTATGGAGTTTTTATTGGAAGAGTGCGTGTGAAAGGTTGGCAACGCAGGAGCTCAACTAACTGTAAGACGAAGACTGAGCATTTTCACCCCGTAACAGGAAGTGCTTAAACAAGGCCCTTGGCAGGATCACCAGGTACTACATGAGTGTCATTCACAGCACATATACATTAACATTTTACTGATGATGGGAGCTGCAACTTGTTTTTGCCAAGATGCATTTTTACATGTTTTGTGAATGAACCCTTAGGACCCATTCACACCAACACATCGCACATTGGTGTGCCATTAATGGTGCGGTGCGTTGTGCTGCTAGAAAATATGTGGGTTACCATGAGCTGTGGTAATGTGCTTAAAGCAGAACTCCAGGCCAATAAAATCCAAACCCTTGCATTGGGGCTACACCGGCACTGCAGGAGTTAGAGGAACTTTACCCATATCTTCAATATAACAACAAAAGCACCTTTTTAGAAATGTTTAGTAATGACATTCTACAAACACATACTGCTAGATAATTTATTCTTTGCATACGTTATTTCTCTTTTCTTCCCACAGTGGCCATTTTAACTAAGGGCAGATGAATCCATCTCCCTTCCTGGAACTCTGGCACATGTGACTAGGACATGTGACCATGCACATCATCTCAGGGGAGGAAAATGCCTTTCCCTGAGACCTCATGAGATTACAGATGAGATTTCCCAGCAATGCTCTGCTGATGTAATCTTCCCAGGATGCAATGCTTGGGCACATGACATCATTTTTTTGCAAAAGAAAACCAGGAAGTGAGAAAAAAGAAATTGTAAGCAAAATAAAAATGTTTGTTTAGCTAACGACTGTAAGATGATTTCATATCCGGAGCTGAATGCTGATGTGATTTTTAGTCAAAGGGGGGTAAAGGTCAATTTTAAGTGCTCATTTTGTCTAGCAGTCCCTTCAGCTTTGCTCTCCCTCCACTCCAGCGGTCTAAAGTCCTGTGAGTTATCATATTCTATACAGTGCATACGAGGAGGCTAAGGGACATTCATTCCATTGCTGGAGCGGAAGAGGAGACACGCTGAAGAGATTGGTCAAGGGTTAAGATTTGATTTGTACGGAGTTCTGCTTTAATATTTGTATCATTGTAGCTGATTGCACTTCTTGTAAGTGGTCATTCTGGTGTAAAATTCGTCCCAAATTAATAATACTTGGTATGCATTTTGCTGACTTGGCTGAAATTTGGCCCAGTTGGTGCCCCCCCTGTTCTAACAGAGTTATTTTTTTCATTTGTCTTTTGTTGAAGCAAGTGGTCTAAAAATCTTTAGCTGAACAGTTACTGCGGCCAATTTGCTGCGCTCACTGTCTGGGTAGTCCTGCTAGCGGCATTCTCACAGTTGTCAGAAAACGGCCCGGTAAAAGGATTCCACCATCCACGCTGTTTAGCATGGGAGAATTGATCACTTTTCTCATGGCCCATGGTTCATGTTCAGTTCGGGGGAATAGAGTAAGTAAACGATCAGTGTGAGAGCCCAGGGCGGTTGCGGATCAGCATGGTTACCCCGCTGATTTCAAAAGGGAGGTTTTGGGAGTTTTTAATTGCGTTTCAAAACCACGCTAATTAGCGCAGTTCCATTGAAAGCTGTATGGAAGCTGCACTGATCAGCGCGGCAAAAATAGTGCAGGGAGCAGTTCGGGCGGGGGGCGGTTTGGATCACGCTGATCCGTGCGGTCGCATGAATGGTCTCTATAGCAATGTATGGGATCGTTCATGTCGGCGGATCAGCGGGGCAGAATCACCCTCGTATGAATGGGGCCTGACTCTGGTAGAGGTATTAGATTGTAAGCTCTTTGGAAGCAGGGGATGATGTCGGTCTATTAGGCCTTGTTCACACCAAGTGCAGAGCAGATCAGTTGCAGATCGGATCAAAACTGCGTCCAATGTATTCCAATGGTATTTTTTGCTCCAGTTCACATCGCAGTGTGCAGTTGCAGAGCAGATCCAGAGCAGGTGAAAAAACTGCAGCAGTCCCTATTGTACCTGCTCTGGATCTGCTCTGCATCAAAAATGCATTCAAATGCCTGGAACGCACTGAAAGCCCATTTTAAACTGATTTTATTTTATTTTTTTACCGAAAAGAGCCCAGAACGCATCAAAAACACGTCAAAAACCCGTCTAAAAGACTAGCGTGCGTGTGCAGAAACCTGACCGGATCTGCTCTGCATTTGGTGTGAACAAGGCCTAAAGCTCTGTGAGATGCTGACTCTGATTAAATACAGAACATAAATAAGCCATCCAGTCCATGTAGACTTCCAGCTGTTTGGCTGAGTGCCCCCAATATCTGTATCATTGTAACGGATTGCTCTTCTGGTGTGTAATTCATCCTGAATTATTAATACTTTGTGCACATGTAGCGGAGAGCATCCCACTCCAAAGATTTATTTTTTAGAAATCTTACAGAAAATGACTTTGGGTTTCCTTCACCGTTGCATAAAATTGAGGGTGAAAGGGCCATGCACATGTGACGTCCGCGGTCTTATTTTATCTGTCCAGAATGAGCAAGTGTCGCCATAATTACAGGCTTACCGGTAACATGAACATGGCCCCCCCACCCCCCTGAGTCATTCTGTGTCACCTCTACCCTACAAAATTCACCAATTCTTTGGCTTCCAGCAGACCTTCCTAGCTAGTCTCTGCCCGTACGCTATGGGCTTTAAATGGCTTACAAGTCCTTGGCCGCCAATCAGATTCCAGCTTTTTTGTTTATTGTGCTGGCTACAAAATAAAAGGGGGACATCCAGTGGCCTGTCGTGGAAAATACCTCTGCGCTTGATTCTTCAGGGCTTGTTCACATTAAATCCGGACCAGATCTGAATGTGTTCCTGCAGTGCAGTGCATTTTGACGCATTTTCGACACGTTTTTGATGCAGTCCTTTGGCCACCACAGAGTCCAGACCTTAACCCCATTGAGAATCTTTGGGATGTGCTGGAGATGACTTTACGCAGTGGTCCGACTCTCCCATCATCACTACAAGATCTTGGTACAACTCTGGATGGAAATAAATGTTGTGACATTGCATAAGCTTATCGAAACCCTGGTGAATGCGTGCCATAATCAAATCTAAAGGCGTTCTGACTCAATATTGTGTGGAGCTTTACCAGGCAGTATATTTTTATTTGTTCATTCACTTTCTGTATGATGCAAAACGTCACTAATTGCGTAGAAACGTGTCCAGTGTGAATGAACGGTGAGGCCCATTGGGTCTAATGGAAGAAAAGAGTCTGTTCCTGTAGCAGCCAATTAAATTGTCCCTTTCATATACCCATGCTGTACTTGGAGAGTGAGGATTAAAATCCAATTGATTCTTTTCCAGACACGTTTATACATTTGGCTCATTTATCATTTGGTTTCCTTTGTAGCAGGGACTTCTAACCGAAATACGTTTTTTGAGGCCGAACGTCTATTAATGATGTGCTGAAATAACACGCTGTGGTTTTATCATGCCGGGATGTGCAGCCAATGTGGATTCCTGTGAAGCGATGTGCTTATCTGAAGCCGATACCTCTGTGCTTGAAAGTCCGGCTTGGTTCTAAATAAAACTGCTGTATTAATAATGCTTCTGCTGTATAGCTGCGTTACACATTTCCATCTGTTCCTTTTAATCGAATTGTCTGCACTCTATCAAAATGTATTCTAACTGTTTTAAAAATAACTTTTAGAAGATAGAGAATCTAAACGTCATTCCCTCATCCATTCCAGAATAGAATTTTCCAGAGGTGATAGAAAAACACTGCAGGCCTCTAATAGATGCAATGGCTTAAGTAAGGAAGCATAGAAGCTTTAATAACGTATCGTGTACATTGCAGATTGCCAGGTTGTGAGATCGGGGACTGGCTGGGACTGTGATAACGCTAGGGTGTTCATATTGGGGACTGTCTGAAACTGACTGTTTGATTTTTCTGTCTGCAGGTGGATTTGCACTGGTCTTCCTGGTTCACACCAGCAATGGGATGCGGCGTGCTCTGAAGCGCATGTATGTGAATAATGAGCATGACCTCCAGGTTTGCAAGAGAGAGATACAGATCATGGTAATGACCTTTTTCTTAATGTACTAGAACAACTATGGTACTCTACATATGATGGGGCAGGGCCTTCCTTATAATGAGACAGCCTGAGGCTGTTGTTTCAGGTGTCATTTCTTTGGGTCATGTGGGGTGGCAGCAGGCAGGGCAGCATGGCTGCTCTTCTGCACTATGTTTGCAGTGCGCCTGCTGCCCCTTCCTGGCCAGAGCATCCCAGGTTGCTAAGAGCTGGGCGGAGAGATGTGTAAGGGCCATACATACAATATCTCCCCTCCCAGCTCTTAGCATGGGATGGTCTGGCCAGAAGTCACTGGTTGTCGAGAGCTAAACGGGAAGCTCTGGCTGAAGCCAGAGCTGGGGGAAGGAGGTACCAGAGGGGAGATGATGCAGATATAGAAGGTTTCATTATTCAGGAATGGAAACAGTGACACAGTTGGCCTATAAACTCCTTTACTCATAGTTTCCCCTTTCACGTAGTCCCCATCACGCTCAATACATTAGCTTTATTGCTCTACCCAGGCCCCAAATCTAGTGTTGCATCCAATCCAAACCCAAATGGCATGCTTGAATGTCGCCGTTCAATGTCTTGACAGTTTCAGATTCTCCTTTTTTACATTTCTTTACCCATTATATAACATTGCTCACGCCATTTTTTAAGCAAGTATAAAGCACTTAAAAATGTAAGCAGCCGTTTTTTAAATATTTTTTTTTTTAGTTATACAATGTAAATGGGGAGATGTAACAAATATAGAATAGGTGTTATCCTAATTTGACTGCACAAGTGGAACTACACTTTCAGAATCCAATAGATAAAGTGGCAGTCTTTCATTTAGGTAACTATTGCAGGTACGCATTGCAGGTACACATAGGCAGTGCAAAGATTTTTAACATTGCTTCTGCTATGGGCATCAGGAAAAGCTTTAGCGTTGGAGCCATGTTTGGCTCCAAAGAGAGCTGTTCCATTTATTGCACATATTCCCATATTATAATGGATAAGATTTGTGCAGTCAGAAGAATTTGTATCCAGTTCCGGAGTACAGGGATCATTTGGAAGGGGCAACACTAGATTAATGAAATAACGTCCAATGGATATTATTAGATGGCAATGGATAGCATTGTTATAATCTTGCCTTGGTCTTAATAGGGATGTCGTCCTTTTCATAGATTGCTTTGTTTCTTTGCAGAGGGATCTCTCTGGGCACAAGAACATTGTCGGATACATAGACTCCAGTATTAACTCTGTGAGCAGCGGAGATGTGTGGGAAGTTCTTATACTTATGGACTACTGTAAAGGTGAGATTTAAAGACTGCCCTCATTGTCTTAGACAGGTTGTTTGTTGTATGAGATATTGCACTTTTTGTTTAGCATGATCATGTGAGGAATTCAAGCTGATGTCTCAGCTTAAAATCAATTTCTGGTTTAATGATTGAGCTCATAGTTGAAATATGTTCCCATGATTTAACATAATACTGACTGTGCATGCACCTAGACTGCCCTCATCTATCTAAGTTCAAGTAAAATGCCAGCATAACTTCATTGAGTACACACTTTAACGTATTATTGTAACGTTTACATGTACGTAATGTAGACTATACATTCACGTTTTCCTTGGTGATCCATAATTTCATTGTGATATTTCATACACAGATATGGGTGAATAAAGATGCAAGCTTTCAAGACACCTTTGATCCCTTCTTCAGGCTTTTTTACATTATGTGTATCACCTAAATATCATACATTCTGCATTCATTGAGGGACAACATGGTACAAGACACTACTATTGATATCTAGATTTCTAAATATTCAATCTAGTGGTCACCTGAATATAACTTTCCCTATCTGTGTTCAGTATAGGAAATTTACCTTTATTCCTATCCTAGAGACACAACAGGAAGCAATAGGGCGTTCTCTAGAAAGTATGGGGAATTCCCCACTTGGACAGTTCCATTGGAACAGCTGTCCCCATTGGAAGATAAATCTTACCTCCTGTCCAGTGAAGCTGTAAAGGTTTACAAATCTAAGCAGTTTAGCGCAATCCATACAGCAGTCACACACCATCATTAAAAAGTGCTATGGTGATTGGGTGGATGGCGCCGCCAAAGCATTCGTCACAATTTAAGATATCACCAGCACACCATGTTCAGGTGAGAAGACCAGACACTTTGTCACCAACAGGAAGTTACATTTGAAAACCCCTTAAGGACCTCTTCCTCAGGCAGCAGTGACAGTAATCAGATACCAAAAACAGAGTTTAAATAGGCAGCAATGCCCAATCACAATCCTTCACTGATAGAAACTCCCACAGACAACCCACAATCCCAGTTAATGGACATAGAGCACAATCAGTGAGTAATAAATAGGTGCTATACATACAAATAAAGTGAGGACGCAACCCGAAAGGTACCTAGAGCAAAACCAACTATAGTCATTTATGTGCTATACATACAACCAATTTCATTAAGGATGGGATGGGTTTGCTGCACAATTTAAAGCAATATTAAACCTTCATTTTTCTTTCTTTTTTCATTTGATGATTAGTAGGCCCACACTGACATGAATCCCCTATTTTTCCTGCTCTAAATGTATTTAAGTCATTGTTCTCTAGCTGGTCTCCAAACCGCTAGCCCTCTTGGTCTTGTGGGTATGTCCATCAGATAGCCAGCTGCTGAGGAGTCCCCCGTGTGTGCATGCTAGCGGATGTGCCCGCGCCTAGCTGCATACGTCCCTAGATGCACACACCGTGCGGCAAGCCACCCTCCTGCTCCCTTCACTGCTTTCATGGTCACAGTTTGATGCCATGTCGCTCCTCTGCGCTCAGTACTCTCTCCGACAACCAGGAAGTTCGGGGAGCAACAATATCATCCCCGACCTGGCATAGGTGACAAGTGACCACAGTAAATGTATGGGGGACAGGGGAACATGGCAAGGTGTTAGGCATTTTTTATCTTAATGCAGAGAATGCATGAAGGTAAAAAAAAACGAAAAACGCCTGGCCTTTAGTATTCCTTTTAAGTTGTGCAGAAATTCCAATTTAGGACAGGAGGGTTTGCTGCACAAAGGAGAGAGACTGCAGTCAAACATGGCTGCTGTGTGGAACCAGTGCTGCCCTAGGGGTGGGTGTCTGAGTGGAAAACACAGAGGGTGTGTGTGTGTCCTCGTCATTTAGACCAGTGGTCCTCAACCTGTGTAACCTCCAAGGCCCACATTTGTCCTTGACCGAAGTTGCACTGCACTGGAATGCACGGCATTGCGGTACTGCGCATTCTGGTGCAGGTGATCCAAACTGACTGTGCGCGGGGGGGGGTCATGTTTCCAGTGCCATTCTAATGAATGGTAACACAATGCACCTCCTGCACCAAAACGCGTAGTAGGTGCAATTGTGTAGTACAGTGCGTTAATCTCGTGGGACTGTATGATTAACGCACTATACTAGTGCACTGACAGACATGCATAACCACAGACACAATCTCTCACACACTCCTTTTTTTTATTTTTAAGATCCTTCCCCCAGTCTCCCTACCTTGCAAGAACTGGAGTGGATCCTCACCCTGGATTTCAGTGTGGGCTGCTGTGCTGTGACGAAGCTCCATCCATATGTGCATTGCTTGTACAGGTCCATTGCGCGCTCCGTAGAGGTGTGCCGGGAGCCAGAATGGGACTTCACTCCGGTTCAGGCACCTCTACAGTGCGCGAGAGGAAGCTATAAGCCATGCACGTATGGATGGAGCTCCCTCACTGCCATGCCTCCATTCCACCCCACCTCAAGCTGACACTCCCAGCTGTGCAGCATATTTTAAATGGCTGCTCAGTGCGAGAACTGATAGTGCTGTGCTAGAAGGCTAAGGAGCCTCTCACCTAATGGCAGTGGAAGGCACATGGAGAAACCACAGATGTAGACCCTACCTTTTGCATGTGGAGCCTGACGGGTGTCAGAAACTATCGTCAAAGCCAAAGGGTTAATGGGATTTTGCTGCTTTATGACGTTGGAAGGGCAAATGCTGTCTGCTTTATCATATTTGATAAATTAAACATTCACAGGAAGGCCTAAAACGCATTCTGTGATGTGGACTGGCTCAAGCTTCTCAGTTTTAAGATGAACATCTACAAAAGTTGATGGACCTGACCTATAGAATGATATAGAGTGAAGCAGCAAAACAGCCATTTTGCACATTTTTTCAAGGTTAATGTGAAAGTTTGGCAGATGAGCTTTTTATCCCAAGGACTGTATAGGGGACATCAGCTGTGTTTGGAGGACAGAATGTCTTACCGTCCGTGTAGGAAGCGGTTCTTTACTTTGTAAGTGGTTAAGATGTGGAATGCCATTCCACGGAAGATGCTAATAGCAAAATCAATAATGGAATTCAAAATGGTTTAGGCAATTTTTTCTTTTAGCTAATTGTATCCAAAATCATTATTGCTAAAAATAGTAGTAGTGTTTTTTTGTTTTTTTGATTCGGGAGAATAATCTGGCTTTCACAAGTGAAGGAAAAAAAAAGAATCTGATTCCACAAAGCAGCTGAATTAGCTATAGCAGCCCAGGTTTTTTGTTCTGCATTCTGCCAAGTCTGCTGAGAGCCGTCGGCTTTCTGTTTTTTTGAAGACTAAATGACTGTGATGTAATCATTCCCTACCTGCTAAAAGAATGCAATTCTGTTCCGCCAGTGATCCAGCCAACCGTACATAATGTAGACTATACATTCACGTGTACACCATCTTGGAGGTGGGGAGCATGATGTCACATGGCGCCATGCATGCGTGGAGTCAGGTGACGTCACACCGATATAAGCGATGCCATCTTGGTGTATACCTAGATATACACCAAGATGGCGGCGCCCAACACGTGCGTTGTTTCATGACGTCATGCGCCCTGCCTCCAGAACACGCCAATGATGCGGCTTCTCTTCTCCCTACCGCTCGGCCATCCTGACAGCAGGCAGCGCTCCCTCCTGCCCCCCTCTCTTCGGGATCCGAGGACAGTGCTGAAGGGGGGGGCGGAGGAGGGAGCGCTCTCATGTCGGAGCGGTGAGGAGTTGAGCTGTGTCGTGCGCCCTTGTTGCCATGGCGCCCTGTGTGGCCGCACAGCTCGAACACCCCAAAGGCCGGCCCTGTGCATCATCCATCCAGCACATTTATTTTTTTAATCTTCTAAATCATGTTTTATTCACTTATATCCATCATCCATGTCCCTCGCCAGCGCCGTTTCGGTTGCAAAAGGCTGGCAATGCAGCACTGTAGATGTGATCTCGCCGACAGTAATGAGTCATGTACTTTGTGTTAAAATCACATTGCACATATATAAAAAAATTATAAAATGTTTGTATGCTTTGAGTGTGTACTTTGTACTCTATTACCGAATCCTATAGTTGTAATTTTTCTAGAAATTGGCAGCAGTCACAAATAAAACACTGAAAGAATAAAAAATATTCCAGTAGCACATTATTGATGTGTATCCCGCTCCTACATATATACGGCCTGAAAAATACGCTATCATTCTGCAGGTGGGCAAGTTGTAAATCTGATGAACCAGCGTTTGCAGACGGGGTTTACTGAGGCCGAGGTCCTCCAGATCTTCTGTGACACATGTGAAGCAGTGGCTCGCCTCCACCAGTGCAAGACTCCCATCATCCACCGAGATCTCAAGGTAACCAGCGGATCCCTCTTAAATAACACTGCGCCTTATTTTGATGGGCTTGGTTATGTTCCAGTAGGAGACAAATTGTTTTAGCTGCTGTTTTTTTTGGATTGTGTTGCCTGTCTCTGGAACCTAATCTGTTTCTCATGTTTGTAAAAATGCCGTGGCTGACTCCTTGGCTCATTACTGTCACCGTTTAATGAAGGGAAAATAATTCACGGAAATCATATTTATTTTTTTCAACCAATTTGCGGATTTAAAGGGTTATGTGAAGCCAAAACTTCTAAAGCTGACAGTTGTCTTCGGAACAAGTGTCCTCATTGAAAGATTTCCCCTCACCTCTTGTTCTGGGGAGATTTTGGATTTACTGGTAGCAATGGTCACCAGTAAAAACAGAGGACGGATCCCCCAATGGGGACTCTTATATCAATAAAAACTTGAGAGAAGGTCTAACACTTCCCTACAGTGTCCAAAACTAAAAAAAACAATGATTTCCTTTTATGCCACTTTTAAAATGAACTTGTGTTTTGCCCATGCCGAGCAGATCAGCAGGTTCTCTTAATTCACCCCCTACCCAGCATCACATTCTTACCTTTCCTTTTCTCCCCTGCTACTCTATTGGGCTGCCAGGACCCACAAGTATAAAATATGTTGCAATGGTAATCAAGGTGTGCTTACTTGGGGCCAAAAATTTTATTTTGTGGCCAAGTGGCCGAAATGGCCACTTGGCCTCAAAATTACATTTTTGGCCCCAAGTAAGCACACTCAGGTTGCAGTCCAGCCTCTGGGATGAACTGGGTAGGAAGCAGGTGTGGCTAAGAGTTAAGGATCTGAAGCCGCCACCTATTTTGCACCTGGTAGAGGAGTTTTTTTTAACAGACAGCACCCATATATGACAAAAAGGTTAATATTTCAGGCTATGAGTCTGACACAGATATGGTATTTCTAGATTCATACACAGCAAAATTGCCTCTTTTGATGGACTTCTCACATGGGTAGGCTGAGACCCTCCATTACCAACTTTCATCTATCTCTTAAACGATTAAAGATACCCTAGCTTTGTCTGCTGTATACTGAGAATAATGAGGGTACCTATACTAGAACCCCCAGATGTTAATCCCTGGATCCATATTTAATCTTTGATATATGAGCTTTAATATGAAGAGGCTTGGTTTCTGCTCTTTTGTTTGAGGGTCCTTTTTAGAAGACTCAATTCTTGGTGCCTCCCTGGTTAGGAGAGGTGATAAATACACCACCTAGGAATGGTCCAGGCAAAAGAAATCCCAAATACTAGGATGCTAACTGTGTTCTAAATCTCATTCACACTCTACGGCATTTGAGTCATGTCTTCCCTGTAACCTAGTTAACCCTTGCAACTCCATCATCCTGACACCTCTGCTGGAAGGTTGTCACGTGCCTATTACCCCCAATCACACTGATAAACAACATATTTTCAATAAGTCATAGCATCATGTCCACTGGACCTGATTTAATATGCTTCTGGGGAGGGGGGTCAACGCAAACCTGTTGATCTTCCCCCTAAGGTCTCGTTCACACCTAGGCGTATTAAATATGCGCGTCTGTCGCGTGATTTTACCGCGATTCGTATCCCAATAGAAACGCGCAACAAAACGGCCCAAAGTAGTACCTGTACCTTTTCAGGCGTGGGCTGTTTTGTAGCGCGTTAGGGACGGGCGAAAATACGCCAAGGTGGGAACGAGACCATTGAATACAATGGGATTTATATTTTTGAGCGTTTTGTAGAGCGTTCGTCGAGCGTAGAACGCGCTACAAAACGTTCAGGTGTGAACGAGGGCTAAGAATTAAAGGCATTCTCCACCTTTAAAAAAAAACGTGTAAATACACATTGATAAAAGAAAAACGTTAATTTCTTGTTGTTGTTGCTTTGGAGCCTGCAGAGCATTGCAGTTGCGATCTGTGGGTTGCAGGTGCAATGCTCCGGGTTGTACAGACTCTTTCCCCATGCTCTGGTCTATACCAAGGTACAGGTCTACCATTATGGGGCTGGAGGAAGTAACCAGTGGACTACAATTTTTAATTGACTTCACCACACTAGCACTCCATTGGGGGCTTAGTCTTTCTGCATATGGGGCTTGCAGTCTTCCATTTATAGATGGAAGGGTTGACGTGTCTATGTGGGCATTCGCACCAAATTCAAACCCAAACAGAAGCCTGTGGGAAGAACAACACCGCAATTAAGGTAAGATAGGGTTCTACCCTTAATATGGGAGTCACGTGAAACATGGTCATAAAGGTGGACTATGCTTTTAATTTAAACCTTTTATCTCCTTTAGTGTTTTTTTCCAGTTACTTGTTACCATTTTATACATAATTTTCACTTTCCAGCTTTCGGGGTCATACTATTACAAAGCTGGAAAAAAAGCAGGGCGGTTATTGGTGAAAGGGAAGGAAGCAAAGAAGTATTGATTGTGCTGGTCTTTATGAGTAGGCCGCTGTGTATCTAACCTCCTCCCATGCCAGTCTCTTTCAGTCAGAAATTCTGGTTGTCCCATTGTACTGTCTTAATTCTATTTATTTACTGAATCCAGAGCTCTGAACGCTGTCGTCTCTGGAAGAGATTAACAGGTCACATCTGTGGTGGATTAATACATTAATCCTTTGCTCTCAGTGAGTGTTACTGGCTGGGATAGGCTTTCTGCTTATTTAAGATGTGATGGAAGCACAAAATCTGACTCTGAAGCATTTATCGGGTGTGAAATCCCTCTCATCATTGACACAAGTGGTCTACGACAGCTTAATAGGGCAGTTTAAAAGGAACCTGTCAAGATAACAACGTGGGAGCGGCCATTGCTGACTTGTGTGTCCTGCAGGGCTGTTGTCCTTTTTCTGGTACTTGCTGGGTCACTAGCCTGGAGGAAGCATGTACAAATGGCTGCTGGTGCAGATGACATCCACATGCTTGTTATGGGTCAATGATCAAGGCTCGTATTTGACATGCATCTCAGTAATGCCTTTCCAGCAACAGAATTGCGACATTTCTGATAGTGTATCCTCAGGCATTTCTGTCTGAACCATTGATAATTTATTCTTCACCATTCTGCTATTGCAGGTTTACACTCAGTCATGCTGGACAGCAATGGAGTGATTTGCTACAAAAGGCAACACTGAATTATCAGTGTACAGTGTCTGAGAATACTTTTTTATAGGGATGCACTGATATATCGGCCGCCGAAACATATCGACCGAAAATGACACTGTTGGCATAATCCCGAAAGTGCAATTTTCTGGCCGATACATCGGTGCATCCGTGTATTCTCTCCTCCCCGCTGGGTGCTGCTCTGTGTCCCAGCGTGGAGAAGAGAAACTGTGACAGCCGGCCGATCGCTGCGGGAGGAGAGCGCTGTGAGTGGCCGGTATCTCTCCTCCCACACCGTTCAGCCTCCTATCGCAGATCGGCAGAGCGATGTGTTGACGGAGACAGCCAGCGCTGTCACAGCAGGCTGAGCTCCTCTCGCTCAGCCTCCTGTGACAGCTGTCAGGAAGGAGAGCGAGTACAAGCAGTCGGTGATCAGTGATCGCTGAGTGTTTGTAAATAATTGAGGACAGACTATTGTTACTATATCCCCAATTATGAATGCATGGGAAGTTATCTACATCACCTCCTGTTCATTCATGATTGTGGACATGGTAAACACACTCTGTTCTCAAGTTATGAATGAACAGGAACACTCAGTATAGAGGATTCCTGTTCATTTATAACAGGGGCTGCAGAAAAAGAGATTGAGGACTTTGTGTCCTCAATCTCTTTTTATTTTAAAAGGGAAATATCGGGGGTCTGTGTTAGACCCCTAATATTTCCCCGAAGCCCCTAAAAGTAAAAAGTTAAAATATTTAATAAAAAAATTAGAAAGTTTATAAAAAATAAAATATTTGAAAAAGTTAAAATAAAAAAACTTTTCGGTCTGACACTTTTTTTTATTTTTTTTTATTTCGTTTTTGAAATTTTCATTTCGGTGCGCCTCTACTTTTTTTGATATCCCTTTATTTCCGTTGCAAAAAACAGCTATAAAAAGTATTTGCTAGAGTGCCTATAATGACAGGAAAGCAGATGCACTGATAATGGGGCACAGCGCTAGCAGCAAAGCTATGATGAAGACTGCAGACCCACTGCTGACATCACTCCCAGAAGATTAAAGTGCTTTCCGTTGGCCGCACAGAGCCCATTGGTTCTGTTTCAGTCACGTTAAAAACAATAAACAAAAAGATTTCTAATGAAAAGGAAATATTAGAAACATTATGAAAGGCATTGGGGGAGAATTTACGTAAACTGTTGCAGACAGAATCTGGAGCAGCTGTGGAAAGTAACTAAAACAGCTTTTATTTTCAGTTTGAAATTAAAAGCTAATCAGTTGAATTGCACAGCTGCTGCAATCATAGTAAATGCCCCTCATTCTTCATCTATGACTAAGCCTGTGATTGGGTAAAACGCGGCAGGTCGAGCGGACCTTGAGTCGCACACCAGTGTTCTGGTACAAACTTCAATAAGCTATTCTAGTGAAATCCGGTGTGCGGCTAAGTTTTCTTCTGTTTTGTATGGTCTCATATTGGAGAGAGGATATGCGCCCAGCGGCAAGCACCCTGCTCATTCCTTTCCTGCGCTGTGCAGGAGCGGTGCTTCTTTCTGTGTGTTCTCCCCTTATTATCACTGTAAATAACTGTCATACTATTTATGAAAATCACCATTCTTACAATGTTGGAAGCAGAGTTTGTGTTGCTGGACATCCCCTGTCACACTGGTAATCATGTGGGTTGGGGAGCAGGGGGAGAGGAAGGAGCTGTCAATCATCATGCTGGTGCCACCCCTAAGCCAATGAAAATCGTCACATAGGGCAGCTTCCAGAGGAGAAAGAGGAAGTAAAAGGCTTCCTGTCAGGGTACTGGCAGAGCATGCACAATGAGGGTGGCGGCTCAGCCGCCAGAGGATGGGCTGCTGCAGCGTTGCCCTGACAGTAGGGAACCACATGGAAATGGCAGCATCTACCAGGCATTTACTATATGTGCCAAGCTGAATAATGTAAAGCTTGTGTAACAAGGTACAGAACATACTTTAAGGACATGGACACTAAAAAAAAATTTTGGCTGACTCTTTTTTAATGGTAGTGTTGGCTGTCAAGGTAAACAAGCCACTCGCAGGCTTCGGTGGACTTTCCACAAGCTCATGCTAAAGGTTACTAAAGCCTGCCGGAAGCTTATTTAAAGTGGTAACCAGCATTTCCATATAGATCTCTGTTTGTATCCTCAAACCTCAGCTGAAGTTTGCTTTAAGGGGTGAAGCCGATGTGTAGAAGACCAAAGTGTAGCTATCCGCAACATTGGAGGATATCAGAACTACTACTTCCCAGTTCTGACTGGCCGGTTGTAAGAAGCATTTTGCTGATAATAGGTACATTTATATTACTTGGCATCATGTTAGTTTGATTAGAAAAAAATAAAGACTGCAAAAAAGAACTATGTTTATATGTTATTTAAATTCAAATGAGATGAAGCTATTCTACTAGGTGGTCCACAGCAAGGAAAATAAGTCTCTCTTCTTTCCACCACTGTGTCCAAGTAAATTTTCCTTTCTGACAGATGTTCCATGTCCCTTAATATCCACTTGTACCTATATTAGCACATACATATAACGTAATTGTTATAGTTGTATAGTCCTTGCTCTTTCTTGAAAGATGGTTCCGGTTGGGCTCCAATCTACCCTGCAAGCCAAGGAGCCACCCTTACTAGGCAGGTTGTTTAATATAATATTGCGTATGGCACAGCATAGAAGAGCCAAACCCTCTGGTCAGGATTTAGCAGTGTACCTACATCTAAAAGGTCACTCCTTTGAGGACAGTCAAGTACACATCCTAGACAGGGAGGAGGACTGGTTTAAAAGAGGTGTGAAAGACCATTTATGTAACAATGGAGAAGCCAAGCTTGAATAGAGGAGGAGGGGGTTGTGAGACATATATTGTCTGCCACATACAATGCTGTTTTCGCACCCCTCTCTGGACGGGTTAATAACACTTTCAAGCTCCATTTATGGAAATGCAATCAACACCTCACCTCCATGAGGTCTCTGACTCCATGCTGGTTATGTTTAACAGATTATCTTGATTGGAGCAACATTCACCATATTTATTCCCAGATAATTGTTGTACAAGTCATTCTGAATTGAGAAAGCTGGTTGGATGTCCAGCAAAACATACTCAAGAAAAATACAGAAAGTCCAGTTGCCTTGGCGTATTTTTTATATATATAGCATGACCTGTATGAATGAAAACCTTCACAGACATTTAAGTTCTGTAAGTTGCAAGGTGGGGCACATCCCACAGATGTTTGATTGGATTGAGATTTGGAGACCAAGTCAACACCTTGAACTCGTGTTCCTCAAACCATTCTTGAACTATTTCTCAGTGTGGCAGGGCACATTATCCTGCGGAAAGAGGCCACCGCCTTCAGAGAGCACCGTTTCCATGAAGCTGTGTACTTCTCACAAATCTTTTACCTTCTGATTTACATTGAATAAAAAAGTTCAGTTGACAGTCCCTTTTGGTTCTCTACAGTTATTCCTTTCCACTATAACCAGGTAATAACATTTCTCTACCTCTCTTCCTGTGTCACCAGGTGGATAAGATCTCATGTGGCAATTCTTGATAAATGATGCAAAATAAACTTTATATAGCATAAATCGTCTCAATAAAAACAACATCTATAAATGTTCCACTTGCATGTTGAAAGCGGAACAGCACTATACCAACTGCTTGAACAAATAGATCAACTGGTCATGTCTCGAACTGATGCGTTTCATCAGATTGACTTTTTCAAATTGAATAAATCTTCAAATTTTCAAAGTCAGCTGGGTAAAATACATTGGTAAGCATCTATTGCTTTAGGTAACTGCATTGTGAATTTTTCTGCTGTACACAACCTTTTTCTAAGATCAGAAGCAAACACTTTGTAGGTAGTCTATAATAGCTAGGTAGTCTATAATAGCTGAATCCTTCTCCGTGCTTCATTCTTGAGACCGTATATCTTTTAAAGAGTAGAAATCCAAAATCTTAAGATTTCTTTGCAAACCAGTTGTGTCATGAGTCAAGTCCAAGCTTTACTGGAAAAAATGGTTGGTGTAGGTTATTCTTTTGCTTCAAACATACTGAAATGATGTAAAAGATGAAATACTGGAAGTCTATTTCTGTGTATGGTGTACTGTGTCTGCGGACCCTGGCATCTTTTAGTTTGACTTTCGTATACCTACGTTAAGTGTGACACACGCCGTCACCAGTGTGGTTTAATAAGAACTTGTTTTTGTCAGCCAAGTGTTGCCCTAATTATAAATGTGCACGACACATCTCCTAACAGACGTAAACAAATCAATAATTAGATGTACCTAGGGAGATGGCGAATAGAACATTTTGTAAGGAAAAAAAGGACACTGGAGGGCATCAAGACTGACAATTTCTTCTTGCTTCTAAAGTTCCCTTTCATGTGGATGCTTAATCAATTGATAATTAAATTTTTGTGGCTCCAGAGTGATAAATATTTACTTTATAAATAGCAATTTAGCCAAGCTAGAAGACTCATTAATGTTGACAGATATAATTCCTCTAGACATATGTTATCCTGGTAATAAAGGGCTCTAGTCTTGCTTCTGATCAGACAAGTGGCCCACTGTCCACACACCAACACTTTTTTTTTCCTGCTGCTTTCTGCATTGGATTAGCAACTGTTAAACTATCAGACTTTAGTTTCTTGGATGGGGACCTCACCCTTTGAAGCTGAACTCCAGACAGATATAACACCAGTTTAAATCAGCCAGTTCAGGTGCCTAAATTTAGTCTTGATATCAATCTTTTGTTGAGTACAACAGACTTATAACGGGAGAGGGGGGCCAGTACTAGAAACCCTTCTGGTCTCTATCTACACCTCCTCCCTTGGTCACTTGATAACCTTGTATGGGTTCCAATACATCTGTGTGCCGATGACACTTAAATATACACTATATTGGCAAAAGTTGGGACACCCCTCCAAATCCTACCCTACAGACTAAGATTGGGATGCCATTAAAGTTCATGTGCGTGTAAAGGCAGGCGTCCCAATACTTTTGGCAATATAGTGTATCTTTCCACTCCACAACTCACCCCCTCAGTATCCTTGCACATCACTAATTTACTAACTGACTTTTCAGTCTAGATGTCACAACACTTTTTAAAACGCAGTCTTTCAAAAATTGTGCTCATATTTCCTCCACTCCATCCCCTAACTTTTCCATTGAGAGTGATAACTCAATTATCCCTCCCTCTCCTATGCCAAGGTACTAGGTGTGATCCTGGACTCCGGCCTTATCTTTCTTCTACACATCCAATCACTATCCAAATCCTGCCGCCTTCACCTTTTGTGACATCTGCAAAATATGCCCCTTCCTCACCAATAAAACCTCAAACCTACCCCTCCATGCGTTATCTCTCATCTTGACTATCGCAACTCCCTCCTCATTGGCTGACCTCTACACAGGCTATCCCCTTAATCATCCCCTCTGCTTCTCGCAAGACCTCCTACTCTCTTGGTCCCTTGTCCGCTCCTCCCTGGCTCGCCTCCAGGACTTCAAATCACTACATATGTTCATGCAGGCTTTGAGTTTGTCCAAAACCACAATGGCAGGTCAGGAGTGCTGCAGGGAAAAAGCAGGAGACGTCGTCTCCAGCCCCCGCCCTCCCCCCACAGGCCTCTGCACCTTGCTTTCCACACCTTTCTCCTCCCTCGTTCGGCCTTCCTTTTTCAAATGAGTAACTAAACAACTAATGGAGAGCGCTCTGTCCCTTGTGATCTTGTACTGGGGGCAGGATGTTCAGGGAAGCAGAGCTGAGAGAATTAGTCAGCTGTTCTGAAACTGTGCAATATATATTTGTTTGATCGGCATTCATTATTGGAAACATTTCAGAGTTTGATGCTACTTTAATCCGTTTTAGAAGTAGGGAAGTTGAGGGTATTAGCGGGGTTGACTCTTACAGTCATTTGTCAATTTTTATATAATGACAACCAGTGGTGTCTTATGTGCACATAAATTTGCAAATATATTGGGCATAAGCCCGCATGTCTGTGCGCCAATCGGGGTAAAAAGAAAAAGGCATTTGGTTTCGTTAGCAAATGCCCAAATATCACGTGTTGTCATTGTCTTCTTACATGTGATTTTTCTTTTGAGATTACTCTTTTTTTTTTTTATTTGATGGATAGATAGCAATGCAAAGCTTCACCTGAAGGTAGCACTTTATCTAAAACCTAAATTGTCGAATAAAGCTGGGGAGGTTTAAGAGTTCAGATTATCAGTTCTACAAATAATTACTGTGTACCGCATGTATCTTTGTATCAAGACAAAATTGGTCTGTGTGTGAGCATTACCTAAGTCAAGCCATTGCTCATGGAATCTCATATTCTGCAAAACATTTGTGACAGTTGCTGGTGCTTATCCTAGTTGTTTTGTTCTTCTGGGCTACATTACGTTTCACTGAGTACTAATTGTGTGCGTGTAATTTAATTCTGGGCTTATTACTAAAGTTAAGTCATGTCATCTAGGTGTACCTGAGTAGGAGTACAATACGTCTGGGAATTGTACTGGATCTGGTGGTCATGTAATGGAATTTCCTACATCATTGTCAGTAATAGATATTGCCTTTTGTAGCTAAGCTATATGCATTGAGTATTTAGTGTGGTGAAAAGTAATATGTGAAGTCCTAAGTAGGGCTCATTTAAACAGAGTAGATCTGATGTTTCAATCCTTCAAGGTTCAGCCCAGGAAGCACTGGCGATCCTTCAGAGCCCCCCCCCCCATATAACAGAGCTGTATGGGGAAGCTGTGACCAACTTTGTTTGTAATGCAGGGTGTAAGAGGCAACGTGCATTATTTGCATCTACTAGACTTTGTGCAGTTTCTTATGCAATAGTAAAATACAATGGGCTCACCTTAGTTGTTGATAGGTAAGTGTTGGTATTCAAAATGATGCAATAAATCTTCAGTGTCTACATCTGTGCATCTTATTTATCCAGGCCATAGTATACCACACATTCAGCTGGAAATGTACTGTAATATTTAAACTGTTTCATGACTCGTCCATATAGCTTCCTCGTCTGAGTGTCAGAAACATACCAACCTCAGTGAATACCAGGCTTTGCCAAGCACAGTCTTCTGTCTTGGTTGAATGATCTGAGATACTATGTAATACCATATGTGTATTTCAGATATAGATAGTAGTATATTTTTTAATCAGGCCATGTTTCTTCAACATTTTAAATTCAAGGCAACATCATCCATTAACTTCCAGCTCCCCGGAGCTGCAACCATCTCTCCCAACCCATACACGAACAATGGGCTTATACATGCATTGATGGCACGTACAAAATGCAATGTATTCATGAAAATGTGTAACATAAAGCATGAATACTCAAAGAAGAACTCCAAGCAGATGAAAACTTAACCCGTGCAGTGCATGGTTAGCCCCACTGCAAGGGTTAAGTGTTCCTAGTCGTCTAGGGTCTAAAATAATAGAGATGCTCACCAAAACCCGAATGGAATCTTCCTTGGTGTCCTCACATCCATTACACTGTATTGGACATCATGACTCACGGCTTTAGAACACTGGAGCCCGAGGGAAAGGAGGCTGCGGGGACTGGTTTGAGTGAGGTATATCTGTTATTTTAGACCCTAGACAAAAACGAGCACTTAACCCTTGCAGTGCAAGGGTAGCCCCACTGCAAGGGTTGTTTTCTTCTGCCCGGAGTTCTTCTTTAAAGGAATAGACTAAAAAAAGGGGGGGAAAAAATATCCAACACGCCTATCTCATTGAATCTCATAAATTGTTAAACATAGCATATTAGTGCTTGAGGTGTTGAGAGCCGTGGATCCCTGCTCCTCTTCCACTTGCTCTCCTGTACATTACATCCTTCTCAGAATGCCTGTTCTACATCAAGGGTAGGGTGGGAGATATCTGTATAATTGTGAATTGTGGGTAATGTGGTTCTTATAGGTGACCATCAAGGCCCCCAAATTAATATGGGAACCCCTATGTCTATGGGTATGCTGTTCCAATGTTCATGTATAATTTACACTTACTGGCTATGCATTTCCTAGGCAGAGGGAGTATATGTGCGTACATACATTACATGTATATCTAAATACGTAATACAGGAAAAAATCAGAATTATGGCCCCTAGATAGAACTAAGGAGCATAGGAAATAAGTATTTGTTTTTCTGATATTACATTTGACTTGGAAAGAAAATATCATATCATATTTGTTTTTGTTTTCTTTTATAAATACACCCCTTAGTGTTTAGTGTGCAAGTTCAGAAAAGAGGATTGAAGCAATAAGGACATGAGTGAGGTGAGTGTGGTTATTAGAACACCTTAACTGTCCATGTTTGCCTCCGTTCACACAAAACGAATGTACATGCAGTTTCACAGAGCAAATGGTTCTGCAAATAAATACACCCCTAAATGGAAGCGGGAAAAAAAAAAGACAAATGCACCTATAAAAAAAAAAGTACTCACTGGCTCCTGGCTTCCTTTAGGTGCCAGTGAAGTCACTGGGCCTCACCATGGGATCCCCATCTCATGAGGAGATGCTCCTGAATTGTACAGGAGTACATTCTCATGGGCCTGGGATCTTACGTTTTATAGAGTCTTGAAGAAGGCCCAGTGATTTCACCTTTTGCCTGGGTGAGCCTACTGGAAGCTGGGGTGTAAGATAAATATTTCATACATTTTTTTTTTTTTTTATTGGTTGGGCTGGGGGGCTTAGTCCTAAATAATGGGACTTTGCATTTGCTGCTTAATCTACTTAATCTTGGCTAAACTTGTTTCTTAGGAGAGGGGACCGCAGTGGTCAGCTGGAAAATTCTGTCCTGGATTTTTGGTCCTTTTTTTTTTTTTCTCTTGAGAAGGTTCTCTTGAGGTTATTAACCTAGATTATTTTGGGTAGGTATTCATGCTTTCAATGTTGGGACTGCATTGTCAGCTTCTCATAAAAAAATACATTTTTTTAGCTGAAGAATTTCTTCATAGTACATCTCAATAGACAGAAGACCATCTCAATAGACAGAAGACCATGGTCATCTTCTATGGATGAGGTATTTGCTACTAATTAGTTGTTACACAGTACAATGAGTCTGTTGGTGCTTTTATCAATGGAATAGTTATAGGAATCACACACATTAATTGCATGAGATGCAGTGAACAATTAACTGTTGGGTTAAATGAGGTGATGTTATGGGAAAAATAGCTGGTAAACGTCTTATAATTATCTCAAATGGAAGCTGCATGGGGAGCAAACAGCGGGGTCAATACCTGTATTTCTAGAGGCAATAGAAAGCCACTCATTGGGAAAAAAGTTTAAATAAAAGGAAATCGGGCAAGTCGCCGAAATCAAACTATACAACGGAAAAGACTCAGCAGTCATAGTCGCCTGGAAAAAAAAATCAAAGTTGAAGGCACTACAACTAAATGTAATAGACTATGAATCAACTGAGCTCAACAAAGTACATTGTGTATATTCTGAGCAGGAGCTTCCATACAGGATACAGAGTGTTTTGCTCATAGGCCATTCTTCTGTAACACAGCAGGAGAAGTGTCTCTTATCTCCTTTTGATTGTGAGCTTTGGAACAAATAGCAGGGAACCTGTCCTGTTGGATGTTTAAATACTTTGGTGCAAAACCTAGGGCAGGGCCCTAATTTCAGTTTTTTACATGTCTGCAAGAAGCTGTCATGCTGTTGGAATCTATGTCTGATATACCGGTCAATATACAGAAGTAATAATGAAGGTGAAGAGTTTACTGATGAATGCCTGTTCTGTTTCTAGTTATTACTGGAAATCTCAGCAAAGGATTACAGACTGCTGATTGGCTGGGAATGGTTGCGTTCTTCATATCCTAGTTCTTCCCATAACATTTCATATGCAGGGAGAAAATGGTTATAGCAATGATTTCTCAAAATGCTATAAATGTTTCGGTAACCGGTCCAGTGTTGGTAAAACCTCAGGTGCATGTTGACCTTTGCTAATAAAAATTACAGCTGGTGCCAAAGCTTTTAAAGCCTAACTGGCCCTGATTTATGTTGAAGAGAAACTGAGCTCTGGAAGGTTTACCTCAAAAAAGGTAGAAAGGAGAAAAAGCTTGTCACCGGTATTGCCCGTGGTGGTCTCCCTGCAGCTGATATTTTCCTATTACTGACTTACTATGCCTTGATCTGCACTGCGTCTCTGTATAGAGGGGGCCATCTTGGTAGAGGCAGGGCTTTGCCTCCTCATGTCTGTGCCTCCAGCACGGAGAACAATGAGCACAATAGTACTGACATCATCAAATCTCAATACGGAGACTAGTAGTCAAAGATGGCAGTGCCTTTTAATCACACTGCAGATAAACAGCTATGAGGCTCTAGGGTAGTGTTTCTCAACCTTCTTTTTTTTTTTTTCAGTCACTGCACCCTTTAAAAATATGCAAAATCTGTGGCTCCCCAGTCTAAAATGTCATAGATTTTACGGGGGACCACATGCAAAAATGTACAAAAAGGTGGGTTTCCATCTTCACATCAAAGTGACCCTTCAAATCAAGATTCTTTTCCCTCCTTCAAAGAGTCACTTTTTGTGCATCAGTAGCCCACCTTCAAATCAGTCTTCATTGCCCACTTCACATTTGAGGCACCAATGAGGAGGCCAGAAGGCACACCAGTGTGCCATGGCACCCTGGTTGGAAAGGCTGCTCTAGACACACTGACATACAAGGCAGTGCAGTGCTGTTTTTGAGGAGGAATTCCAGGAAAATGTTACCTTTTTCAGGGTATTGCTTATGCACAATTAACCCATCCTAGGTTTTCTGTAAAACATGACAAATCTTCACTTTTGAGTTCTGTTTTGTTGATTGCAAGACTGATTTGATGGGTTTCTAAATTGTATTATAATTTGTCTATCCCTGAACTGTACACTCCAGGCCAGGTTTTATCCAGTCATTTCAATGGGCTTTTTTCAGATTTTCTGTTTTATTTGGCTACTCATAGTACTGCACCACTTCTTCTTTTTTTTTTTGCTTTGCAAAGTAGATGAGAACAAACTGTCTTTTATGCTCAACCTTACATTCTTGTCTTGTGTGGGTGATGCCCCACACCCAGTCCAGTCGGACACAACCTTTGACCCTACTAAGAATGAAATAACAATATGCTGAGTTGATCTGATGACTGGCATGCCTACAGGCCACTCCTTGCCAATCCCTATTGTTTCAATTCACGTATGCTTCCTTTTGTGTTGAGCCTGTTTATTAACCAGGTAGAATTCTGGAGGAATATTTTCCTGGTCTATATTGATCAAATATTGTGGTATAAAGGTTTATGGAGTTGGTCAAACAAAATCAAATATATTCCTGATCACAAACAAAATCAAATATTTCCTGAATCGGCAATCTCTGGTGTTATTACTTATACATTTTAATATCCAGTTATATCCTGCACATTTAGGAATGTATCAAGCTTCTTTTTTTTTTTTTTTTAATTAACTGAGCTGGCTAGAACTTGTATCTGAGGAAGTCTATTCTACATTTTCACAGCTCTTACTGTGAAAACACCTTTCTGTATGCAAGTGAACCAGAATTCAGTTTTCAGCAGCTAGGAAGAACAGTTTAAGGTAAATGGTTGCCATGGCATCCGGTATATCTTTGTTCTTTGTGTTGTTATTGGTTGAAATGGGTCATGCACAGATGGTGATTGTTACATGATCAGAAGATTTCAGCCTCTTCTTATATGGGTTATACATTTTTCTAGTGTCAAACCTCTGCAAACGAGTTGCTTAGTAGTAGAAGGCTTTTTAAGTACTGTAGTTCTCTGCTGGTGGAGCCAGCACTGTACTAGGAAATTCTGAGAGATACACAAGAGTTCAAATACATGACTTATGACATGAGGCACCAGAGGTATCTAGCAAGTCTTGGTGAGGCCATAAATGACCCTGCCAAGCCCTGAATTCTATATCTTACTATCATGCCTAGGCAGGAATTCTGCTGTTTGGGTCCTAGAAAGTGGTAATGAGCAACTCTGACTGTGGGAAGTGTTTGTTATCAAACATATATGTTGCAGCATTTGTTTCTTCTTCTCCGGAGCTGATTATTCCCGCTTATACCTGCGGAGATGTCTTCCTATTTCTTTCCAGCCTTTGTTGTCATTTGTTGTGCTGTGGTGGGAAGAGAAGGTCAAAGTAGTTCCAGCAGTGTGATGACTGATGCAAGGATGGATAGATTTCTCAATGTGCATCTTTCTTGGTGGATATCTATACATTAATTTTACTTCTATTCTTATAATGAGTAGCATCCCTAACATACTAAACACGTTTGTCTGTTACCTGATTATTGCTAAGCTACCTACACTTAACTGAAATTCAAAGAATTGTTGAGCGAGCTGCATATTTCAGTTAGGTTATAGATGAGCTCTCTCCTCCTGTATTGCCAACTTGCTTTCTTTTCTGAAATGTACTGTTCCTCAAAAATGGCAAACATCCAAACAATCGATGCGAGTACACCAAGAGAATTATAAGAGCTTTTTAGGCACATTAATTAGCTATGAATCTTTACACCCGAGCCACTGATGTTTTCTTGGACAAGACTTGAGGTTCCGGTTGTTCCAGGATACACTACTATTTTTATTTAGTTTCTGTGAGCTACATCCTCTGGTCCAGATATCAAAGACTGACTTTTGTGTTTTATTACCTATGATTTGTCTTTAGCTTCCCTTTTAAGCAGGCCGCTCGCAACCAGATTTCCATCTGTTATGAATTTACCAAGAGGTGTTCAACATGGGGTCTACCGGACAGGATGCAGTTTAAACTGATTGAATGGCCATAACTCTGCATTTTAAATTTAAGTGGACAGAGTAAAATGTATGTGTTCTCTAAATGTACACTGCCTGGCCAAAAATAAGTCACACACTCTAATATTTAGCTGGACCGCTTTTAGCTTTGATTTATGGCATGCATTCACCATGGCATCAGCTTATGCATAAGATGTATTTCCATCTAGAGTTGAATTCATTTTCACCAAGATCTTATAGTGATGATGGGAGAGTCGAACCACTGCGTAGTCTTCTCCAGCACATCCCAAAGATTTTCAATGGGGTTAAGGTCTGGACTCTGTGGTGGCCAATCCATGTGTGACAATAATGTCTCATGCTCCCTGAACCACTCTTTCACAATTTGAGCCCAATGAATCCTGACATTGTCATCTTTGAATATGCCTGTGCCATCAGGGAAGAAAAATTCCACTGATAGAAAAACCTAGTCATTCAGTATATTCAGGTAGGCAGCTGACCTCATTTTCTGGAGACATAACGTTGCTGAACCCAATTAATTATCCTATGGAAAGCTCTTACCTACTTGATCAGCTAAATCCCTGAGGTGACTTTTTTTGGCAGGAAGTGTATATTCAAACAGTCACACAAAGTGGCAGTTTTGATCATGATTGGCATTCTGTTGTTTGGCCTTTCCATGAATATAGGACACTTTAGACTCCAGTTCCTTTTAATAATGACCTCTGCTGCATGTAAAAATACAAACTTGAGTGAAAAGTGTTCATGTATTGCATGCTTTATGTTGTTTTCAGGATACTGACCAGTATAGCCACCTTAGATGCGAATGACTCTAAATTATCTTGTGACCATTTAAATAATAAATACAATGATGGGGGAATAGAGAAAGTGTACTCTAATAGACTGTCAGGAAGGCAGTGCAAAGACCAAAGAGGATGGGCATATGAAGTGATGCCTAGCAAACCCATCAGATTGTGTTTATTTGGGTATAATAAGTGAAGTATGATTTATCATTGGTTGGTTGTATTTTGCTCATCTTTAGTGCTCTTAGCACTGAAGGGCCACAGAATGGGATTTTGTGATTTTCATTAATGAGTCCATTTTACGTTTTGACTTTGTGTTTGCAGGTTGAAAATATCCTACTTCATGACCGCGGTCACTACGTCCTGTGCGACTTTGGAAGTGCAACAAATAAATGTCAAAATCCCCAGACTGAAGGCGTCACCGCTGTGGAGGATGAAATCAAAAAGTAAGTTCGAGATGACCAGATTTACTCATATAGCTTTGTTAAATAACATGGGTCTTGCAACTTGGAATCCTCACTATGAAATATATTTGCATTTGGCACGAATTAAGCATTCCGTGACATTTCAGTCATGTGAGAACTTTGCAGTTCACCTTTTAGATTGCCTGGGGGTGCTGCTGTCCTGCTTATATTAGAAATGTCATGTGAATCAGGTGACATTAGATACATATGCTGTTGTTGCGGCCTGTAAAATCCTTATCCCTTTTCATCTAATGTGAACTGGCAGGCATAGAGAGGAATATAGATTTGGGCAAATATATGACATGATTTTTCCTTTGATTCATCTTGGCAAATGGCCATACCAACCTATCATTTCTATTATTGTATTTTTCTAGGGTGTAGATGATGAGTCAATATTTTAATTGTAATCTTTAGATCTAGACTCTCGCAGACATGCTGTGGGGTCTGCAAGTACCTGTGCTTGTCTTCAAATCGGCTATCTCTGTGCATAGGTATAGGTGGCCATACACTGTGCCAATTCGCAGAATGCTTGCCACTGTCGGCACTCTTTGGGCCGGCATCCCTCAATCAGCTGATGGAAGGAGCCGGTTGGAAAATCTTCATACGAACAGAGCTGACAACCAATGAGCTGCCGGTTCTGTTCGAGTCCTCTGACAGAATAGAAAAGAAACAACGGTGATTCCTCGATCAATACGCTCGTTGATGCAGGAATCTTCTTAATTTTTTCGTTCAGCCTGATTGTTGAACAAAAAAAATAGAGCAGTGTATGGCCAACTTTGAATCAGATAGTCTCTACCCATTTCCAGGTTTGTCTGAAGTTAGTGCCTTCTCTTGTCTTTTAAATGAGTGGCTTGTGTCTGGGGAACCCTGGATTCTAGGCTCAGGTTATAGAACATGCCCATGACTTCTCTTCAAGATATAGCCCCGTGCCTGCAATTCAGCAGTCTAATTCCAGGTCTCTCCATGTTCGCTTCTGTGATGGACTAAAATCTCAATACCAATTGGTAAACTAAACGTGAGGTTGTAGTCCATTAAGGAAGCGAGTAGCCCATTACAACACACACAGGGACCATGGAGAACAGAAATAGCCACCCTCCTGAAGGAAGGACAGTGTCGGCACCAATTCAGAGATCATTTGAGGATCTCCAGCCAAGTAATACACAAGCTACAATTATGTTAATAATAGCTAAGGTACTTGAATGCATTTTTAGGATTTAACTCCTGAGTTTAGTGTCACTTTAAAGTCCCACCCCTCCTGGTGCAAAGCTTCACCACCAATCATTCAGCTGTCAACTGCCAGTACCTCTACTGACCCCTGAAACTCTAGAATTGGACTGCTGAATTACAGGCAAGGTGCTATAATCTTTAAGAGAAGTCAAGGGCTTGTTCTATATCCTCAGCCTAGAATCTAGGGTTCCCCAGGCACAAGCAACTGATTTAAAGACAAGGCACTGACTTGATAGAAATACTGAGATACTGTGTTTGAAGAAGCTTAATATCTTGCTGTAAGAATGAATGCAGAGTCAAGCAGGGACTTAAATCATTTCTTGTCTCTTTCACTTCTACAAAACACATTACAGAGGTGTGTTTTGGAAAGCTCATTATAGAGCTTCGAAAATGATATATTACGCAGTCCCTAAACACAATTCCTGAATGTTGATTTTAACTAAATGCAATTTCCATGTGAAATTTTTTTCCCCCTGAGAATGTTATCCTGCTTGGTGTTCTGCTAATATGTCTGGGGTAGGTCAGCATTGTTCACTCTTGTGGAAGTTGGGAACGGTTTACTTTTAATCTAGGATTCGTATCCAATGAGCCATTTTGTTTGTCGGCTTCTATTATGGAATTTCTCATAAGCTAGCTAGTGATTTTAAACGGTGCTCTGCTGGAACTAGCCGCACTTTTATCTGGCCATCTGCAAATCACGTTTAATGATGGTGTGACAGCAGTTGTATCATATGTGATATGAGTGATGGCTGAAACTAGCATTTCTCTGACTCTTTGAACATGAAGCAAGAGGTAAACTTCTCAGAAGTCAGACCATATTAGTTGGATATCTATGAAGCCACAGTTTTAATATAGGAAATGTTTTCCTACTAAAAGTAATTTAGTGTTTCCCAAATGGGACTCTTGCCATGTTAAAGTGTGACCTGTTGGAGTGTGATTAAATTGATTTCCTCCCTACATGTCAGCAGTTACGTATTTCAGCTACCTCTGTCCTCTCTTGCATGTATATCCTCTTGTTTGCCAGGTTTGCCCACAATTGGCTGCCACACCACCCTCTGAATTCTTCTGCTTAGTACGCTACTCAACTCAAAGTGGCCAATGCAGTGTGGACCCATGCCATCAATGTTATACAGCTCACAGTAGGAATTAGAAATAAACTGCTATAAGACCAGTGTTGGCAAGCTTCAATACTTTGACATCCGTATTAGATGCTTCTGAGAGAATTCACTGCATGTGTAGTTGACTTGCTTCAGCTGCTTTCACATTCTCATAGACTTATGCAGGAAAACAATTCAGGTCTAAAGCAAAATAAAGCCTTTCAACAAAGCCCCATAAGCTGTTATGAACTTTTGTTTGAAAACTTATGTGAATTATGGTCCTGTGTACTGTGTAGAGGTAGTTACTGTGGAACACCATCTGCTACAATGTCTTGGGTTTTTTTGTGTGAAAATTCTGCTAGTATACGAAGTTAAATATGTGTCCAGACTAATTTATGCTAACGGTCTTTTTTTCTTTAGGTACACCACACTTTCCTACCGTGCCCCTGAGATGGTGAATCTTTACAGTGGCAAAGTCATCACCGCCAAGGCGGATATCTGGGTTTGTAAACACTACTTGCTACGTGTTGTCTAAGACTTGTTGGACTGTTTGTCGAAGCAATTGGACAATGATCACTGCGGAAGAGAACTTTAAGAAACAGTCATAAGAGATGATGTTGCACTGGATTTAAAATGGACATGGACATGGACGCAATCAAAACGACTTTGCCCCATTTGTATTTCTCCCCCCTTATTTACTTTTTTTGTTTTTTTGTTAAGAGTAGATTTTGGCCCACCCCGTCTCCATTCTCGCCTAGGCAAAAATGACATGTCCCTGCTCCTAGAGCCTCCTGGGATATGCACAACTCATATCCCGGAAGGCTTCTACTGAGGCATTACACATCGCTGGCAGATGACTGACACAGTGCTGGAGGAGGGCGGACCTGTTGCGCGTCATCGGGGGTCCAGCTGCCTGACCCAAGATGACAAAACCTCCTACGCTCAGTCTGCTTCCCTAAGTCCCCCCCCCATTTATCTAAATGGCACAGTGCTTCTCCCTGCAGCATCCAGTTTTTTTTAAATTGTAGCCGCTTCTGCTCTGCCCACGCAGTCCCATCATTTAAAGGGATACGGGAAGTCAAGGCAGAAGGACTCACAGTTCACACCTACACAAGTGTGGTGACGTCACTGCACTTGTATAGCTTTGTTCTTCCTCTAGCCCAATTACACATCTGTACCTCTACACTCACCTGGGGCTTGGGGTAAGCAATGCAGGGATTTGTGCATTGCAACCGTGACACACTAATCCCGGTTGCAACGCTCTGCAGGTTGAATACAAACATATAATAAATGCAGGTGGAGGCAGGGCTTCCCGATCATGTGATCTCTGTGATTGGCTAGTCCAAGGTATATCCCACCGCACTCCTGACCGGAAACAAACCCAAAACTTGCGCGGGTGCCGATGCGACCGCAGATGCCTCCACCAATAGTACAAAATCGATAAATGGTCACTCGCACTCCACCTTGATGCAATGTCAATACCTTTTATTGACTGGGATAGTGTCACGTTTATAGAGATGTTTCGGAACCAAGTGGCTCCTTCAGGCACACATAAAGAATCTGTGATTGGCTGTCACATCGGTTACATGATCCTCTTCCAACATACTGGACAATGCTTAAAAATTATCTCTACAAGTTATAGAAAATGTTATGGGAGATATGAATGTAACACCATGTGAAATGTAATCATGTGAATACAGAATTTAGTCTGGGTTCACACCAGCGGTATGCTAATACTGTCCGTTTTAGCATGCGGCGTGTGTCCTCTGGATGGCAGCGGTGTATAGCCTCATTCAGGTCTCTGCACAGCAGCTGGTCCTGCACTAACCTCTGATGTCATTCAGTGCGCTGCGAAAAAAATGCAGCATGTTTCAATTTTTCTGCAGTGGACATAACCCCAACATTGCAGTGTGAATAAGGCTCATAGAAAATATGTGTTACTGGCGTTGACCCAGTGCAGAACACCACCAGTCAACACAACTGGTGTTGTCCCACCAACAACTGGTCATGGACAGTGATGCTGACAGCTCATTCACTGTGCCATGAGGGCGTTTTAACCACAGAACAGCGGGCCAACTGATTGAATGTGTACAAACAGCTTCAAGGCCCACCATCCCTGCTGGCACGTATGTGCGTTATGCCAGTAGGAGGGTGTTAAAGTGTCTTTCCACTTTTAGTGCCTATAGTATTGAAAAAGAGGTGTGAGAGAAGAAAAATTAAGCGCAGTAAGCTGTAATCAGAATCCAACTTGTGCTGGTCTGACTAGCAGCAGAGTTATTCTGATTGGTTGTTGCAGTTTGCTGCCCTTAAGAGAGTAATGATGGTTCATTGAATGATGTCTGCAGTAAAATCAGAAATACTCTTCTGTTTCTCTGTCTTATAACTCTCGTGTCTCTGCCAGGCTCTGGGATGTCTACTTTACAAGCTGTGTTTCTTTACCCTGCCATTTGGTGAGAGTCAGGTGTCTATCTGTGATGGGAATTTCACTATTCCAGACAACTCCCGGTACTCCCATGACATGCACTGCCTCATCCGTAAGTATTTTGTATGCAAAGTTCACTGCTGTGATTTTTACTTTTCACTGATAAAGATCTATTAAATCAATGGGGTGCCGGTACAGGACAGTTAACCAACATCTTTTACAACCATAAGATCGAAACTGTAAAATAATGTTTTTAGCTCATTCAAAAATATATGTTACAGAAGAAGTGATGTTCCCACATTTTAAAGCCTCTTTTGTTGTAGTGTGTATGCCATGGTTCATTATGCTTTCTCTTGTTTTACTACATTGGACAGACTGGTTCCACTGTTCCCAATCAACAAAGATCTGACTTCACTTCCTATGTTTTTATCTTGATTGGAAGTGATGGGAAACCTTTGAAATGGGGGGCTTAGAGAGCCGTATGCCCCCAATAAAAATAATTTTTAGGTTTTCAGGTTCATAATAACAAGCTGTGAATAAGTCACGCTTTGACATGAAGTATTTCATCTGTGTTCTGTGTCTGTGTTTTTCTTTTCTATCAGGGTACATGCTTGAGCCAGATCCAGAGAAGAGGCCGGATATCTACCAAATTTCCTATTTTGCCTTTAAGCTAACAAAGAGGGAATGCCCTGTGCCCAATGTACTTGTAAGTGCCTTTGCTGTTTAGTACAGTGTTTCTCAACCCATGTAACCTCAGGACCTACATTTGTCCTTGGTTATTAGTCGCATTGCACTGTAACACACCGAATTGCGGTACTGCACGTTCCACTGCGGGCTATCAAACTGTGGGTGGGAGGTGTGTTTGGGGTGCCATTCAAATGAATGGCAACGCAACACACTTCCCACACCAGAACACATGGCACAGTGCATTAATTGCATGGGAGTGTGTGATTAACGCACTGTACTAGTGTGAACGGGCCCTCAAAGACGCTGACAGACTCACACAAGCGCAGACACAATTTCACACGCACATAGACCTTCTCATACACCTATACTCACTCAACGTTCTTTGTATTTAGTTATATCCCCATTCGCAAAACGTAAAAAAAGTAAATAAGTGATTGTATACCTTCTTAAAAATCCTACCTAGCTCCCCCTATGTAATTGTAGGTAGGGGGTTGACCCTGTCTTTACTTTGCTGGCAGACCTCATCAGTTATAAACTCGATTTCAACACTGCCTACCCTAAAAAAGGGTTAAAGATCTCATGGCATCGTGATGTCATTGAGGGGAAACTGACTATGTCCCCACTTGTCCCTCTGAAATTGCTCAGAATAGCTTGCAGGCTTGTGTATAAACCCGCTTTAAAGAAACAACAAAAGAGGTTAGAAATATTTTACAATTATTTTTAGGTATGCCGCGTGAATGAGAATACATAAATAGTGGGGGATTTCTCAAATGTGATTGCAAAAGTGGAAATATACTTTAAGTAGAAAACCAACACATTGCCTACTATAGACGCTCAGTGGTTTGTGGTGTGAGTATACATGGATGTAAGAAGACTGAATATTCACCATTAGTATTACAATTGATGCAATGCCCAAGAAATCATCATTATGGATCATTCTCATATTGTGTGCCCTATTTAGCTACATACAGCAACAACGTGCTGGAGTTGATAAAACCCCTTAACATAAGAGAAGTTGTACGAGTTTAACTTTGACTTTCCTCTTGCCTTGATTGCTTAGGACTCTGTTATCCCTGCAAAACTACCTGAATCAGTGAAAGCAGGAGAAGCCGCTGCTAAGAAAACCCAGCCGAAGGCCAGGTAAGGGCCACTCTTGCCCAGGCCTTTCAGTCTACTCACTGTTCGCTTTTGTGGACAACCTGTTTGACACGACTTTGTTTTCATTTTGTAATATTATGAACATTGCACTATAATTAGTCATTTTTGATTGCAAGTGACGAATTTCTACTGTTCTATTTTACAGGCTCACCGATCCAGTTCCAACAACTGAAACCTCCATTGCACCTCGCCAGAGGCCCAAAGCTGGCCAGACTCAGCCAAATCCGGGGATACTTCCAATTCAACCAGCCCTGACCCCAAGGAAAAGGCCCACTGTTCAGCCTGCTGCTGCTACCCCTGGTATGTTTGTCTCTACAGTTCAGTTATTTCTGCATTTGAAGTGGAATGGTTTCTGATTTTTGTCATACGTAATATAGGACCAGCTGGAGGCATTCAGCCCACAGCCCCTGCTGTAGTTCAGCCTGCTGTGAAACCAGTGGCTCAGCCCCAACAGCAAGTGAAGCCTGCCCAGCCTTCCCCACAGCCTAACACCACAGTGACCACCACAGCTCAAGCTGCAGCAGCTCTGCAGACCCCAGCAGCACAGGCAGCTCAGCCTGCACCTCTTCCGCCACAACAGCAGCAGATGTATCTGAAGCAGCAGCAACTTCTTCAGCAACAGCAAGCGGCAGCATTGTATCAGCAACAGATGCTGCAGGCTCAGCAGGTGAGCATTATATGTTTTCATGAACAGCAATGATTACTACTGAACATATTACAACGTTAGTCTACCAAGCAGCTAAGTTTTAGAGAGCTGAATCATACATTTATTATATCATTTGGGGAATACCAGCAGTATTGCCTCCCCATGATAATATTTGGTTTTGTCACAGTATCTGGTAGCAGCATTGGAAGTCTCATTCTTTTGAAACATACAGTAGCAGATTGAGACGCCCTTCGAGGACATGCATGGGTTGACAGACCCACACGCTCACTGTAAGTGTCCCTGAGAGAAAGAGGTCCATGAATAACTCAGCCTACTGGCTTCTCAAGAAAACTTGATATATGACAAAACCAATAACAGGAGACTATGGGTCATAGTCACTGAGCCGTATTCCTCAGTTCCATCATCCCAGTTATATAGAAATTTCAACAATTCAGATAGGACTTCCAAGGCACCAATACAAGTCAGATCCACAAGTCAACTATTTTAATATATTATTCCATCATTTTATTACAAACTAGTCCATAAAATCATACAATTATTTTGCACAAAATCATTTGTAATCAATATCATATAACTATACAACATGTTATATGCAGCACACTATAGCCTCAGCCATGTGTTACCTGGAGTCCACACTTGATTGTTGTTATCTAGTTATTACCCAGACTCTAATTAGCACCTTGAAAGTGCTATTCAAGTTGTTGAAAAATCTATTCTCACCAAAACTGAAATTTTATTTTAGGTTTTATATTAAGTGTCATAGCTAGATCTACACCCAGCATCAGGAGATAGAAACACCACTTAATTTTATGTCTGTGGATGTGCTTGTCGTCGCAACCACTTTCTGGACTTATTTTTTTCATAATGTCTGCAATCATGACTCGGGAAGGTTGAAAGCAAAGCATTGCTAATATTAATAACTTAACAAATTTGTGTGAATGCCGTGGGCCTCAGTTATTTATGTATCTAATGGAAGAAGTCTCCAATTTCTATGCCAGTGAAGCACTGTGCAAACTGTTGGTGCTGTACACCGATCAGCCATAGCATTATGACCACTGACAGGTGACATTCACAGGTTACAATGACACCTGGAAGTGGGGGGGATATATTTGGCAGCGAGTGAACATTTTTTCCCCTTGAAGTTGATGTGTTGGAAGAAGAAAAAAATGGGCAAGTGTGAGGATTTGATTTAAGGGTCAAATTGTGATGGCTAGACAACTGGGTCAGAGTAACTCCAAAACTGCAGCTCTTGTGGGATGTTCCCGGTCTGCAGTGGTCAGGACTGACCAAAAGTGGTCCAAGGAAGGAAAACCGGTGAACCAGGGACAGGGTCATGGGCGGCAAAAGCTTGTTGATGTACATGGGGAGTGAAGGCTGGCTCGTGTAGTCCAATCCAATAGAAGAACTAATGCAGCTCACATTGCTTGAAAACGTTAATGCTGGTTCCAATAGGAAGTTGTCTGAATACACAGTGCAACGCAGTTTGTTGATTATTGGGGCTGCATAGTCGCAGACCAGTTAGGGTGCCTATGCTGACCAGTGTTCACCACCAAAAGCGCCTACAATGGGCATGTGAGCATCGGTACTGGACCTTCAGGGCAGTGGAAGAAGGTGGCCTGGTCTGAGGAATCACGTTTTCTTTTACATCAAGTGAATGGCCGGGTGCGTGTGTGTCGCTTACCTGGGAAAGAGAGCACCAGGATGCACTATGGGAAGAAGGCAAACTGAAAGAGGCAGTGTGAAGCTTTGGGCAATATTCTATTGGGAAACGTTGGGTCCTGCCATTCATGTGGATGTTAAATTTGACACAAACCACCTACCTGAACATTATTGCTGATCAAGTGGACCCCTTCATGGAAGTGGTATACCATGATGACAGTGGCTTCTTTCAGCTGGATACACAGCAAAAATGGTCCAAGAATGGTTTGAGAAACACAACAATGGGTTTGAGGTGTTTACTTGGCCTCCAAATTCTCCAGATCTCAGTCCAATCGAGCATCTGCAGGATGTGATGGAAAAACAAGTCCGATTGAATGGAGCCCTCACCTCGCAACTTAAAAGGCTTAAAGCATCTGGTACTAGTGTAGATTCCGTGTGCACATTTATTGTTTACAGTGCCAGCAAGCTCCTGTATTGCCTGTTACAACCTTTGATAGTTTAGTTACATTCTACTCATCCTCACATGGTTAGCATCTTTTATGTCACTTGCCCTTCTTTTTACATTTGTAAGCTTGTATCCCTCTTGTCTTGAATTGTATTGGAACTCTACTGCCCCTCTTTCATTTGCAAAGGGTTGCACAACTGTTGGTGCTATATAAATTCAATATTATAATAATATTCATAAGAGCACCTGAGGCTGTATGTTTTCTTCTCCTTGAAGGGTCAGTTGTAAATGACATGGGCAGCAGTAATGGTGTACCTAGCTAATGAGAGGCTGGATGAGGGTGTCCAGCTAATGAGAAAAGTGTGGAGGCATTATCTAAATGAAATGGAGTTATAATTTCTATTCTAGTTTATTACTGTAACAAATATAGATGGATTGTTGTTGCTTATACTGTAACTGTTTGTAATTCAAATGTCACTGTTCTTCTGTCCCACAGATACAAGCCATGCAGCAGCAGCAGATGATCCAGGCTTACTACCTTCAGCAGCAGCAGCTCATGGCCCAGCAGGCTGTAATGCAACAGAAAGTAGCTCAGCAGGCTGTAATGCAGACCCCCTTACCTGCTCAGCTCCAGGCTGTGCCAGCTGCTGTGCAGGTGCCCACTGCCCAGGACCAGGGGGTGAGTGCTGATGACAGATTGGTACAATGGTTGGTAATGTAGTCTTCACCACTGGCCCATATCGGTGTGAATGGCTATCTCATTTCTTGACATGGGCAGTATGGTCATTGTGCACTCTCTTATTTGCATTAGTTATTGAGCCACTAGAACCTAAAATTAGACCAAAAATGTTGGCCCATGTAAAACTAGTCTCACTGAGTGAACTCAAGGGACCTATTTATAGTGCCGATTGGATACGGCTATTCACTGTCCACTGGGAACTCTGCTTCTCTGAACTTCCTGTTGATTACTAGAGTACAAGGGACAGAGCAGTCTCCAGCAGCTGTCCATCTACTAGCTCGAAGAAGGGAGTAGTGGGGCACTGACTTGCCTTGCTGTGCCTCTGTGTGTGTGTGTGTGTGTGTGTGTGTGTGTGTGTGTGTGTGCATGTGGAGAGAGACACTGCTTACCTGCACACACAAGGGTGGCTCTATAGGACACTGCAAGTGAAAGCAGCCAGGAAACCTTTTAAACATCAAGGAGCAGAATTGTAAGAGCTTGAATCAGCATTTGAAATGGCTTAAAACCATTTGACTTTAATATAACTTTATAACAGAAAGCTCCTGAATCTATTGATCTAGGTCAAGAGATTGATCCCTCTGTAATTGTGCCAGTGTTAGCGGCAGAGTAGTATGGAAACTGGTACTATTCATTAAATTTAAATGCATTGTAGGCCATGTTGTGAAGCATGTGGTGTCCCACAGCATTTCTCTGTTTAATGCTGCAGAAAGAACTCTTTGGAGGAAACACTACACTAAACTCAGGCGTTAAATCTTAAAAATACATTCAGGTACCCTAAGGCCTGGTTCACACCTGGTCGTTTTACAGTGCGTTCCTACACTCTGTACAACGCTCAACATGTGAAAACAAATAATTGCCTATGGGCATGGTTCCCACCTGGGCGTTTTACAGCGGGTAGGAACGCGCTGAAAAACGCCCTATGCCCAAAGAAGTACAGGAGCAGTGTCAGCACCAATTCAGAGATGATTGGAGGATCTACAGCCGAGTGATACACAAATAAGATACATTGTTGTTAATAGTTCACGTACTTGAATGTATTTTTAAGCTTTAACTCCTTAGTTTAGTGTCACTTTAATTGAGTTAAATAGTGCTATGCTTCCCCATGAAGGAAACGGAACATAATGCAGATTTGTAAAGCACATCTTTAGCTGCTAATCGGCACTACAATATGCAAGCCAGCTATCCCACTTTATCAATGGCTCAGACTTCTTCAGGGAAACCTCTCCTAACAGACACTGTGGACTTTTGTGGAATTTGTAAGCAATTTAACCATGGGTGCAATTATTATTTACAGTCCTCAGATTGCTGTATAGCTTAGGGCTGTGCAAGGTAAGATCCTTACAATTAAATTTGCAGTTCTTAGCTGTGTTTTGATTGTTGCCCACATATAGTCATAGAGCCGAATAAGAGGTTATGGCAGCAAATCCTCTAGCAATAAGCCTATGTCAACACAGCTGGTTTTAGATAAGGAGCCAGATTTCACATGGCCATTGGCTGTTCCTAGGAAGTTATTGACATAAAGGCTATTAATCACTGGATGGTCTCCCTGGATAGGCATGCCTTCTTCTGAAGCAGCAATGTTAGAAAACCAATATAATAGGTAGAACTAGAAAAAAACCATTTGCTTTGGTAGTCCTTTGCATTGCTTACTATGTAGTGCTGATAATGAATTGCTGTCTTTGTGTGTGAATATTTTTGCTCTTGACCGCAAGAAATCTTTTCTTGCTTATTGCAGATCCAAGCTCCTGTAAGGGCCATCCAGAAACCACAGCCAGCGGCCAAACAGCCCAGTTCAGGGCCGAAATTGGGATCCCTTACTCCTCCTTCCTCTCCGAAGACCCAGCGTGGAGGACACAGGAGGATACTGAGTGATGTCACGCACAGCGCCGTCTTTGGTGTTCCTGCTAGTAAATCTACTCAGCTTCTCCAGGCAGCGGCTGCTGAAGCCAACCTCAATAAGTCAAAGTGAGAAATCCTGTTCCATACGCTGTGTCCAGTCTTCTACCTTTAGCCTGGGTCAGCCTGGAGTGTGTACAATGGGACATTTAGCAGATATCAATGTGCCATAAAAATGCCTATTTTTTTTCTTTAGCATCAAACTTCATGCAGCCAGCCTAATACACAAGTTAATTGCATATACACCCACTGTTTTACCTGCCAACAGATTTGTAAATTTGGCCAGCCATTCAAGTTATGCATACACATTTTCAGGTCATTAAGATCACTGTTTCTTCCTGGTTTAAAGGTGAGGATAGCACTTCACTGTCCTGTGAGATGATTTAAGGTGAATGACTCCCATAGTCCCAGTATACTTTTTTATTTATTTTTTAATCCTGAAATGCATGATACCTTGGGTGAGGTCTCTCCCTCCACCTCCGTCCCATGACAATGTTTCCCTATAAGGGAGCTTAGCGGTGGGTGAAGCAAATACTGTCAACCTGTCTACTGGAGGATTGCCCCAGATCTATGCAAGTGACGTTGGGGAATGTTCTTGTTCGGCCCTGTGGGAGTGCAACTGGTCAAATAATATTTTCTTAGCTACTTAACTTTGTATTGGCCAATTTTTAAAATGAAGGAGTTCTCTTACAAGGTGAGGTTTCACATTTATCCTAGACTTTAAGGCTGATCATGCAGATTTGGATGACCTTAAGGCTGATCATGTAGTGTAGGGAGACTTATCAGACAAATCACCCATCTAACATTGCTTTTTCTTACTACAAACCCTGAGGGAAAAGATTCTTTACCAGAATAAATTTGAGATTTTCAAGCATGGCGGACACCAAGTACTGTCACTGCAAGGTATCTCCATTGCATGTTTCTTGACCCCTTCATTAATACCTTGTGGTAGGGTCCCTACTAATGCTGCAATCAGTCCATTCAACACACACGGTTTGGCTGCATTCCTGTTTTGTTCAGGAATATATTATGTTTCAGGTTTCTTTTTTATGTTTTATTATTTTTCTTGTGCATCAGTAATCAGGCTGTGCTCTGTATTTTCTGTTGATAGGTCAGCTACAACAACCCCCTCTGGCTCACCGAGGACTTCCCAGCAGAATGTCCACAATCCACCGGAGCCTTCTGGCTGGAACCCTTTTGATGATGATAACTTCTCAAAACTCACCGCTGAGGAACTCCTAAACAAGGACTTTGCTAAACTGGGCGAGAGTAAGAGAGAACTTTACTGTTTGTGTTTAACTCTGTGATTTGATAGTTTGTGTTTTAAATGCGATGTGCACGTCTACATTTCCTTCACGAATCTACCTCCCGAGCAGGCATTAGGCAAGAGACCCCAGTAACCCGATCTTGTGGGGTCAGAAATTTGTTTTCTGCCTTGTGTTTTTGTTCCTTTAGTTCAACTCCGACTAGCAGTGGCACGGGGTGTTTAAATAATGACTGTGCAGTCCAATAGACTTCACAATTTGACTGTGCTGCCCAGTGCACTTCATGTTATAGCAGACCTGGTCAGACACACCCATATCCTTCTTACCAGTACAAGCATGTGTGAGGATGCTGGTGAATAAAATTGAGGCTATTGCGTAGCTATCCTAGAATATAGCACTGTATAGGGGTGAAGTAAGGGTGCATTTCCATTAAACTAAATGGTATTTGGTGGCATTTTCAAGGTGAAATTCATTAAAAATCCTAACATATGATGGTACGTGACCATTAAGGATCCAAAAGGTGTGGGGCTTCAGTTAGGCTTTAAGTTAAGTAGGGTATACATGTATTGAATTTCAGCCAGTTCATCAGGAAACTTGCACAGTGAGTGCCAGTGTTGGCACCCTTCCACCCGACATCCCTCAATCTGCTGATTTGAAGAAGCAGGCTGGAAAATCCTTGGACGAACATGGCTTGCAGCCATCGGCTACAAGTTCCTTTTCGGTATCCTGGCAGCAGTCGGCAACCACTGTCAGAATACAGTGAAAACAGGGGGGGATTCCTCCATCCATGCTGGTAAGCATGGATGGAGGAATATGTTGTATTTTCTTTGTTCACCCGGCAGGTCGAATGCAGAAAATATATGTGTATACCCAGCTTTAGAGCTATATGTACAGCCTTGTTGGTGTGAGAGTAACAAAGGTTTAAATACTTAAGTAATACAAATTGGTAAACTAAACATGAGATTGTAGTCCATCACTGGAGCGAGCTTGGAGCAGTGGCTACTTTACAACACACACAAGGAACATGGGGAATAAAAGTAGCCACCCTCCATAAGGAAGGACAGTGTCAGCACCAATTCAGAGATGATTTGAGGATCTACAACTAAGTGATACACACATAAGATACATTTTTGTTAATAGTTAAGTTACTTGAATGCAGTTTTAAGATTTAACTCTTGAATTTAGTGTCACTTTAACTGGGTTGATGCAAGTGCATCGATACAGCCAATAAGATACATTTCTGGTAATAGTTATGGTACTTGACTGTATTTTCCGATCTAACTCCTGAGTTTAGTGTCACTGTAAGAGTTGCAGTATTATTGAGGAAACTGATGTGCACCAAAGCTACCATTACCATTGAGCATTAAGGGGTGACTGTAAAAGTGGTGAATTTTTTTTTTTAGAATACTGAAAACCAGTCAATGTCTTCTCCCACAGTACTAGGTTTATCTCCGATATATCATTAGTTCTTTTAAATTATATCTGGTATTGTTATTCAGAGCGGTTTTATACAAATCGGCTGGTGATGTATGTTTATTCTCCCTTTAGGGAAACGGAACAGCTTGTAAAGTTTTTTTGAGGCTTGGGTGCTTCTTGTGCATTGTTATCCAGTCTTCGGGTGTTGTCTCTTATTACCTTCTCTCTTCTTGTCAGGTAAACCACCAGAGCAATTGAGCAGCTCATCGGAGGACCTGCTGTCCGGCTTCCCAGCACCCCCTGCCGTGTCTCAAGCGGATACCTTTGGCCCCTCTCTGTTTTCCAGTGGAACAGGTGATAAGTCAATCTTCATTCATAATTGGTGATTTATACATTTTACTATAAGCTGCCCTCTGTCAATATCGCCTTTTCACCTCTTTGTACCCCGCAGCTAGTTTTAATGGGAACCAGTCATGATGAAAATACTGGAGCTGCCATTGCTGGGACAATAACGGTGTCACCTGAAGTCTGACAATTAGTTTGTGAAGTTGTCGGACTTCACAAACTATCTATCCTCTTCTAAGTGTGAGGTTAGGCAGTTGACAGTGAATTTCAGGTTTCATATGGCCCCTAACCAATGACACTCCAGATGAAGTATCAGGTTAAAAAAAAAAAAAAAGGACAATTTCAAGCTTTTTATAAGTAAGCTTGCAAAATCTAAATAAAAGACTGAATATTTAGATTCCCACATTAACCCCGATGTGACTGGTTCTCTTTAAGGCTTTAATCAATCAATATACATGAGGGATTTGTCAACAGACCTGTCTCAGAAATACAGTTGATTCTCCAATAGAAGTGGCCAAGTTTTGACTTGTTTAGGTCCAGGTCCATGATGTCACTGGCTGTGAAGATGAATATCGTAAACATTATTGTCCTGTTAGCATTTAAGTTCACTTCAGGCCAGATACTAACACCCCATCCACACACCCACACTGCTTCTACTTGCCTTCACTTTGCTCCCCCACCTCTCCATTCACCCACAGGATTCTATAAAAGAAGCCATGCATTAACATCAATTTGCTCTTCTCAGAGCTTACCCAAGAATGAGGACTCTCCCCTACTCCCATGTGACAGCTTTGGTGCTTAGCTGTTAGCTGTTCAGAAGCCTATTGCTGCTTCATGGGAGGAAGTGTTTTGCATTAATGTCCTAACTGAAGGTATGTGAGTGTCATATATAGTGACAGGCAAAGCAGCCTGTGATGGAAGAAGCAAGGCACTTACCTGTACAGTGCCCCATGTGTTGAAAAGTCACCACTCTCTGGTGAGTGCATTTATTCTACACTTCTGGTTGTATTGAATACCTTCTACCCCGCTGCGTCTTCTGGTTTCTCCTCCCAGCTCGTCTGTCACCGCAAGAGGTAAAAGCAGTCGGGAGAAACCACTGTGTGGCGGGGAATTCATCCCACCCGAAGTGTCAGATACCCGCCAAAGAGCAGAGAAGCAACAGCATTTCAACACATGGGCTGCCAAAAAGTTTAGTATTAACCTTCTATTACAGTCTGCCTTGTTTGTAGAAGTGACCCGCCTGTGACGGACCCCCGTACTCAGGATGAGTATGTCCGCCGCTGTCTTCTTCCTTGCTGAGGAGAAAATCACAGGCAAAGCACAGGTTCACTTTAAGAGTTGTGAAATAGTGTAATTCTGAGACAAGTTGTTCACTGGTGGGATTCAGCTTATTTTAAGAGATAATCTGGGCTGTAGACCAGGGGTGGGCAACTGCAGCCCCTCCAGCTATTGTGGAACTACAAATCCCATGAGGCATTGCAAGACTGACAGTTACAGGCATGACTCCCAGAGGTATAGTCATGTTGGGATTGGTAGTTAAAGCACAGCTGGAGGGCCGGAGTTGCCCACCCCTGCTGTAGACAGTGATAAAGGAAATTATTATTATGCGCAGACATAAACATGAAGAATAATTACTGGAATGGAATCTCCATCAACTGATGACTGAATCCTTAATTGGACTTATCACGAACTGTAGAAGTGCCATTTTCAGTTATCTGGAGTGCTGTAAGAAGCGGCCCACTGTGCCAATTAATTAAGTCTCTGCACGGTGCCTGTACATTTAATGATAATGCAAGGGATCTTGGAGGTTCTGTATGTGTCAGCGACTTCTCAGCTATCCTATCTCACTTGTCTCTCTTTCCTGTTTTTTCCTTCTCTGCTTATTCCGTGCGTTGCCCAGCTGCGGATAAACCCGTAGACGCGCAGGGTCGGGGTCCCAGCCCTCCGCTGCACAAAACGCCTGACCCTTTCTTACCTCTCCCTCTATCTGACACTCCAGGTAAAATACTACGACAAGGAAACCACTACTAAAGGGGAATTTCTGACACAGCTCAATGTTATTTAATTCTTACTACCCCATTGTGTCTCTTCAGCATTAGTAGCACTTCCATAAAACTGTGAATCATATTTATTTTTTATTATTTTAACTTTATCTAGTGATCCTAAAATTGGATTCATTAGGTAAAGTCGTCCTTATGATGGTGTATGAAAACGCTTAGGAAGTGATCTATGAAAACTTTAGCAAAGGGATGTTCATATAAAGCAGTCATGTTTCAACCGCCATTCCTGCTCTCCTTTCCTTTGTTTTAGTTCTTATAAATCATCCCCCTAGTTTTCAGTGCATTGTGTAAATATACAACACCAAAGTGACCTCAAGGCAAATTTATGAGCTCTTGTGTCTCTGTAGCACCTACAAAAGGGCTCCTTGGCACACTTTCAAGCAAGCCAGCAAAAAAAATCAAATGTACTCTGGTTAGAATGGAAGTTTTAGCGTTTTAGTTGCACACATTTGTAAATACACGTGGAAGCCACACTGCCTAACTCTAAACCAGGAGTAGGCAAACTCTGCCCCCAACTGGTGCAACTACAAATCCTATTGGGCATTGCAAGACTCTTACAGCAACAGGCATGACTTCCAGAGGCAGATCCATGATGGGATTTGCAGTTTCAGCACAGCTGGAGGGCTGGAGTTTGCCTGCCCTTGCTCTAAACTATCAGAGTTTCTCAATTGTGGGACATATATATAGTACTAATACAGTATATAGTTAGCCCCAACCTCCTTAAAGGACCTGCCACCCTGTTGATGGTCAAAGTGGCATGTTCTTGTAAGAAAGGTTACTGTCCTAAAACCCAACGCACTCTTGAGCGATAAGGCCCTGAAGAACTATTGGTGGATGCTGTTGTGACAAGTGGATGGAGCCGCTCACATCAAAACATGGAGCAAATAAGTCACCGGTACTCCAAACTTTTATTGACATTTGACAAAAAGATTGTTTTGGGGCTGCCAAGGGGACCCTTCATCAGCCATACAGTGTGTCACAGTGTATGCCCAATGAAAGGTCCCGCTATGTCGTGATTTTTGTGACGTCGCGTTCAAATGTCAATAAAACGTTTCACTAAGGTGTTTGGAGTGCCAGTGACTTATTTTACTCCATGTTTTTGTATAGAAAGGGCACATGCAATGTGTTTGTTTTTTCAAACTTACAAAACTGCAAATGACCACTATTTTAATGTAACAAGAATAGTCACACAACCATATAAGTTGTTAAAAATACATCAATATTTGCATATCAATTCAAAGGAATCCTAAATCTGGTAGACATAATAGTCCTATAGTGTGTGGCATAGTGGTTGGAGCTTCTGCCTTGTAGCACTAGGGGTCCCTGGTTCAAATCACAGCCATAGTGACTTTGCACGTTCTCATTGAGCTTGCGTGGGTCTCCTCCGGGTACTCCGGTTTCTTCCCACACTCCAAAGACATTCTGGAAGGTTAATTGGCTTCTGTCTAAATTGGCCCTCTATGTATGCATGTGAGATAGGAAACTTAAGGTGCCCATACACTTTACAACCCTCGCAAGACTTTTGTCTTGCGAGGGTTGTAAAGTACTTAAAAAAACGTACGATCTGCCCATCTTGGACAGGCAGATCGTACTTGCGATGATTGCAAGGCGCTCCCCCCCGAGGGGCGGGCTTCCGGTGACTGCAATGCTGAACGGGCACACCGGCCCGTTTGGCTGTTGTCTCTCGATCATGTTAAAAACCAGCCGAAATTGTACGATTCTCTGCTGGTTTTCCAACATGCTCGAAATACAAAAGTCGTGCGACCGTACATTAGAAACAGTCGCACGCCTTCCATACATTGCCCGATTATCGTACGATCACGGGATTTCCCACGATTCTCCTACGAGAATCGTGCAGTGTATGGGCACCTTTACATTGTAAGCTCCTTGAGGGCAGGGATTGATGTGAATGTGCTGTGTGCAAAGTGCTGCTTAAATTGCCGGCGCTATACAAATACTAATAATAAATAATAATAATGCAAGAGAACCACCTATAGAGTACGCACAGTGGACTTTTTTTAGTACTATGCACACTACATGACTATAATGCCGACTGATTATATTTTTCTTTTAAATTGATATACTAATATTGGTGTATTTTTAACAGTTTAAATGGTCTTGTGACTATTGTGTTGACTTTAAACTCCTAGTAATTTGCACAATTTTGTAGTATGATAAACTGGGCTGTTGGTACCAGCTTTAGCTGAGGTCTTCTGCACATATGTAACATAATACTTTTTATATGTTCCTCAGTAAGTCATTTGTGCTGAAAGGGTATATTCACTGCGACAAGCAAATGACCACTATTTTAATGTAACAAGAATAGTCACACAACCATATAAGTTGTTAAAAATACATCAATATTTGCATATCAATTCAAAGGAATCCTAAATCTGGTAGACATAATAGTCCTATAGTGTGTGGCATAGTGGTTGGAGCTTCTGCCTTGTAGCACTAGGGGTCCCTGGTTCAAATCACAGCCATAGTGACTTTGCACGTTCTCATTGAGCTTGCGTGGGTCTCCTCCGGGTACTCCGGTTTCTTCCCACACTCCAAAGACATTCTGGAAGGTTAATTGGCTTCTGTCTAAATTGGCCCTCTATGTATGCATGTGAGATAGGAAACTTAAGGTGCCCATACACTTTACAACCCTCGCAAGACTTTTGTCTTGCGAGGGTTGTAAAGTACTTAAAAAAACGTACGATCTGCCCATCTTGGACAGGCAGATCGTACTTGCGATGATTGCAAGGCGCTCCCCCCCGAGGGGCGGGCTTCCGGTGACTGCAATGCTGAACGGGCACACCGGCCCGTTTGGCTGTTGTCTCTCGATCATGTTAAAAACCAGCCGAAATTGTACGATTCTCTGCTGGTTTTCCAACATGCTCGAAATACAAAAGTCGTGCGACCGTACATTAGAAACAGTCGCACGCCTTCCATACATTGCCCGATTATCGTACGATCACGGGATTTCCCACGATTCTCCTACGAGAATCGTGCAGTGTATGGGCACCTTTACATTGTAAGCTCCTTGAGGGCAGGGATTGATGTGAATGTGCTGTGTGCAAAGTGCTGCTTAAATTGCCGGCGCTATACAAATACTAATAATAAATAATAATAATGCAAGAGAACCACCTATAGAGTACGCACAGTGGACTTTTTTTAGTACTATGCACACTACATGACTATAATGCCGACTGATTATATTTTTCTTTTAAATTGATATACTAATATTGGTGTATTTTTAACAGTTTAAATGGTCTTGTGACTATTGTGTTGACTTTAAACTCCTAGTAATTTGCACAATTTTGTAGTATGATAAACTGGGCTGTTGGTACCAGCTTTAGCTGAGGTCTTCTGCACATATGTAACATAATACTTTTTATATGTTCCTCAGTAAGTCATTTGTGCTGAAAGGGTATATTCACTGCGACAACTCTCGGAGCAGTGTAGAGCAGCATATGCCATTATAACTATCACTAAAACTGGCCACCCACATAATTCCCATTATAGCTATACCTAGAATCAGCGTGCAAGGGACAACCTGGTTGCTTGTAAATGAAACGTATTGTTTAGCTGGGTTGTTGATTTACAAAGCTGTTAACTCTAAAGGAGTTTGTACAAAAAACTGTATGATCCGATGGTCCGTTTTAGGCTGCTTTGAGACCTTTCTGCTGCATTGCACTGTTAATACATAGGCAGTAACATACGCTGTGATAAGGCAGTCCATTTTGTATAGGCCCATGCACCTCAGTGCAGGTTGTAATGCAACTGCAGTGTTTTTATTTCACTGCAGAGCACCACAACACACAGACGGTTCACATGGAGCATTGAGTGCCCATGGATTGTGGTGTGCTGGTCACGTCCATAGGGGTGTCATTCAAAATGAAAGGCATTTGCACTGTCCATTCTGTGTTACTGTGCAAGGTGGTAATGCCCATTACAATGTGCCTTTTTACTAGAATACGCAGCTTTGGCCTTGGGGTATTTGTACACTAGCGGGTCTCCGCTTTAGATTATCCAGTTAAAGTAACTGAGCTTTTGAGGTGATGGCTTGCTGAAAGGAGAACTATGGGGTTAAGTCTTTTCCCCATAGTTCTCCTTAGGGTAACGGGAGGACACAAACTAGCATCCTCCCGTCACCCTAGGCTCAGTATACCGCGAGCTGCTGCTTGTGGTATACTGAGACACGGCAGCTGAACCAGATCCCGACAATTGTGCCGGGATCCGCCCAGCTGCGTGACTGACAGCTGGCTCTGCCTATCTAGAGGCAGAGCCAGCTGTACCCGCCCCCTCCCCCGTCCGATCCACCAGTCAGCGCTGGCGGATGGGAGGGGGGAATCCAGCCCCCCCCCTGTCACGGCAGAGAGCTGTGACAGGATCGAGAGGTGAGCGAACGCGGGCGGCTAGAACTATGAGGTGAGTGAAAAGCACTCACCTCATAGTTCTCCTTTTAATGCTAGAAGGTCAGGTCGTTGTACTTTGTGTTTTTTTAACTCTATAAAAGAATTCTCTATTTAGCAGTTGTACATTTTAAGTAAAAATAATAACAGCACAATGTTGAGATTTCCTCCCAAGAGTTTCCTGAACAGGTTACATTTCCTTGGTCCCTCAAATGTACTCCGTAGACCACACCATATACTATCCTAACCTGTCAATGAACAAATAAGGAGTTGGAACTAGTCCAACTATGGACAGGCTTTGGAGTGATCATTCATGGTGTGGGTATCCTAATGTGGGAGGTTTAACCTCGCCTGCTTTTTTGTGTCCTAATATTGTATACATTGTTTTTGTGACCATGCCTTATTAGCGTTCATAGCACGCCATTGTATCTGCATGGACAAGCTGTGATTTCAGACACATTTTAGATAGGTCCTGACATTGCACTCCTATTCTGGGATAAAAGAGCAGGTGGATCATCTTGTCCTACAAAGAATGGCTTTTTATTCTATTGTGACCCAACAAATTCCACTACTGTTATCATGCATTCAACCAATGTCGGATTTTATACTGAACCTGAATTATAGCATGAAAGCTAGACTTCGACTGGTAACTGTTGGCAACATCTATATGTTATTTTTATAGTTGAGTTGAAGTTACGCAAATAGACATATACTAACATCCTCCCGTGACCCAAAGCTCAGTATGTCGCAAGCTATAGCTTGCGGTATACTGAGACCGCCGCAGCCGGGACGGATCCCGACATTACTGTCTAGATCCACCAACCAGCTGCGTGAGTGACAGCTGGCTCTGCTTATCTAGAGGCAGAGCCAGCTGTACCCGCGCCGTCCCCGTTCCTTTTTTCCACTCAGTGCTGGAGGATTGGAGAGGGGAGGGGGGGGGGAATCCCTGTGGGGAGCGGTGACTGACGGTCACTGACTGTGTTCTCTCACTTCTTGATCTATTGAGCCAACGCGCTACAGTTTCATTGTCACACGTCGGCTCGAACTATGAGGCTGAATGATTTTCAGTCACCTCATAGTTCTTCTTTAAACTGACAATCTCCCTTTTCCTAGTCTTAATTCCTCTCTCATGTTACAGCTGGAATGGAAGGTGTCCAAATGCTACTGTGAAGTCTAATAAACTCCAGAGTTTGGATCCAGTGCCCTCTGTAATGTAACAGGCCTGATCAGATATGCCTCCTCTCCTCCTACTTTGCAATACAAGTCTGTGTGATGACCCCTGTGCTGAGGGTTGTGGCTGTTATTCGGCTCCTTCAGCACAGGACACCCAGTGTGAGGGTTGGAGGCAACATATTTTTTTAAGAGAAAACATTTAAGTTTAATGCATATCCTAGCAAACTGTAGTTACAACTCAGAACATTTTAAAGAACATAACTGTAAGAAATAAAACTGTGTAAAACTTCAGCTGGGCTTTATTTTGGTTTTCCTAGGCCACAATCTGCTGAAATCTGCATGTGGTCACAATTTGTCTCATTTATCAAAGTGTCAAAAGCAATAACTAGCTGAGTTGCCATATGTCATCCATCAGGTTCAAACCAGAAATAATTATGTGTAACACAGACTCTTCCTGCTACTTTAGATAACTGATGCTCATTAGTTTTGTATTAGCTGTAGTGTTTGGAATCCAAAATTGTTGAAGGATGTTAGATTTAAGGCCCATTCACAGCATTGCGGTGCATTAGCACACACATGTTAATGTTTGTTGTGTGAAGGAAGCCTATTTATATGAATGGGCTACATAAGGAACTAAATAGCACCAAAAAAAGGTGCTGTATTAGGCACTGCACCGCAATGCAGGGCACACAGAATGATTGGCACCGTCTCATACTAATGTGCTGTAATGCTGTATGAACAGGATTTTAAATTTGCTAAAGGTTGCGACTGCTGCACCTAATTGGATGCTCTATGTCAGGCGTAGCCAAACTCCGGCCCTCCAGCTGTGGTGAAACTACAAATCCCATGATGCATCTCTCTCCAGAAATCATGTCTGTGGCTGTGAGAATCTTGCAATGCCTCCTGGGATTTGTAGTTCCACCACAGCTGGAGGGCCGGAGTTTGGCTACCCTTGGTCTAGGTGAATATCGAAGGTTTATATAAAATGCTGTTTGATAAATGGGGCTCATTGTGCTATTACCTGGCCATCTGCAATAGCCTTTTTTGCTTCTTTTGATGCGTGTTATCTCCTATGCTTATCCTCCTACTTACGAATGTTCTTTTGTATCCTCCCGCCCTTCTCTCATTTTCTTTTTGCCTGACCCAGAAAAATTGATTGAGGGTCTCAAATCTCCAGAGCCCCAGCTTCTGCTGCCTCACCTTGTACAGCTGGCAGATCCCTTTGGGAGCACCTCCGAGGCTTTGAATGGTAAATACAGAGAAATGGGGGTAGACTAGACCACTCATGAGTGACATTTAAGCGTGCCTCTTACTACAGACTGCAGAAAGTCTTCTTTGCTTGACTAGCAATTATAAAGCTTTTTTTTAAACTTAACCTAGAAGGGATAATTTGCTAATAAAGAGAGCCTGTAAAGTAGCAGTAGAAGACATTGTATGCTCAACTCTCTAGCAGCCTAATTCTTCCACTTCTCTATTCGGAGCTGCAACCTCGCAAAGCCAGGCATTCGACACTTCTGGGAGTGTTCACTGCCACATGCTGGTT
>NW_017306425.1:844840-880621 GCF_000935625.1 Nanorana parkeri
GTTCCTTTTTTTTTTTTTTGATGCTTCCAGGACTCTGGAAGCACTCTATAGGGATGTAAAAGGTCAATGGAAGGAACCAGTGTGTGGTGGAGGATGTGAGCATCCAATACTCCCAGAAGTGTAAAATGCCGAAGAGGCTTTCCAATAGAGGTGCACCGAAATGAAAATTTTTAAAGCGAAATAAAAAAAGAAATTTTGTTTTTGGTTTTTAACTTTTTTCAAATTTTTTTTATTTATTTTTTATAAACATTTTCATTTTTGTATATTTTATTTATTTTTTATTAAATATTTGTCTTTTTTACTTTACTTTTAGCGGCTTCTGGGAAATATTGGGGGGGTCTAAACAGATCCCTGATATTTCCCTTTTTAAAATAGAAAAGTGTGTTTACTATATCCACAATCATGAATGAACAGAAAGTGATGTAGATCACTTCCCATTTATTCTTATTTGGGGACACAGTAAACATACTTTGTCCTGAATTATTTACAAACACTAAGCGATCACTATCCATCCTGTGACAGCTCTCCATACTGGATCGGCTGTCACAGGAGGCTGAGCGAGGCTGAGGAGAGCTTGATATGACAGCTGGCTCCTGTGACAGCTGTCACCGCCCACACACTGCTCTCCTGATCTCTCACAGGAGGTTGAGCGGTGCGGCAAGGAGAGACGCCGGCTTTGACTGAGATCTGCGGGTCTTGCACTGTGCAGAAATTCTGTTGTTCACTGGTCTTTTTCTCTCATCTCGTCCATTCACAAAATGCTTTGCGTTCTGTTCATAGAATATTAGGCATTCTGTGACTGGAGAAGGGCAGAGGAGGGGGTCATTAAACGACAGGCTCTCCCCTTGTCTGTTCACAGAATGGATGAAGGAAGAGGCAAAGGGAGGGTGGATGACAGAATCCCTACACTGTACAAGCCACAGTAAATGCTGAAGAAGAGAACTGACAGAAGTTTCAGTGAAGCCAGCATTTTTACAGTAAGGCCCCGTTCACATTGCGTGATTCGGGCGTTTGCATTTTGCGCGATATGGCGCAAATGCTTGCATTGAGCAAGTGAGAATCGCGGCAAAATCCACTCCAAAAAGGGTCCTGCTGTAGCGACACACGACCCGCGACAGCAGGACCCTTTGCCCCATTGAGATGCATTGAAGAGCGATATCGCGCGGTAAATAGCCGTGATATCGTGGGAATTACTGCGCGATAAATCGCTCAATGTGAACGGGGCCTAAAGAGCAGAGATCCATACGTAGCATTATCATCATTCACTGGTTAACTTGTGGTGTCTGCAACAAAATCCCTGACGTTCCCCTTTAAAGGCACAGCAAGCATAAAACAGAAACCCTACATTATGTGAACAAACTCTTAATACTGTAAAATGTTTAGGGCCTAGTCACAGGCCTAGGTGTGGTAAAAATGCACATGTTACTATGCATGAATGCAGCACACAGCAATATGCATACTGTTGTGGTGCCATTATTATATCATGGCACCCAGTGCACTAATACAGCAGCGGGTATCACATCCACACTGTAGCACAACACATTGAGTGCCTTGTGGTGTACTGTATTTAAAGGAAAACATAGATCATGCCCATTGTGCATTGCCCAGCCCATTCAGAATTAATTGGCTGCCTAAGGCAATGCATGGCACAACACGCATTATTGCAATGGAAAGATGCCCACAAAGCTATATATGTATAAATGCCTATACATAAACTCTTCTGTCTTAACTCTTAACCCGCATAGGCAAAAGGGTGTCACAGAATGACAGTTTGTATTATTTCCCATGGGATTTCTGTGTGTAAATCTCTTTCCTCCATCACCTTAATAATAAAATATTATGACTTCTTAGAATCTGGAATATTTAAACATTCCTCTATGAATGTTATTAAAACCTCTTTTACATAATCCAGCGTGTAATTTATGTTTCATGACCCTTTAAAGCTATGCTGGAAACTCTAGCAGTCGGGCGTGGTAGCATTTTGAAGCTGATACTTCCTATAGAATTATCAAAGAGGTTTTAGGAGAGCAGGATCATATCTACAGAATAATTTCAAATCAAGAATATGAAATGTCACGTTTAACTTTAGGATATAATTATCAAATGTCAAGTAGAGAACGGTCTTCTCTCTCTATAGCCTTTTAATCCAGTAAAGTTATGCGATTCGCTTAACTTGCAACTGTCTGCTCTATATGCCATTTCAATTTGATATAAGATCACATGAATGTTGGAGTCTGCTTGATAGCTGACCTGTACAACCAAGCTGGTAAATGTTCAAACTGAAATGCTGCTAGTTTTACCTCTACGTTACCAGGATCTTTCTACCTTTATGACCATTTAGAATGAAAGTTAGAGAGAACCTGTCCCAACATCTCATCACCGAATTAGGATCAGGCCATGTAGATGCTAATTAGCTTATTAGTAACAAGCTGTATGGTGCATTCGGGGCACTCTGTAAGATACACTGGACATGCAATGTTCCCTTTTCCATGAAGAAAAGCGAATGGGACCATTCATCATATATACAGTGCTTCCACATGGTGGCCAAGTCAGTAAGGAAATTGTGGCATGTGCCATTGATGTGAGTAATGACAAGATGTCTTCTTTGCCCATTACTCTTTGTAACACGTCTGCCCATCTGTGGCATTGCTAAATGTTCTATTGACTCGGGTTCTTTTCAAATCTTATGACCTTTTCTTGTGTTCTGTTTTCCTTTTCTGTCATATCTACCCTGTGATGAAATCCATGCTCTTCCTGCGCTGTGCTGGTATTCTGCTACAATTTTTCTTTGATGTACCAGGAAAAGCTGAGCCTGTGGTGGAGAGCCTCATTCCAGGACTTGAGCCTCCTATGCCCCAGCGCCTCTCATCCCAGGCCGACTCCATTGCTTCAAATCGTACAGGTTGGTTGTGGGCTTATTAACAGTGATCTATATGTAGAGGGTAGATACTGTGTTTCTTTGTATGTTGGGCCCAAGTGATCAGAGGCAAATCGTCCAAATGTAGAGCAAAGTCGACCGATTTCATTTTTTTATTCCTGTCCAGCACTATAAAAATGCACTATATGGCCAAAAGTATGTGGACACCCCTTCAACGTCTTGAGTATATTTGTTTCCAGTGAAAGGTTCTGTTGATGTTATGACATACTGTACAAGGAAATTGTAGACGATTTTGCACTTTAAGAATTTGAAGGATCTTTTTTGTTTAGCATAACTATACCTGTGCACAAAGCCAGGCTCATAAAGACATGGCCTGTAAAGGGGCCCTGACAAAAACAGCCCTAATCAACACTTTTAGGATGAATTGGAACCTCAATTGTGGTGCAGGTCTTCTCTTCCAACATCAATACCTGGCCTCACAAATGCTCCTTTGACTGAATGGCCACAAATTCCTTCAGTCATGCTTAAAATCTTGTGGAAAGCCTCCCTAAGGCTGGGTTCACACCTGGGCGTTGTAATATGCACGTCAGACGCGCGGTTTTCGTGCATTTTTCTGTCCACGAAACGCGCGTTTACGAAATGTAATATGCAGAAGTCAATGGATCCGCGTGGAAATCCGCCCCAAAGAAAGCTTCGATCAGCGCTGAAAAACGCCCAGGTTGGAACCCAGCCTATAAGAGTGGAAGCTGTTATAGCTGGAAGGGCAGGGCAGTGGGATGTCCTGCTTGTGATGGTCAGGGGTCCACAAACTATTGAATATATTGTGTAATAGCAGAAATCTGGCTGATTTGGACTAACTGTATCCTTAGCTTTTTTGGTTAATTAAATGGGTGCTGCTGACATTCTTTAACTCTCTGCTTTTGCTTATCCACAAAAGCCATATTTATAGGCATATGGGGTACAGAAATATTGATAAGCATTGTAATGTGTAGGATATGTATACCACTTAGCTGTTTAAAAAGGTAGTGATGTGCTATCCATGACAGAAAGGGAGTGTAGGAAAAAGAAGTCAGATTAATGTATCACCTTATTTATGATACCCTACAACAACCAGCCAGCTTCAAATCTTAATTATTAGAGGTGGAATCTGAACGTTTGGTTGATGTTTGGTAGCCTGTGCCGGCAGAGAGCCCTGACAGGGGAGGGACTGGATTCCCCCCTCCCCTGTCTTATCCTCCAGCGCTGACTGGCGGAACGGACGGGGGAGGGGGCGGGTACAGCTGGCGCTCTGCCTCTAGATAGTCAGAGCCAGCTGTCACTCACGCAGCTGGGCGGATCCAGACATAATTGTCGGGATCCGTTCCGGCTGTGGCAGTCTCAGTATACCGCGAGCTGTAGCTCGCGGTATACTGAGCTTTGGGTGACGGGAGGACACTAGTTTGTCCTCCCGTTACCCTTAGGAGAACTATGGGGAAAAGCACTGACCCCATAGTTCTCCTTTAAATAATCCTCTAAAATAACAAACTTCCTTAAAAACAGGACAGGATGGTGGTAAATTGTACAATCAACCTGATGTTAAAGAAAACCCGTCACAGAAGAAATACAGAAGTCACTATTTGTGACCTTCATTGGAAAATTCTAGTTACCTGGCTGTCATGGAATATGAAGGTGATCGCACACTAAACTGCTGCTCGTATTGGTATTTTGCGAAGATCCAAGGGCATGCAGAAAGCAGGATCATTAGTGTCAAACCCGCAAGAGGTTTCCTGCCTTCTTCCATTTAATAGCGATCTATTTTAGTTTGGTGTGTGATTTGTATTAATATTCAAGTTCAGTGTGGTGGATGCAGACAAGCCGGATCTGCACCCTCTATGCTTCGAGCTGTATGCAGACATTCTTACCTGGAGCAGTGGATTGGTTACCAGCAGGACATATTTGAACATGCATTATTAGTGATCGCTACAGAATTATCTGTGAAAAGTGGATCAAAGGGCTGTTGCCCATTACAACCATTTATGTATAATCTTTCATTGTGAATGCTTTGTGGGCCCTACTTGGTGCTTTGGTTGCATATATCTGAGTTGTTTTGCTGACAGTGTCCCTCCTCTGGCCTCTGTTTCCAGCACCTCCAGAGGTTAGTAATTCCTTAAACAAATCAATATTCTTCTGTACTAACACACTGCCATCTTTTTAATGCTGCACATTGGGATCTCCAGATTCCCTGACTGGGGAGGACTCTCTTCTTGACTACTCTATTTTATCTAACCCTGCGGCTGACCTACTTGATGATTTTGTCCCTGTAACTCTTTCTGCTCCAACATCTGCAGGTAAAGCTCATGATAATTTCTATGGTACCTGTATGGAATCCATGTTTCTCTTGCATTTCATCTCTCAAGCTGTGTGTGTGAATGATGGTATAGCTGTGTGCTATAATCATGCATTTTCTGTCTTTTGACCTGTTCAATGAGTGAAGCTTTCCACATGCTTGTCATACTAAAACATTTGTGTGATTTATATGTGAGGTAGGTATTCCAAGATGTGGTGATTTTTAGATTTTCCGGGAAGCAATTTAATTAGAATTGCATCGTAATTGCTATTTAGGATCTGTAGACTCTTCACTATTGTCCTGGGACCAACCTTTGCATATGATAAGAAACCGTGATGATGTGGAAACTGTATTAATCTACAGCACACAGTCACCTATGATTACCCAGAGAGATTACACCTTCGGCTGCAGTAGATGGCTGGCTATAGTATCCTGCACTTTATAGGACATCTCTACACTGATTAAATTATCTGGTAGGGGTTTCTTTTTTACATTGTCCCTGCAGGTGACGTGTAATATTGCTGCTAAATCATTTAGGAAAGCCTGTAAGTACTATTATATTTAATTAGTCAGACTTCTTCTGTGAGATGTACCCAAGAGTAGGGTGAAGGCCACATGTTGGAGATAACCTTTTTTATCTTTGTCGCCATACCATTCATTTCTACAAAAATCTTCCCATAAGATTTTATGTGCATTTAGTGTATTAATGCAGATTATTTACCTGTAAAAGCCTCCCTTATGTAGACATCCAAGAGGCCTCAGACTGCTGCTGGGTGCCACCATCTTGTACGTATTGTGAGCAGCCCTGGTAGATTCAGAGCGGTCACTTAGGTGACACTCTAGTATTCCCCTTTTGCTGCTCCCCCAGCAGTTGCATAAAAGGTTAAAGGAAGAGCTAGGCCAGCACAGACAGTAAGTGGACACTCCCGTATAAGGAGAGGGCTCTGCACAGAGGGAGAGTGCTGTGCTAGGTAATTGACTGTTTCTGGATTTACATTTTGCATGTGAATAATCATTTATGGAAAGGAAAAACACTGAGCGTAAGCTTTTAAATTACTTGATTTGCTCTTTACTTTTACCTGCAATTTTTTTAATTGGTGGCAGGGTCTCCTTAATGAAGCAGAGAAATGCAGGCATTCTCCCAAAAAGCCTAGAGATAGATGAGAAGTATAGGAGAAAATGCAAATAAGTGACATCCAAATACTTTTAGTAGTTTTAACTCAAAAATTACGTTTCATTGTTAGATATAGATTAGTAGTAAATAGGATCTATGTACTCGTATAAGGTTGAGAGAAGCCCGGCTAAGGGTCAAGCGACCTGATATAGCACTTGTGGAGAATGTCTCCACACAGATATGGTGGGTGGCTGCTCTCTGTTCTCGTTGGGGTGTTTTGGATGATATGCATACCCGGTGATTTATTATGATCCGCTGTGCGCAATGAAGTGAGAGACTTTGGCCCCATCAGGGAGATGAGGCTAATAGAGAAGCCCATGAGAAAAGAAGCAGCTTGAAGGCTAGAAGGCATGTATTTATTGATCATACAAAAATACAAAAAGTGGTTACAGTACAACACCATCAACTTGTTTTGTGGCCTAAAACTGGTCACTTCTTTAGGTTAGGTGTACAGAACACTTCATGGTAGCACAGGACCATGTGCGCTGTGGTGGCCTGGAGTATACTCACTTCCCTTTTGTTACCTTAAAGGGGTTCTGCACACCAATCCTGAAGAAGTGGTTATTTTTATGCCACAAAGCAAGGTGATGGTGTTACAATCTTTTGTATAACCAACAAATACTTCCCTTCGAATGAGAAAACCTCAAAGTCTGTTCTTTGACCATGAACACCTCTGCTAACCTCATCTCCTTTTTGGAGCTAAAGTCTCTCCAATTAATGAAACCGCTGCAGGTAGAAGAGATCCTTCTATATTACACAGGGGAGAAGAGAAGCCATTATGAAGTTTTTATTTAAAGTAGAATGGTATAGGCTGAACTGTATGGCCCTTTGTCTTCTTTTAACCTCACCTACTATGTTACGATGATAATGCCACTGTGCTGCTTCTGCAGTAGTACAGTATGCATAAAATGTCTAATGCATTAAGAAGTTGTGCACCCCTCATTATTGGTGCATATACAGCAACACCTATTCGAGCTTAAAATGGCTGCCTGCAGTGGCTATAGGGGAAAAGTACTCTGTGATCTGCAAAAAGCAGCTGTCATTCGCATGCACACCTCTGGTCCAGGATTCTATGTCAAATTATGTGTGTTTTTGTAATCTGGAATCTGTTCATCGCTGACAAATTCCCATTCACTTTAACGTGGGGAGAAGTCTACTTCCATTGCGAACCTATTTTTATTCAGGCCTTTCATCACTGGTAGATGCTTTCTTTTCTTGTTTTTAGTAAAACAAATTAGTTGAGGGCCCTTTTTTTCCTTAAAGGAGAACTATGAGGTGAGTGATTTCCACTCACCTCATAGTTCTAAGCCGACCTGTGACAATGAGACTGTCACAGGTCGGCTCAGTAGATCGGGAGGTGAGGGAACACATACCGGGTTCCCTCACCTCTCGATCCTGTCACGGCTCTCTGCCGTGACAGGGGCAGGGGCTGGATTCCCCTCTCCCCGCTCCGATCTGCCAGCGCTGACTGGTGGAACGGACGGGGGAGGGGGCGGGTACAGCTGGCTCTGCCTCTAGATAGGCAGAGCCAGCTGTCACTCATGCAGCTGGGCGGATCCCGTCATTTAAGTCGGGATCCGCTCCAGGTGCGGCGTCTCAGTATACCGCAAGCTGTAGCTCGCGGTATACTGAGCTTAGGGTAACGGGAGGACGCTAGTTTTGTGTCCTCCCGTTACCCCAGGGAGAACTATGGGGAAAAACACTGACCCCATAGTTCTCCTTTTAACATTACTATTTCAAACTGGTGTACTCCATGTATCAGTCCTCCTTCAGACAATACTTTTTTTGACTCTTATTTGTTCACCGCTGATAAAACCAGCTTCATAATGTAGGTGGATCACCCTGTTATATATTCTCCAATAGATAATGTGTCAGATGAAATGAGGAGCTTCCCAGGGTTCTGCTGGACCTGCGTCCGTATTCAGTCCTTGCATAGATATCTGTAGGCAACTTCAGCACTCCAGTTGTGGTGAAACTACAATGACAGACTCTGACAGCCACAGGCATGATCGTGAGTCACAGGCATGATAGAATTTGTAATTTCACCCCAGCTGGAATGCCGATGATACCTACCCTTATTGTAGACTCTAGATCTTAGGAGCATTTACTCATCTATCATGGATATGGCACCTTGTATGCGGGTAATGTGGGGTACCTTATTGTGATGTGAACAACTAAATCCTGGCTGGTTTACGGCTCCCTCTGCACTTATAAACATATATGTTTATATATTAAAGGATACTTCCAGTCAGAATCTAAAGTGAAACATAAACAGGGTTATTCACAAAATGGTGAAGAGTTTGGAGAAGGCAGGAGAAATGAACCATCTAGGCCAAAAAAGCGGATTTGGAAACGATTCTCAATTCAGCTCACTTTCTGGTTCAGTTTCCAAACTCCCATCCTGCCTGAAGTTTCTGGCAGGCCATGTGACCAAATACCTTGGCATTAGTTACACAAACTCTGCTGAATGGGAGGAATAAGGTTCAACCAGCAATGCTGATTGGCAAGATCTGTCTTAATGTTAGTCTTCTAAGTTCTTTCAGCAAAGATTATGTCATGAATGCTTAGACATTTGATTACATTACAGGCACTATATATTAAAGCTGAACTCCTGGCAGATATAAAAAAAAAAAACAGATTAATGCAGCTCCTATTAAATGTATTTTTAAGTGAATCAAGTATTCAAAAATTTGTTTTCATATCAACCCTCTGTAATCCCCTGTACGGCATGACAGAGTTGGAGGTGGAGTGCCAGCCCTCTGAGCCAATAGGGTTCTGCAGTAATACATATGTGTTGTCAATGATCAGGAGGATGGAGCCAAGGTGTGGCTATAGTGGTTGCTATCTTCTTAAAGGAGAACTATGGGGTTAAGGCTTTTCCCCATAGTTCTCAGGGTAACGGGAGGACACAAACTAGCGTCCTCCCATCACCCTAGGCTCAGTATACCGCGAGCTGTAGCTCGCGGTATACTAAGACGCCGCAGCTGAAGCTCGACAATTATGTCTGGATCCGCCCAACTGCGTGACAAGCACTCACCTCATAGTTCTCCTTTTAATCTATTTGTGCTGCTGCAATAGAGGTCAGGGGTCTGGTTGTACTGTCTGGCAAAGATGCCAGGATCTCAACATTGGCCGCAGAGAATAACATTCTTCTGCAGGTAAAACAGTTTCCGCCTATGTATGTGAACTGTGTATGTAGCTCCTAGCCAAGAGTTGAGCTTTAAAGAAGCATTCCAACAACAGACTTCCTGTTTCCGGCTTTACAGACTGTCGATATTGTGCACATAGGCTGTGACTTTGCAAGAGGTGAAGCTCAGCTGACTTTCAGCATCCAATCATGTGCAAGCATAAATACTGTGGTTTTTTTTCTTCATTTTCCATACATGTGCTTGGCTAGTCTTTTTTTTAAATGAAGTTTCACCACATTCACTAAGCTTGGGGAAAATTCCCTTGGCAAAGTAGACAGCCTGTTTGCCTTTAGTAAATCAACCCCAAATTTGTAATGATGATCTTACTTTGGGAATGCCTTCCAGTCTGGTAGGGTTTGTATCTGGATGAATACAAACACTGCTACAAACTAAATGATAGAATTCCCCAGCAGCTTTACACGTCTGGTCTATTATTAGTCATGTCTTTTTTTCCCCCCCCAAAAGATCTGGTGCACCCGAGAGCGGGGCCAGTAACCACGACTCAAACTTGGTCAGAGTCTGTTTTATCCCATGCACATGCTCTATCCTCCTGTCATTGTCTTAGCTGGTAATGGTGCCAGTGCAAATACATTTCTTGACCCGTGTTGTGCACGTAATCATGTATGCATGTGTGTAAAAAAAATAAAAATAATGATATAGATATATAAATATATAGATATATCTATATCTATATATAGATATGTATATCTATATATAGATATAGATTTATCTATATATAGATATATTTTGTATGTACGTACACCAATCAGCCATAACATTATGACCACTGACGGGTAAAGTGAATAACATTGATTTTTTTGGTTTCAATGCCCAATGCCACCTGTAAGTGGGTGGGACATATTAGGCAGCCAGTGAACATTTTGAAGTTGTTGCAAGCAGAAAAAATGGACACGTGTAAGGATTTGAGTGACTTTGACGAGGGCCAAATTGTGATGGCTACAAGACTGTGTCAGAGCAACTGCAAAACTGCACCTATTGTGCAATGTTCCCAGTCTGCAGCGGTCAAGACTTACCAAAAGTGGTCCAAAGAAGGAAAAACGGTGAACCAGGGACAGGGTCATGAGCGGCCAAGGCTCCTTGATGCATGTGGGAAGCGAAGGTTGGCCCATGTAGTCTGCACCAATAGAAGAGCTACTGGAGCTCAAATTGCTGAAAAAGTTAATGCTGGTTCCGATAGGTGTTTGAACACACAGTGCATCGCAGTTTGTTGACTTGGCCTCCAAATTTTCCAGAACTCGGTCTAATCGAGCATCTGTTGGATGTGCTGAAAAAAAAAGTCTGATCCATGGAGGCCCCATGTCACAACTTTTATAGGGCTTAAAGGATCTGCTACTGACGGCTTGGTGCCAGATACCACAGAATACCTTCACAGGTCTAGTGGAGTCCATGCGTCGATGGGTCAGGGCTTTTTTTGGCAGCAAAAGGGGGACCTACTCAATATTAGGCAGGTGGTCATAATGCTATGGCTTAATATGTCGGTGTATATGTTAGACATGACTGTTGTCTTCTTCTTTTTATATGTTCCTTACATTTTATACATTGTTTTTTCGATACTTTCTATAAGGATATAGCACAGTTCTTAAGCCTTTCCAAGCAGTTCAACATAAGCTGCAGAGACATAATTGCATATACAAGAAATGAAAAACACATATGTGCCGTTAGTCGGCAGCTAAGCGATATTAATACTGTGAAGTGTGTTTCACACTTAAAGAAGCTCGATAGTGTGCTAGTGTGCTCGACTATGCTCACTGGTGACAAATCTAATGTTGCCAGGATACACAAACAGCTCATTACATAGCATGCTGCTATGTTGCTAACCCAATTTTATCAAAATGTTCTAAAACTTTGTATAAGAATTCATACATAAAAACATATAATCCAATCGGAACTGATTGACATCTGAGGACTTTAGCTAAATAAAAGTTACCCCCTCCAAAAATAAATGAGCATTTGTAGTGGATGCTGAGTGGCACAAAACTTGATGTATCTTTTATCTTTCCTGGGAGCTCCTCCTGGAAGACCTCCTCACTGGACATCACAGCTGCGCTACACTCAAAGTCTAACTACACCAGTTGCATACTACATAAATTCATTAAAAAAATCCACCAGAGAAAGCAAGATCCCATTTTCATGACATTAGGTAGGAGAACCTGGAACGTTTCCAGTGATTTCACATTTGGACTCCGTGTAGTTGTTTGCACTATCTGCCCTAAACCTAAATAATGGTTAGGGGTGGACTGGCATTAACTTAATTTTTTTTGTCTGGATGTCCTTAGGCTTATGGCACTTTTTTGTATTCAGATCAAGATCTGCCATTAATACCTGACAGTCAGTACCTGGTTCATTGACTCTACACCCCTTCAGCATGTCTATGTTGGCCATTGTACTCATACACCCTGTGTGTCCCCAGAGTCCTCTCCCTTGCTTGGCTGTTTGTATAAATTTGCTAACTAGCTTCTCTCTTTCGCTGTCTGAGCTTCCCGCTTCTTTCTTTCTCCTCCGCACGCTGCAGACGATACTAACCTCCTAACGGGCTTTGATATCCCGGACGATACAGAAAAAACAGCTGATGATGAGTTTGATCCTATACCTGTACTGGTATCCAAAAATTCCCAAGGTAAGAAATGGGAAGACATTAGTGGGTGTAAAAGGACGATCTTAAAGGTATAAAATGAATAATTTGCTTCTACCCTTACAATGATCTGGCTTTTTCTGGCATCTCAGGCGTTAAACTGTACTTTAGCAGGCCAATTCGTCTGCACCTCCTTGCGTGCAGTTGTCTGGTCATCCATTCCTGTTGGCTACAGATTTTCTGTTGGTTAATCAATGTTCTGCCATTAGTTTGCCATGAGCTAATGGCATCATTTTACTGTAATGTTATATGAGGTCCTAGGAAAAATGTTAGCTCAGTGCTTATAAGCTGAAGGCGCACAGTCCAAAGCATCCATTTTATTTTTTATGAAAATTTAAGCCAATCACTCAATCACTTTTTTTAGCGTTATTTGTTGCATGAAAGTATTATGTTTGACAAAAGAAGCATTAAAGTGCATTTCCACCTTTACAGCCACTATAATTGTGTTCCCATTCACAAAGCATAGCTAAATATAGGAAAAGCAGTGTGTCGCTCCAAGTTAGTCCATGCTTACCTACTGTAGCCAGGTGCTTGTCCACTTTTACAGACAGCCACTCTACAGGAACATTGGATGACCGGTCACCAACTATGTTCAAACTCTGTTTATTCTTAATAAAAGCATAACACAAGAGCTGAATTGAGACTTCTGACGTCTTTTACTAAGTCCTAGTGTGTGACTAAGCGCCTGTGTGCGTGAAACACGTTAGAGGTCTCAATACATCTCTTGTGTTATGCTTTTATGAAAGGAAAAAAAAAAAAAAAGAGTTGCGATCTAGCTGGTGTGCGGTCATCCAATTTTCCTGTATAGGTACAAAATACATTTTTTAAAATATTGCCTACCTTTCCATTTGGATTATACATAGGACTCTATTCTTCAGAATAACTTGCTGGATAATACACTACATGGACAAGTTGGGGACAATTTTCTTTTTAAAGTGCACCAACATACAATGTACCACCTAAGCCTTAATGTCTTTAACCCATTGTTAGGACAATCTGTGCACATCTGTTTTACAACTGATGAGATCTGCCAACACAGTACAGACAGTGTTATGGTAAACCTTACATTAACATTACATAGAAGGGGAAAGCTGTGTAAGATTTGTATAGGATTTGTCAACAATTAACAAGGTAGGAAGCAGCATTTTTTAATACATTCTAATACGTGAATGGGACATGTAACAGATCTAAAGTAAGTGTTGCCTAATATGGCTGCAAAGTTGGAAATACACTTTCATACAGTAATAGTGGAACAGGGATTGTGTGTAATGCTTAAAGCCTACTCCGGCCAAAACATTATATTTTAAGTGGGAAAGGTAAAGGTTATAAAATCAGATTTTAAAAGTTGATGAGATTTCTCTTCTCCTGTTTTGTCCGATACCCATCACCTGGATAGGAAGTAAGGGAAATTCTCTAACAAGGTCACAGATGACAATAAAATCCTGACAGAGCCTTCCCCAATCTACAAGAAAATGTTTTTTTTATTTTCTGTGCCCCTATTGGAGGGATTCGCTGTCACCTCCTGTTTAAATGTCCCTAATTTAGACTAAATCTAGGTAGAAATGTTTTAAATTGGGGACAGACAGCATAAAAAAAAAGTTAAGAGGTTCAAATCTTTCCACATCACTATTTAAAGCTAAAATGATAAAAACATTTGGCTGAAGATGGACTTTTAATTTACATTTACAACCACGTCCTTATGATGTGATGTTGAAAGCTGCAGGCCTGGCATTTCTTGGGGTCTGTCGGTGTGTACATGAAAAATATCTGATGTTTAGAGAAGGAAACATCTTCCTAGCTATGGATAGCACAAGGGTGTCATGTGTTCTTCTTAGTTTGGAAGAGTTAGTTAACCTTAAGCTGAGTTTGGTTTAACACCTGCATGCCAGATTTGCTTTTCATAATGATGCATGCTTTATGAGCATAGAAATGTAAAGGTTGAGTACAGCTAAAACAGATATTTCGGTACAGGGTAGATGGCCATCTTTACAACATGCGACAGTTGCTTGTCTCTGGGTCTCTAGTACCATGGTATATTTTACCCTCCTTTATTTTATGCAACCCAACCAGTTCAGAATTCCCCCTAAAGTCTCCATTATCTATCAGAAAGAAGCCTGCTGTAGCTGGAGATTTGGATGGTGACTAACTTGTTCTAAGTGGAGCCAAAAAATATATTGATGACCATAGTGGGGGTGTGAGTTTAGAACATATACTGTGAAAATGAGTCAGTTCATGGTTGCCTGGATTAATGCTCTAAGAGCCACAATCCGGCAGTAAATCATGATTCGGCTTCCAAGTATGTAATTTTCCTGATCTACAGAAAATTGCTAATTGATTTTTTCATCTTTAATTGAAGGGTAAATCAAGGGTACACTGGAGCCCCAGCTAAACAGTAGCAACTGATGTGTGCTGTAGAGAACTGGCTGGTTTGGCTGAACTTAACCTTTACGTACAATGACAAACGGTTGCACAATGCTTCTCTCACTGATCCCATGCTTCCTGCCTTTTGCACCTTCTGCTCTGTCTCTGTTTTCAACAACATACTGAATTGCTGTCTCTCCCCCACTTTCCAGGTCCTCACTCTAATAGCAGCAGTGGGAACTCTGAGTCCAGCCTACCAAACATGTCCAGGTCTCTACTACTGGTGGATCAACTCATAGACTTGTAAAGTGCACACACTCTAGCAAAATCCTCCCCCCGCCCCTACAGAGGAGTAACCCTACATATATATATAAATATATAGATAGATAGAGATATATGTACATCTCTTTATTTTTATTTTCAACCTTCTGTGAACTTAAGTGTAGTATGGATCTTCTAAGGAGCCTCTGGCTGACTGAACACATATCCTTGGCGCCTTTCTCATATTGTACAAACTGCTTTTTTTTTTTCCTTAACGGGTAAAAAGACCTGTGTTGTGGAAGGACTGTGTAGAATAAGAGACTGTGTGACTGGTGGGGCGTTAAAGGAATCCCAAAGTGCTTACAGTGTGGAAGTAACGCTCCGTGTCAACGTTTTATTGCTGTACCCTAAAGTCGGTAGATAACAGCTGACCATTGGCCAGCCTCAGCAGTGATGCAGTCTTCGTGATGGCAAGATTGTTGGCCATAAACTCTTAAAGGGAATTTTTCCTCTTCTTCTTCTTTTTTTTATTTTTTTATTTTCACTCTTTGATTTGTTAAATAATTGATTTATGTGTAACAAGGTTTTTGCAATAATACATACATAATAGGTAAACTAGCTTGTATAGCTCCTTTATAATAGCCCTTGGTTTTTTTTCGCATCCGCTTTATTTCTTTTGTTAGTCCTTTTGAGAAATGATTTTATGCACATTTCTCTAATTATTACATATCATCTCTTTATCAGATATGTGTCCACTCTGAGTGGGAGGGGGGGAGGAGCTGATATTCTGTGACGTCAAGCAAGGTGAGACCCTTGTTCCTGCCACTTGCCGGCATAATGATCTCTAGTTGTTTGACAGTGTTGTGGGTATGACGCTTTAAAAAGCTGCTTCATTACCTCCAGATTTGTGGATTCTGTAATAATTACACTAATGCATTACACTTGCTTACAGTGTTATTTGCCTTTTACTTCTGTGTCCCAATCCTTCACAGTCCAGCTCTCTGAGAAATCCCCATGCAGTTCTGTGGGCTCAACAACTAGCACGGGGTTAGTTGTTAAATCGACTGTAAGTGTAAAGAAACTTTGCAGATGAATATCAAGTCAGTTTCGGATATTGTTTTCTGGTAAGGTTTCTGTTTGAGCTGACTGTCTACAGTGGTTCTTGAATGTTTGTGAATTTTTACTATTGCTGAATAAATATGACCTAAAATATGATCTGTTTTTCGATGATAAAGAGAAACCAATTAAAACCAAGTCAACAACCTACTGTTTTTTTACTGTATTTATTGAGGAAAATGATCCAACTATATTATCCGCAAGGAGTTTGCATGTTCTCCCAGTGCTTGTGTGGGTTTCCTCCGGGTACTCCGGTTTCCTCCCACACTCCAAAGACATGCTGGAAGGTTAATTGGCTCCTGTCTAAATTGTATTGTATGTATGAATGTGTGATAAAGGACCGGAGACTGTAAGCTCCTTGAGAGTGAGAATGTGCAGTATGTAAAGCACTGTTGGCGCTATATAAACACCATAATAAACAATTAAAAAAACATTTTTTTTTTTGCTTGGTAAAAGTATCAGAACCTTTGCTATCAGAAGAATAGAGTGGAATCTTTTTACTAATGTGGCAAAGATTTACTCCTTGTAGATCTGTCACACACCTGACCCAAGTGAGATCTTTGTCAGTACAATATTGCTTTATAACCTATGGTTAATTTAAATGGTTTTCTGAGCTATGAACTGGGTCAATTGGCCTGGAGTTCTTTGAGATCTACAGTATTTCATACCTTGCTTATGGTATCATCTTTGTTGGTCAACCACTCTTGGTGAAGGGAACAGTGGTGTATAATTGCCATTTGTACACAACCTGTTTGACATTGGACTGGGGAAGTTCACATTCTTTAGAAAAGGTTTTATAACCTTTTCAGACTGGAGAGCATCAAAAACAGTTTTTTAGTGGTCTTTCTTTGAGTCATGACAAACTTCCACAAACCAGTGTTAAGACCAGACTTGGCTGGTGAGAACCCTAACGTCAATCTTTAAGGCATGGGCCTCCCATGCTCACCCATGAACATCATCCCATTGTTTAAAACTCGTAATTCTGATTTCCCCCTTAAATGATGAGCCGTAAAACTTAGAGGTTTACATACTTTTGCCACACAAACTTTGGATCGCTTTCCTCAAACAAGTGAACAAGTATGCTTTTGCCTCCTATGTTTAATTGGGTTCTTGCTATCTAATTTAAGGATTTATATCAAAACCAAATCACATTTTAGGTCATATTTGCACAAAAATGTGAAAAATTCTAAAAGGTTCACAAACTTTAAAGCACTACTGTATGGATCAGAAGAACAGCGAGAAACGTATATAACGCCAATGCATGCATCTGTACACACTCCGCAGATCAGGTATTATTGGCGTATGTCTATAAAATTTGGAGATAGGGCAAAGAAAATAAACACAGTAAACACCCTCCAAGCTAGCCCCAAAAGGAAATCTTTCATGAGAAATATGGGGGCTGCCATTAATGGGGCTTTCCTTCTGATAATACTAGCTGTCTTGTTGTCAAGCTACTCCTCTGACTTCATTCCAGCATGCAGATAAGGGTTTCTGACTCCCGTGATCTGAATACTTGTTGCAGGTCATTGGCTGATAACATTGATGTTTTCAGGAGGCGGTCAGCAGTGGTCACCCCCATATTTCTCTAATGATAGGTTCACTTTAAACTGACAAGATATAGTCAGATTTTGCTAGATATGGAAACATTTGCCAAAAGTATGTCTTCAATGTTTATCCATTCACATGGCCTCCAACCACACAGTTGGTAGATTTTCTTAATCCAACATCAAATTTGAACAAAACCTGTGTCTCCAGCCTTAAACTTTTCAGATATATTTATGTAGAATATACTTTGGTTTACACTTTAAGGTTAGTTTCCCTTTAAATCATTATTTATTGTAGTTGTCAAAAATGACCACTGTAGAGCTTTAGTTTTCAGTAATAATGGTGGTTGTCATGTTGAAAAATGGCAGTAGCAGGAAAGAAAGTAATTGAATGAGTTGTTAAAAAGAGAAAAGGGCCTATTTATAAAACACGGAGGAAATAAAATTTATAGCAATCAGTAAACCACAACAGGCATTTTGTAGTGCAGGTTGGAAAGTAAAAGCCAACATCTTATTGGCTGCTATTGATGACGCCTACATTTTCCCTTCGCTTTTCTTTTATGAAATTGGCCCAGGATTGTAGTGACTTTGAACTGGATAAATTATATCCATCGTTTAGCTGTGTATCTTGGTAAACGGTGAAATCTCTGCCTGGCACTACACTGTCTGGTGATCACTGGGTTTTAAGCTGTGTAAAATATACAATGCTCACAGGGATCTTTTCTAAGCAAGACAACAAGGTTTCTGCGATGTTAATAGATCAGCGCCCTGTGTAATCATCAGACATGGTAAATAGAAAAAGATTTTCAGGTGAGCTGTAACTTGCAGCTGAGGAGTGACCTTGGGCCTTCTTGAAGGGAACCTGCCAGGAAAGACATATGGAAGTATAATCCATAATCAACTCTAACTTAACCAGTAGTCAACTTGCATTTCATCTGCTGCACGTTTAGAAGTAAAATTTACAGCCCGTTGGGTAAGGAGGACATTTTGAGGACTAGAAAACCTAAATGACTATAAAGGACATTCTCCTAATTTTGTAAGGTGGCCACATTTATACAAAATTGCTTTTGTCTGCCTGAAAAAATGTTTGTTTTATATAAAACACAGACATTAAAAAACGCAGACATTAAAGCAGGTCACACCCAGAAGACGACCATGTACTGAAAACAGTCACCTATTATACAGACTAGAAGTCATCTTAACATCCTTGTAGCACTGGGTCCCTCCGTTCGAATCCCGGTCAGAACACTATCTAAATGGAGGTTGCATAATCTCCCTGTGCTTTCATGGGGCTTACTCAAAGTACTCTGGTTTTCTTCCACACGCCATAGACATGCTGGTAGGTTAATTTGGCTCCAGTCTAAAATTGGCCCTGGTATGATATTCTACTATGTGCCTCCAAGATGGATGCCTTACCGTCTGCCCCAACAGCAGATGAAGCGCTGTGTGTTCCCACGGAGAAAAGCACCATCAAAATATAAATTATTCATTAGGGTTACCAAAGTCAGACAAAAATTATGAAGTAGTGGGCTGTACATTTTCACTAATGTGTAGAAAATCAGATGAACATCAAGATCCTGAAGTGCAATTATGGGGTTAGTTGTGTAGTTTGTCCCAAAGACTGGGTATGTTAAATAGTCTTTTTAAGAGTCCTGTTGTACATAAATGGTTAGACAGAAATGACCAAATAGATGGACAACATGAAGGCCAAACAAACATCGATATTTCAGGTTTAGGGGGTTGCTGGCAGTTAAACCACTGAGTGTTCCCAGCTCTCCCTACTTAATGCAGCCTATACTAGGCTGTTTCAAACTTTAATGTATTCATTATCTTTATAAAGAATGCATATGGAGGCACTTTCCCCTGGGTGCATGAAGGCTGATTTTGAGGGGATAGAGCAAGTTTCTATACTTATAAGAAACCAATGTGTTATTCAGCCCACTAGTATTCAAACATAATGTTTAGTTATTGGTGGACACTGGTGGGTTGGATCACACTTATTCTTTAAAAAATAGCTGTGCTCAAATTGGGAAATGCAGCATGCAAAAATGCTGCCAAACGAAATACTGTATATGCGTGTAAATGTTTACAGCAGAAATCATTCTTCCGGCAGCTTAACTTGTATTGAACCAGTGGGGTATTTATATCCTCGACACGCCTACTGGTGTCAGAAATGGTTGGCAGAACACTCTGAGAGGAAGATGAATTACAAAGATGCAGGGTGGTGTGTACTCCTACATATCACCTATAGTGAACAATTATCCAGCCTGACCAAGATCCTGTTACACTTCCCCTCCTTCCCAAGAGTACATTAGTATATGTGACGCTGTTAAGAGCACACAAGTATTCCTGCTGCGAACAGGGACACGTATGTTTAGTTTGGCATCTCTGCATTATTTTGAAAAGCTAAGGTACAATTATCCTTAAAGAGATGATATATGCTTAAAATAGCATTCAATTTCCATGGAATGATTAAAAATTCAACCGATAGCTGTGCAAGTCTTGTTGAGTCCCATTTACATATGATGCACGTAATTCAAAAAACTATGTACGGAGGTAAATGGAGATCATGTTCTTAGAGGAATTGTTTGGGTGCCATCAAAAAGTTTGCCGTTTAGCCTGGACTGGCGGGTCTCTTAGAGCACCTATGATAGACTAAGTGTACAACTAAGGAATGGCTTAAAAACTGTGTTTTGGCAATAGTACCAGTCTATTCTATTGGCCACAGAAATCTTTTAGCATGCTGCTGTTTTCAGGTTGGCTGGCTGTAAAAAGTAACGCTTTCCATAGAGATTTAAAAAGATGTAATAATTGTTTGAAAAATACCACAAAAGGAAATTGGATTCAGCAGACCTATTTGGCATTTCCGTAGCTTTTGAAATGTGTTAAGATGATGAACATATGTCCTAGGCACATATCTGAAGGCTTTAGCATGCTTCTGTACAGCAGATGCAAATTACTAATCCGTAATAATATAATGCATTTCTGCTACAATTGTATAGTATTTATGAAAAGTGCGCACACATTACATATATGCATAACATAAAATGGTTATGATACATGAAGCATCGTAAATGTATCAGATTATAAATGTGATGTAAAGAAGAATTTAAAGGGCCTATAAACGTAATATATGAGGTGAATTTTATAAAAGCCATGCATAAACATATATGCTTAGAGGTATAAAAATTTCTGTATTCTGACTGAGTTTGAAATATGCATGAAGTTTTGTATCCAGTTGCTGTGTGAGGTGCTTGAAAGTTAAAATATATGGCTTTTCATGTGAACACTCACACTAAGCTACATCGCACAGCAGCTGGTGTGTGGTACACAGCACCGTGCTGATGCGCCAATCCCAGTACATCGCACTGTTTCCTTTTTTTTTTTTTTTGAGAACTTTATTGAAATGTCATTAAGTTCTACAGGCACAGTGTGGTATGAGGCGTTTGTACTGCGTTGCAGTGCATGCAGTACTTTTTTTTTTTTTTCAGTGCACACCACTGCGTTGAACTGTGCCAATCAGTGACCAGGCCTATTGCTTTGTCTTGCATTGGGGCTGCTCTGGGGGAAAAATGGCCAGCGCAGCCACAACACATCTGGGGGAAATGGAATTGTGTTGGGTGAGTAGCTTAATCCCATATTGTGTATGTTCATGGCTGATTATGGACCTATTACTGGGGAACTGTGTATATTGAGGCTCAACTTCAACCGAACCTTTTTTACTTTTTGGTGGTAAAGAGCTTCTCTTTATATCAAGATTTATATGCTGTCTTTTGTGTGACATCTGTCACCAAGAGGAAGTCAGAAACTCCTCCTTGAAGACGCACAGTAATAAAATTCCAACAAATGTTTCATTACATCAAAGTCCATATATGAAGCTACACTCCAGATGGTCCAGACCTTCAAATAAGTGGGTCCTGAAAGTTATAGCAACAGATGGTGCCATACATAGACCAGATGGGAGAATACAAAATTACCAGCACTCCAAATAAATGCTTATCGCTGATTTATTGACACAAGTCAATGGTATGTCAATGTTTGGGGGGTTTTACAGGGTCCCTTCCTTAAGGTGACATAGTGACAGTCATTGGAGGAAGAGACCCTGTGAGGCACCCCAAACCAGACTTGTGTGATGCTGTCTTCACAATAAACTCTCACACTTTTGTTTGGAGTGCTAGTAATTTTGTATTTTCCCAAATGTTGTAATCTTCCCTCCACTTTAAAAATGCCCCTACTTTCTGTCTGTTTGATGATGTTGGGCAGAACGCAAAGAGAAAGTAAGGCTGAATCTTTCAAATTTAGACACAGACATATGCAAAAGTTAAGTTTCTAAACCACACTATTAAAACAAAAAAGACTTTTGCCTGTAGTTGAGCTTTAGTTAATGGACAGATTCACATTGATGTATGAGGGAGGTGAACCAGGGTATGGAGGAAGAACAGACCCTTCATTGGGATTACTAAATAGGTATTGTAGCTATGTTCCTGTTAATGATCGCCCAAGTAAGTTCTCCAGAAAGAAGTAGGAAATTCACAAAACGGAATAACACCTAGAAATAGTGTTGTTTGCCATGTAGTGAACCCTCCATATGAATATGCAGCTAACTTAGACCAGTAACAACATTAGGAATGCTTGCATGCTATGCTAGGGGCTGGTGGAGACAGTACCATAGACCAACATGGGATAAAACCCAGGCCTACCCCGCCCAAAATGTATATATCTGTTTTGGGTAGATTTACTCTTTATTCTAAGTTTTTTGTGTGTCAATGCCCTTTATTTTGCTAAATAAAGAGTGAGGTTTTTTTTTAATAAACTGTGAAACGTAGAAGGCAGAGATATCCTATCTAGTAACATTGCAGAACCATTTTTAAATATCCAACATGGATTCCACCGTGTGTCCCAGATCTCAGCCGGTGGACCGCTCTGCTCTGCATGGAGGATACTTGTGTAGCCTGAATTTCCTTCATTTTATTTTGAAAAGTATTTAAGTATGTATGTGTGCGCGTGTGTGTCTTGCAATATCAGTGTATTTGTTTGTGCAGATGTCCTTGAGAGAGTTTCAACTTTATCTGTATATGCTACACCAAGGCTGGTGTGACCTGTCTCTCTCTGTATGTCTACTGGAACTGCTCTCTCTGCCATGTACTGGTTTTTGCTGTCTGTAAATAGTCCTCCAAGCCTTTAAAGTTTATGGGGTCCTCCTCCTGTATTACAGATTTCTACCCGTGTCCAATACACCAATCTTTATTCTTCTGTATTGTATGGGAAAAAAAGTGTTCTCCACCGGAGAACATTTATCATTACCTTAGAAAAAAAATCCTCTAGTGAAGTGGTTGGTAGAATTTTGACTTGTGTATATATAAATATATAAATATATTTGTTATTTTAGTCCATGCTCCTAATCCTCCAGTTCCTAATCCTCCAAGTCCCTGCAGTTCTCTCCTAAGTTTTCCAAGAAGGGTAGAAAGTAGAGAGAAAATGACCATATGGCGTTTACAACCTGCACATTTCCTGATTGTATAATAGAATTCAATCTATTTCTGTGAATTAAAGTATTTTAAAGAATGGTTTCTGGGGTCCGATTTCTCTCGTTTAATGTTTGCGTGAAAGTCTCTTAAAAGAAATCTCCAGTTTTGTTTTTTGTTTTTTTTAAAGATGTAAACATGTAATTGCAGCCATTTTGTGATTTAGTAAAATTACCCTTCCATTTCATTCTACAGCCACAATGATTTTCTTTATCTGCAAAAGAAGGCAAAAAAAAATCTGACTTCTGTTCCTTGCAACCATGGCAACATTCATTTTAAACTCTGGATGCCTTAGAATCCTATGCCCCTGGTCCTGTAATTGGCTCACTGTCTCTTCCAGATGTCTACACAGAACTCAATGTATAGGCACGGAACATACCATCCGGGCACTGGTCTTATCTGTACTGCACCGAGAAGTATATTTTTGACTTATCAGTTGTATCTTTAAATGGATGCTGGGGATTCACTGTTTACTATTGCAACACTGGGAGTGAGGTCAGTTAAAGGCAAGACCTCCCACTTGGCACTCATTTTGAAGAATTTAAGTATGTGTGCTAGCGTGGCTTATCTTGCTGTATACAGTTTAAGTTCAAGTACATATCTGCCACATAGTTTGCAGGGTATATAGTATTTTCTGGAAGAAAGTGGTCTGTCGCTTGAATGGCTTGGCTTTTGACACACAACGTCATGACCATGCACAGTTTATGAAAAGTTGGATATTTAATCACATTGACTATGTGAAAGGTGTTCTGTGATTAGAATTGTAAGCTTTTTTAAAGATTAACTCTACTTTGAAAGAAGACTTTATATATTATAAGCTCTCTTACAAATAGGGCTGCAACCAACTAATCGATTATGAGAATAGTTGTCAACTATTATTGATTGGTTGGATCCCCTAGCTCTCTCCTTCATGCTGGGAGAAGGGCACAGCAAGCAGTGGGTGGGTGCAATAGCCTGCCTGCTATTGGCTATTGCAATTTCAATTGTCCAATATCAGACTGGCTATTGCACCCGCCCACTACCTGCTGTAATTGCAGTTGGCTGCCGTATGTGGAATCTTGCCACTGGCAGCTGTCATTCCCTGGCTGAAGCTATTCAATGTGCTTACAATACAGTTATTAGAAAAAATATATATAAAAGGTGGAAAAAAAGTCATTTTCGGTTTCGGCCTGACAAATTCTGCTGCGGGAGGTGTGTTGCAGTGCCATTAGTTTCAATGGCACCCCAAACGCGCCTCCCACCCAGTGTGTGATATTGCCCACACTGGAACAGACAGTACCGCAAAACCGTGCATTCCAGTGCAGTGTGATTGCAAAAAACAGTGCCTGCAGTTTTATTCTAAAGTGAACTTTTGTAACACTGCATTTGTGTATTTTTTTATTTTAAATTAAGGATGATATTTGTATTTATTAAATTTTTTAGCCCGATTAATCAAAAAAATAGCCAACGAATCGATTATGAAAATCATTAGTTGCAGCCCTAGTTACAAATGAACTCTGCTATGATGAAATATTGTAGACTTAATATACTATAATTGTAAGTTGTATTAATGCGGTCCTTTCATGTAAATGGAAGGTCTGTTTTCCCAGCAACCTGTCTCTTCCCAAACAAAATTAGCTGCTGTTTTTTGGCAGTCAAAACTGATTTGTTTTTTGTTTTTTTTTACAAGGTCCACTTGAAAAAAAATCAGATCAGATAAACAATAGTTGTTTCTATAGTGACCATATACAGTTACTAAGAAACAAATTCAGTACAATTTATAATAACCCTTTTACGTGAAAAACAAATACTTTTGTCAACTCAAAAAAAAAATACAAAAATTGAAGTACATGGATTGGACTGAGGTAGAGTTTGGAGTGACAGGCTGATCTGCCAATCAGCAGCTGAACATTTCAATCGCACAGTCTCTTTAGACCCACTATAAATAAATGGGGGTTAAAGAAAACTTGTGTTCCAGAACTATGGGTCCCTGTCTGTCATGCTGATCCGAAGGCTTCAGTACTTTAGGTTCTTAAGCTGGGTAATGTAGAATAAGAGCTCTACCTGCTTGTTCAGCTCAGTTTTTCAGAAAGTATTAAAGCCAGAGACACCCAAGCTACCGGGAATTTTTAGGAGGATTTTCCACAATGAAAGTGATGTTGGATCTTATTGCCCCTTTGCCAGCTCAAGTAGAATCATTCTGGCAAAGAATAAGTCCTGAAAGGCCAACTCTAACTTCGGCACAAAAGTAGAAATGTCAGTCCCCAACCAGCTCCGGTTGCTATACCCATTCTATCTCTGGCACTGTCTCTGCAGACTTACGTAGTCACTGACCCAGTGCCTCGGCCCATTCTGTATGAGCCCAGGTTGTCAAGGTATCAATCCCCTGGACTCGGAACAATGCTTCAGAATGTGGTGCCACATCATTACATGGAACTACTCTGTGCAGAATTTTGGATTTTCCTACTGTTGGAGGAAGAAAAGGGTGACCAGGACCATTTGTTTTAATGGGAAGGGGGGTGGCAGACAGGGGCTGGGAAAAACTTGAGGCTGGAGATGGCCTTTAAAGAGACCCTGTCATCCCCTTTGACCTTGAAACGAAAATGCATAGACACTACTGCTGAACAAGAGTTGGAGATATTGGAACATTTACTCATGATGCTGAGCTGGGGTATCTCTGGTGGCACTGCTGTGTAATCAGTGGGAGACACCAAGATTCCCAGGGTACTGTGTGTTACTGAGTCAGTTGTAATGGCATTGGGACATTTCCAGGTACTACACACAAGCAAACCTTTTTTTTCCCAAGGAATAAGCATGCTTCTACTATTGACAAGAGGCAAAAGCAGTAGTCATGTCTACCAAAGTATTTGAACTAGTCATTGCATGGGGAGGACTCTAGATCCTAGCCCCAGGTTGTAGCGACGTTTCTCCAAATCAGCCTTACAAGTGTTTTGCCTACTGTCACAAATAAAGGCTGTGGACTGACAGACTGCTACCAACTAAACTAAATAATGAGTTCTTTTTGGCCGTGTGGATGATGACAATACTTTTAGCTCTAAGAAACACCTATCTGTATTCTGCTTCAGTCCTTTTATTTTTTTCCGACCTAAGCTTATAGCTACTGTTTCTCATCTTCTGAATGCCAAATCTCTATCCTGCTATACATAACTACAAGGTAAGAAGTGATGTATGTGATATAAGATGTGTGTATACTCTGCCGTCTGTCATAAACACCCTCCCTCTGGGTGTTACTGTTTATATAGACTGGGTGTCAGATATGCGAAGTACACCATTTTCTTTATTCTTATATCTTAAATATGTATGCTAATGGCCCATGAGCTGTAGCTATAGTAATTACTACTCGTCCCTTGGACCAGAACGTTAAATTATAGGGTTCTTCAATGTTAATATGGCTGAGAAAAGCTAATATTAAATGCATTAATGTTAACTTTTTAACAAACTGCTAGCAGAATAAGCATCTGAAATGTATGACCTGTCACCCTGGGGTTAAACTGTTTTTTGTCATTTTGGCTGATAAGTGAAGCTATCCTAAAATAAATAAATGTTGTATAATGTTTGTGTTTCCAATAGGCTTTCATACTTACATGATGTAGCAGTCATCAGAATAGTGAGGAATTTGCATGCTGTGATTTTTCGGTTTTCAAATTCACTAACATCAAAGCCCTTGCTGCCCTAGCGTGCCCGGTTTTGAACACTATGCTAGTAATATGTGTAACATTTCAAGTAACCCAGTGTTGCGTGTTGCCACAATTAGCAAGCAGCCTTATAAAGACCATTGGTAAAGTTGTGCATAGAAAAATGTTGACTTTCAAATTAAGTATCTCATAGCTGCAAAGTCAGATTTCAGTTAGCAGGAGCAATGAAGAATATTTCTATTGATTTTCTAGTGCTCTTTGCACTTAATATTTGCTCTTTCTAAATTGTATAGACTAAATATATTTCCGTGTTTGCGGATTACACCAAAATGGGGAGGGTAATAGACACGGACTTAGACACTATAACATTACAGGAGGACCTGGATAAAATAGGGGAGTGGGCATTAATGTGGCAGATGAGGTTTAATGTCGATAAATGCAAAGTAATGCACTTTGGAATTAAAAATAAACAAATGGGTTATACAATTATGGGTATGCCGCTAGGGAAGTCAGAAATGGAGAAGGATTTGGGGGTCATTGTAGACCACAAACTGAAAGGTAGTTTGCAGTGCCAGGCTGCTGTAAACAAAGCTAGCAGGGTTTTGTCCTGTATTAAAAAGGGGATGTATTGCAGGGACAAGTCTATAATTTTGCCACTTTATAGATCATTGGTTCAACCTCATCTGGAGTACGCGGTCCAGTTCTGGTCACCAGTACTAAGAAAAGATGTCCTTGAGTTGGAAAAAGTCCAGCGGAGGGCAACCAAACTAATTAGGGATATGGAGGACCAGAGCTACGAGACAAGGCTACTAAATTTAAACATGTTCACATTGGAGGTGAGAAGATTAAGGGGGGATATGATCTCCATGTACACAATGTTCAATGGTGGTAGCAACATTAGCGATAAACTGTTTAAAAAAACTGTTCCATTTGTGTTTTTGGCTTTATAAATCTTAGATTATTATGGAGAATAATTTTTTCTGTTTTGCTCTAGGTTTGCTTCAAGGTCCTCATGCTTTCCAACTGGGGAATGATGGAACTCCTAAAGTTCCTGGTGGTGGAGTTGCCACTCTTTCTACTGATGACACTGGCATTTTAGAGTTGAAGGCTGAATGCCCATCAAAAGGGCCATCTAGTTGCAGTTCATTTCATAGCAGTGAAGAAGAAGGTACAGACAATGAGAATGATCTGTTAGATTGCAGTGGATCTAGACCACTTCTGATGGAATCCGATGAAGAAGAAGGTTCTAAAAAGACCAAGGAAACAGCATATGTTAAACCCCACGAAGATCTTATTTCAAACCAGATGCCCAATGCATATACATTTACAGACCGACTGAACCAAATCTCTGGAGCAGGCTTTAGTGAAGAACCGGATGTATTTGCAACAGCTCCATTCAGGAGCTCCAAGGTGACACAGGATGATTCTGATATATTCACTAAGGCTCCATTTGTGGCAAAGCCCAATGCTGTTTTGAGCCAGACAGAAGAACCTGATGTCTTCCTTAGAGCTCCTTTCACAAGGAAAATAAGTGTTGAAGAGACAGATCCTACTGCCACATCTCAAGCTCGTGCATCTCTCCAAGGGCTTGACGTGGCATCAGCAGCTAATTCCACATTCCGAAACACAGACTTGATGGTGGGAGGCACTTCCATGAAGACTTCATACACTACTGGAAACCTGTCTGCACATTCCAGCAGAAGCATTGAGTCGTCTGAGGCCTCTTTGTACCTGAACGCTTCCAAGGACCTACAGAGTGCAGAGAATCACAAGATCCCCAGCCACGAGGCAGCCCAGGAGATTGTGTTTGGGACTGTGCTTACAAAGCCATTCCGCCCTCAGTCTTTGTCCAAATATTCCCGTCACTACAACCCTGAAGAATTGCAGCCCGTTGAAGCACAGCCCATTGCTGCTTATAAAGTTGTGTCTCACGTTGCAAAAGCCTCTGTGGCTGGATCAGTTCCCATCAACCCAGTGACTTACAGAACTTCAGATATCTCAAGTGCAGATCCATTTGGCTCGGCTCCCTTTCCTGCCAAAGCTGGAAGACAAAATCCATAGAATATGATCTATATAGTTTATGCTTTGTCTCTTAGAATTCCCCAGACATTCATACCCGGTGTTGCAATGCACTTCCTATTAATGCATTAATCCTTTGGTTGTTACTTCACACCCTTGCTGAAGTGCACCAGTCACCTCTAAATTGGCCTCAACAATGTGGCCTTTCATTACTGGAAACATACACAATCAGTGGTTGAATTATTGGCTTTTTTGGTAGCATAAGTAGGAAAAGAATACCAACTGCCTTGCAACTGAAGTTAGAACATTTCCTAACGTGTATTTGAATGAGGTCAGCATGTACTGTGAGTATTCATTTAGATCAGAATGCAAACTGCATCATCTCTGTCTTCACCTACTTTTGGTACAGTTAGCTTTCCATATTTCATGAATGTGCACAGTTTGGGCTACCGTCATTCAAATTGTTTCAGTATTGTGTATAAAAGTAGCTGTGCCTAACCATGAGACCAACATGCTGCTTGGCGACCACATAAGAGTTCTCCCTCTTTCTCCCCATAAAAATTAATGGAAACCTGGCACAGCTGAGACTCCCATCAGGAGAAAATAGTGTACGGTCAGGGGCAGTCATGTCGCAGAGGCTGATGGTACAGAGTTGTGCTTTGCCCCAAAACCTACACTGATTCCGAGAGTTGGGCAATGGCAACCTCTGGTGCTAGATGGAAGCCCTAAGCTGTGACAAACGTGATCTCTTCTGACAGGTTCCCTTTAATCCATCCATTGATGGTTATAAATGGGTTAATGCATTGATCTTTTTGATTTATTTTTTTCTTTATTAAAATTTTGTGTTTTAGTTCAGTTTGTTCTGAAACCTTAGAAATTGAGGTGCCTTATTTATAGAGATGAACAATCTTGTCCTGCCGTGCAGTGCCTGGTATTAAACTCTGAAGTTCCAATACAAGTCTCTAAAAAGTTATTAACAATAACATTTGTAGGTTATAATGGGCCCAGTTTACCAGCTTCAGCAAATGTGAGGACTGTTCTTTCATCTCGGCCTTAGCATGTTTTTTTTTAAATTAACCTTTTATTATAGATTTCTTTTAATTCTTGATTTTCTTTGTCTGTTTCACAGTGTTTTCCCCAATACATTCTAAGCACTTGAAGAGAGAGGCTACCGGTACCTTCTAACTGTTGTCTACCAATCTCCCCGTAGAGCACAATTGCATTCACTTATATAAGCTACTGAGATTTGGAGAAGGAAAAGTAGAACGAGCCTCTCTGGTTTACGAAGCTTGGGCTTTTCTCACCCGTGGGTCTTTATAGGTCTCTGGAACTCCAGAAAGCACACCCCTGCCGTGACAAGCCGGCGTCGGGCTGTAGTTGGCTTTTAAACTAGTCTTCTGGAATCAGCTGAATCAAATGTTTCATATATTCCTATGGCTATTCCACTAGAGGGCCTGTGATACATCTATTGTGTACCTGCTAGTGGATTCTTCATAGGGATATACAGACCGGAAGTTCAAATGATCTTATCCATGCAGGAGGTGGGATAAAAGCTCTTCATGCCACGGTCCCAGAAAACTGGAGAGCCAGGCAGCCTAATGGCTTCCTTAGAGACTTGAAGGCCTTATGCTGCTGCCTCATCTCAAGCTGAGGCCTTGTTCACACCAAGCGCGTTCCAGGAGCAGAGCAGTTACAGAACGGATCAAAACTGCGTCCAATGTATTCCAATGGTATTTGGGGCTCTAGTTCACACCGCAGCGTTCAGTTCCAGAGCATGTAAAAAAACTGCAGCAAGCCCTATTTTACCGGCTCTGGAACGCATCAAAAACGCACTGAAAAGCCCATTCTAAACTGAAAAAAAAAACTTTTTTTTTTTAACCAAAAACAGCCTGGAACGCATCAAAACACTGCAAAAACCCACTGCACTGCGTGTGCACAAACTCATGCAGATCTGGTCTGCATTTGGTGTGAACAAGCCCTTATGCATCTTTTAAAGGTCTTGACACGTCATCATGGGGGATCAAATGCTGGACTGATGAAATATGGGGCTTATGTGTATCAAACAAAGGTTTAAGAATTCCCTCTACACAAGCAACCAATCGGATGCTTTCATTGTTTTTCCCAAGAAACATGACAACTGGGATATAGGAACCACATGCAAGTTTTCTTCCCTTCGGGCATGTTTTTTTTTTTTTTTTTAATACACGAAGGCCTTTGTTTTTCTGTAATGAAAGCGGCATCTTTTATGAAATGGAAAATCCACAGGGGCAGCTTGGTTGCTATAGCGAGCACGGACACTTCTTAAGATTCTTTTTAGATGCAATGTCCATTATTCTTGAGCTATGATGAGAGATGACAGTACATCATGACATACATATCTTCTCTCAGTTGTCCCTAATGCGGTTTAATCTGCCCTTTATTAAAAAAAATAATCACAGCATTTTATGAGGCATAATCTTTCACTTTTCTGACTGCTGTAATCTGATGAAAGGTGAAATCTAATTTGAGCTTTTATGGGTTACAGGTTTTACCTATTAGTGTTCTTGCAGTACTGTTTAAGCCTGACAGTCGGAGTAAGGGATACACTTAAAGGTGGCCATACATACACCTTACAATTTATCTGCAGATTTTCTGTGGTCAGATGGAAAAGGTGCAACAGATTCCTCCATCTACACTAAACTGTGTGGATGGAGGAATCTCCACCTGGGCCAATCTGTTGCACTTTTTCCATCTGACCACAAAAAATCTGCAGATAATTGTAAGGTGTGTGGGCACCTTTTAAGGTGCCCATACACTCTACAACCCTCGCAAGACTTTTGTCTTGCGAGGCTTGTAAAGTACTTAAAAAAACGTACGATCTGCCCATCTTGGACAGGCAGATCGTACCTGCGATCACCGCAAGCCCGCCCCCGTGAGGGGCGGGTTTCCGATGACTGCAATGCTGAGCGGGCACACCGTGCGTTCGCACACCGGCCCGTTCGGCAGTGATCTCTTGATCATGTTAAAAACCAGCCGAAAATCGTACGATTCTCGGCTGGTTTTCCAACATGCTTGATATACAAAAGTCGTGCGACCGTACATTAGAAACGGCCACACTCCTTCCATACACTGCACGATTCTCGTACGATCGCGGGATTTCCTGCGATTCTCGTACGAGAATCGTGCAGTGTATGGGCACCTTAAGGCTAGGCACACGCCTTACAACCATCGCAAGACTTTTGTCTTGCGATGGTTGTAAGGTACTTTTAAAAAACGTACGATCTGCCTATCTTGCATAGGCAGATCGTACTTGCGATCACAAGCCACGCCCCCTGAGGGGCGGGCTTCCGATGACCGCAATGCCGAACGGGCAGTGTGCGCTTGCGCACACCGGCCCGTCCGGCTTTTATCTTACGAACATGCTACACACCCGTCGAACATCGTACGATGCTCGGCGGGTTTTTGAACATGTTCGTAAGTTTAAAGTCGTGCGACCTTACAGTAGTAGAGGTCGCACGGCTTCCACACACCTTACGATAATCGTACGATTGCGGGATTTCTCGCGATTATCGTACGATTATCGTAAGGTGTGTGGGGACCTTGAGAAGTGGTGTGTAAACCATTTGAATAGCACACAGCTGGTGGATCTAAGGGGCATAGGAAAGCCCTCAGCTCTTTGGCTCCATCTAGTGGTCATAATGTGCTGCAACGCTCATTCCCATAGCTGTTCGCTATGCAGATGGTCAGTTTATAAATCAGCCCCCATTATAGATGTCTTTCCTTCACCTTGCAGGCTGAAGGGAAAATATCTAACACTTTCCTCTACCCATGCTAAACAACGTGGTTTTCATGAATCTCTCCTGCTGGGCTATTATAATTTGTATTTAATTCCTGGAGTTGGGCTTATCATGCATATCAGGGCTGCCATTGCTGGCCTCCTCCCAACAATACTAGCTGCATGGCTGGCTCTGTCTTCAGTACTTTGATTCCTGACTTAGAACAAGTAGGCAGGTTAGAAATTAGGAGGGAAGAAGAGACAAAAAGCATGATCTGCATGCTTGGACTAGGCCAAGAGTAGGCAACCTCAACGGTCCATCTGTGGTAAAGCTATACATTTCATCATGCCTCTACCTGAGGGAGTCATGGCTGTGACTTAGCCTTGCAGTGCCTCATTGGACTTGTAGTTCCTCAGTAGCTGGAGTGCTGAGGTTGCTTACCACTGTTCTAAGCCATTGCCGCAAAGCAGGGGGTAGTAAACCTCGACACTCCAGCTGTGATGAAACTACAAATCCCGTCATGTCTGTGGCTGTCAGTCTTGCAGTGCCTCATGAGAGTGGAGCTGGAGTGCTGAGGTTGCCTACCCCTGCCTTACAGTATGAAAGCATGGCAGCCAGGCAACTATCATTTTCAAAAGGTGAACAATGGCAGCCTCCATTTTGAGTGAAATCATGTACAATGTTAAAGTTGATCTTCCCAAATATTTCTAAAAAAAAGTTAGGAAGTGATACCATTTCAGGTGCCTTTAAACAGCTCCTCCACCAATATCGAATGGGTGCAGCTAAAAAGTCTCTTGAAACAGGTGAATGTTGTCCCTTGACAGATTTCTATGTTGCTTATGTAGGGATTGGCTGATTCATCAGCGGTCACGTTTTCATAGACATGGAAGCTTCTAACGATTTCAGAATCCTTCCAAATATTCTGACAATCAGCCCTGAAGTTTTTTTTTTCTTTGATGTTTACTTCCATGCTGCTTGTTCTGCTCTCTTATCACTCCACATCGCTTACTCTAAATAAAGCTAAATCTTGTTTTTCTCTATTCGCAGAGCTGCTTCCTCTATTGGTGATTCTTAAGAATTGTCAATAACGAGTACTGCACAATTGTACTGTAAGATGTAACTGTACGTTCCTCCCAGCAGCAGATCTCGGAGGGTCAGACGAGGCGGGAGACGTATTTATGGAAATGTAACCGGAAAAGAGAATAATCTGAATTTGTTGGATTGCTGAAATCCCGATCTACAGTCATGACCAAAAATATTGGCACCCCTGCATTTCTGTCAGATAACGGCATTCTCATGTTTATTTCTTTTGTTTGTATCGGTATGACACAAAAAAAGTCAAATCTGACACATTCCACGCAAAGCTCCAAAAATGGACAAAATTATTGGCACCCTCAATTAATATTTAGTAGCACATTTTCTGCACCAAGTGTTGCATTATCTGACAGATATGCAGGGGTGCCAGTATTTCTGGCCATGACTGTATATATGATAATAATGGAGCAGCCAATCAAAAGGCTGGCCACACTGTGTGCTCTGCGACAGGTGCACTTTACATGCACAGTTACTTATTGCGCAGGTAAAAGGTTACAGGGCTAACATGCAATGATATTTTGCTGCAACATCAGTGTTCCAAACCTGGACTGTTCTATAAACCATTGTGATAAGGTATTACGTGTGCTCTGATCAGCTTGTACTGTAAATGTGGGTGTTATTTATTAATCACTGGCCTCGCCTCATACAGGGAATCATGACTGAAAGGACTATTCCTGTAGCTGTTGGCACCTCCCTTTCATGCACTATAAACACACGAGGGGTTCTGTTAATTCAGGGGTAGGGAACCTCAGCACACCGGGTGTGCTGAAACTACAAAGACTTGTAGGTCCACAGCATCTGGAGTGCTGAGGTTGCCTACCCCTGTTCTAGGCCATTGCGTTACAGCAGGAGTAGGTAACCTTGCCACTCTATCTGTGCTGAAACTACAATTCCCACCATGTCTCTGGGAGTCATTCCTGTGGCTGTCTGTCTTGAAGTGTCCATGGGACTTGTAGTTCCACAACAGCTGGAGTGCCTAGGTTGCCTACCCCTCTTCTAGGCCATTGTCTTAAAGGAAGCGTAGGTAACCTTTCACCGGTGCTGTTTCTAATTCCATTATGCCGCTCTCTCTGGGAGTCATGCCTGTGGCTGTCAGTCTTGCAATGCCTCATGGGAGTTGTAGTTCCACAGCAGCTGGAGTGCCCAGGTTGCCCACCCCTGGTGTAATTCATGTAGGCAGCAAATGTTTTGTCTTTGAGTCACTTTTAGTCAAGCAGCTGCTGTTGGGGGTCATATAATGTTCTGCTCCTTGGCTCACGGACGGATGGATTGTACCTCTGTAGCTGTTTTGTGGTCACCTTAACAAAAACCTGCGGTGAGAGAAAAATTCATGCCACCATTGCTGACCTGTTTTAAAAAAATGCTAGTGGCCTGGCTGTCTCTGGCTTTTGTCACAGACCCAGCAGCAGCAGAACAGGCGGTAAAGTCAAGATGCCTGATTTGCATGCTTGATCCAGAAAATACTAAAGCCAAAGAAAATGCATGACAGCCGGGCAACTAGCATTCCAGCAAAGGCCCCCTACTAATGTCTGTGAGCGTATGTTTATTTTAAAGGGTATGTATAGGCCAGAGGTAGGCAAACAGGCAAACTCTGCCCGACCCCCCCCTAGCTGTGGTGAAACTACAAATCCCACAATGCATCTGTCTCTGGGTGTCATGCCTGTGGCTGAGACTTGCAATGCCTCATGGGATTTGTAGTTTCCGCAACAGTTGGAGGACCAAAGTTTGCCCACCCCTGGCATAGGCCAAACGTTTTTGTGCTTTAAACAACATTGAAGAACTAGGACCCCATGTGAGGTTTTTATTGCTGTCTGTGTCTCTGTTGGACGGTGCCCCCTTTTAATTGACATGGTGACCATTGTCATTGGGACACCTGTTATGGTGACTGTCTAGGTGGGGCATTCCCTGTCATGTGCCTTGTGTCCAGGACAGGGAGTGAAGGGGAATCTCCCTGATGGGACATAATCAGCAAATAATACACTGACAGGGCTTTTATAAGGGCTTTGCCATGAGAGTTTATAGGGATGCCATAATGAATGGTCATCCATTGGCTTTAATGCTGTCTGAGCCGCTGCCCCGGAACAGGTATTGAGATAAAGAAATCCGACACTTTGTAAGCATGCTGGTTGTGGGTCCGTGACCTAAAAGTGCTAATATCAGACACAGCCAGGAAACTAGCATTTTCTAAAGGAGGCCAGCAATGGCAGCCCTCCTTATTCATGACAGTCACTTTATCAATTATCTGCTCCAT
>NW_017306425.1:880711-892208 GCF_000935625.1 Nanorana parkeri
GGCATGCCGTTTATCAATTAACGGCTCCATTAAAAGCGGGGGGGGGGGGGAGTTTTGGCTATGCATATGCTTAAAATAAGACTATGTTGGAGAAATGGTCAGCAATATGAAGGCAACCTTCACACTGCAGCTCCTGTGGAACTACAAGTCTCAAGAGGCATTAGAAGAAAAAAAAAATGGAGGCTGCCATTGCTCTCCTTTTGAAAATGATAGTTGCCGGGCTGGCATGCTTTAATACTTTTAAGGCCGAGGTTAGGCAGCCTCAGCACTCCAGATACTGTGGAACTACAAGTCCCATGAGGCATTGCAGGACTCCCAGGGGCAGAAGCATTATGGGATTTATAGTTTCAGCACAGCTGGAGTGTTGAGGTTTCCTACCCCTGATGTAGCCCTTCGTTGCAAACTATTTGTTCAAAGATACCAGTTCCCTGGCTGTCTTGTGCATCCGACCAGGAGCAAGTATGCAGGTTCGGATTGCAGTCTTCATTTTCTGAAGGCTTATTCCAAGTCAAGAACTCCAAATACTGAGACCAGACGCAGCCAGAACCCTAAGATGGTCAGTGATAGCAGACCCATGACTCTGCACTGGTTTCCTTTTGAAGTGCTGCAGTCTAGCTTCCAGAATGTGATTACACAGATACCCTAGTGCAGGGGTAGCAACCTTGACTTTCCAGATGTTGTGGAACTACAAGTCCCATGAGGAAATGCAAGTCTGACAGCCACAGGCATGATGGAACTCAGCTACTCCTGCCCCTGAGCCAGGACCGTCATCGGTCTCCATGTACCAGACTGAAGTGCTGCTCCCCTTGCATTCCATAAAGGGGCACAATGACTTTGTGGTTTAAAATAAATTCTCATTCACGTAATTGGAAGTTGTCGTCTGCTTATTTGGTGTTCGATAATACACACAATTTATTTTACAGCTAGAGTATAACGCACACAAAATTATTTGATTTACATTTGTATTCTATATTATATAAAGAAGTGACATATCGCACAACACTGCCCATAAAAGGAGTCCTCATGTCAACCCTTTCTTTAGAAATGGCGTCTATTTCATGGTGTCACCATGCCTGAGACCTGGGAGAAGTTCTGCATGTTTCCTCCTGTGTGGGGCAGCTCTTTCCCTCCGCATGTCATCACTGAATCCAACGTGGAAGGAAAACAAATCGTATGTGATCCGGCGCAAGTAGCTCTCGTACATGTAAGGACTCATGCACACGGTAGTATGGCATGAACTGGTGCCTTCTGTGGTGCCCTGGACTACACAGCTGGTGAATACGGTCACCCCCAGACACGAATGGCTGTACGTGGGTACATGCCAGTATTCACAAACCCATATAGTATACAAGTACGAGTTTACACCGCGAGATCCAATGTATACCCGCATCCACCTATTCATGTCTATGGGTGGCTGTACGCACCAGCTGTGTAGTCCTGGTGTGGAAACAAGCCTGAATTGACATTGTACTTTCCTAAATTGGCCCGTGTGCACGAGCCCTTCTAGTATCTTGACAGAAGTCTATAAAAAATAATTTAAAAAAAGACAATTTTAGCTGGAGTGGGGCTTCAATTTCTCTTGGATTAACCTCTTGAAGGTTAAAAGGCCTCATGCATAAAAATGTCCAGAGGAAAAAAAAATGTTCTCCTTTTAATTGTGTTGTCAATCATCATTGATTCACCCAGACAGTGCGGGTTTTGGATGCTGTGTTCGGGTTCCATGACAGCTAAAGCCCGGACAAAAGATGTCAGACAGACGGGCAACCAAAATTAAGATAAAGGCTATTGGCCCCCCCACTGAAAATAGTCTCAACTGTGATATTTACATATTAATGGGTGGCGCTATTTGCATATCAATAAGTCGCGACTCATTCTCCCAAAAAATTTCCATGCGTCGCTAGAGTGTTCGGGTTTTGCTGGAAGAAAAGGTGGCAACCCTACACCCGAGATTTAAAATTGTTCAGGTTGCCATGAACTTGAAGGAAGTTGGCTGCTCTGCCAGGGAAAGTGATCACTGATTATATCAGGGGATGCAAACTCCAGCTGTCATGCAACTACAATTCCCATAAGGCATTGCGAGCCTTATGGGATCCAAAGATCACGGCCAGTGTTTTTTCTTCTTCTATGGGCTTGTAGCTTTGTCCAGATGATTTCCATCCCCCCATCACCTTCATTTACTTTCCTGGTGTCACAGAAGGTTCACTTCCCCAATCTCAGACTTCAATAAAAAAAAAAAAACTGGTGCCAGAAGGCTCTCCGACTTGTGAGCTATATCTTAGGATGTGAAGTCTGAGACGTGTCTACTGGTACTGTCATCTGAATGCTTATAGCTGAAATCCAGCCAAAATATACAAAAAAAATGAATAGCCCATTACAATCTAAAATAACCTAACCAGCTGTTGCTGCAATACTCACCTTCAATCTATAACTTTACCTTGCAGTACTTTATTTCTTCCACTAGATGTCCTCAGTCTAATGGCTGGCATCATTCAATTCACTTCCTCTGAGCCCAGGTCATCCTGGACCCAGCCTGTGATTGGACAGTGAAAGGTGAAGCGGCTCAGTGATGAGCTCATCTGTCCGTCACTCTGCTTTCTCCTCTTATCAGCATGCGTCTCAGCACATAAACTGATTAGCTCAGGTAAAAAAATACACCTGGAGTTCTTCTTTAAACCTGAACTCTAATATTGCTGTCAGATGGATTTTGATTGTAGAAATGACTCTGCGCATCTCCTCTGCAATTACAACTCCTTTTTTGCCGGCCGGCAGTGTTTCTTCTAAGAGCTCATTCTCACCTAGTGTGATAATCAACGCTGACCAGACACAAGGACACAGCAAATGCTGTTGCCGTCTATGTTCCTCCTTTACCCCAAAGCATTGTGGTGTGCGGCAAAAAAATGTAGACATGCTGCATACACAAAAGAGGTGTCACAATGTGTTACTGGACTCAGGGGCGTCCCAAAACCTGGTGACACCCTGCTGTGTCATCATCACGCATGCACGACCATGATTGGCGCCTGCCGGTGATGGACGCCGGCAGAGAGAGGAGGTAACGTTCACCCGGCGGGATGAGGTATACCACCGGGTCCCCTCCTGTCACTGTCGGGCTCTCCGTCCATGGCCAAGTGCCCGACTTTTTAGAGAGGGCGACACCAAAATGACTGTTAGTCATTTTGGTGTCACCCAGGTGTGGGCCGCACCCCCCTTGTGACGCCACTGACTGGACTATACAATTACCTAGAGCGGCTTAGGCCTCGTTCAGACCAGATGCAGTGCATTCTGTTTTTTTGAGCTGCATCATAAACGCATCACAATGCTTTCCTATGGGTTTTCTTGTGCTCTGCTCACACCAGAGCAGTCCGTTCCGATGCAGTCAGAAAAAATACTGCTTGCCTATTTTAGCCACATCGCATCGTGATCAAAACACATCGGAACACAACTGAAATCCCATTTTTAAAAAAACAATCCCCAAAAAACAAATCAATTGTGGTAAAATGGTGGTAAAACACCGCTCTGCAGGTGTGCAGAAGCATGAGGTTCTGGTGTGAACTAGCCCTTAGAAAAGAAAAAAAAAACAGTAAGCACTACAAGGCATTTAAACAACGCAATGCAGATCATGCTTACACCGCACAATAACGTGCACTTTGTGGTGTGAACTACGTTGGGTGCCACATGCCACAACGATTTACCCCTTTCACTGCTACAGCTGCTTTTTGTGCACACGTTATAGACCACATTTTAGGCCTGAAAATTACTCGGAAACCCCTCCCAGAATTATATATTTCCCATAAGCAGAGACCCTGTAGAATAAAAGTGCAGCAATTGCTGATTTGTATGCCGCATGATATTAACGCAACTCATTATGAAACCCAAAATTTCAGTAAAACATAAACTAAAAGAAAACTATGGGGTAACCTTTTTATCCCATAGTTCTCTTTAGGATCACGGAAGGACATATCCTAACCTCCTCCCGTGACCCAAAGCTCAGTATATCGCAGGCTATTGCCCGCGATATACTGAGAGCGCCAGACCCGGGCCGCATCCCGACAATACTGTCTGGATCTACTCAGCTGCGTGAGTGACAGCTGGCTCTGCCTATTTAGAGCGCTGGGGGATTGGAGAGGGGAATCCCTGCAGGGAGCGGTGTCTGTCAGTCACAGCTCCCCACAGGAATTCCCCCCTCCCCGATCCTCCAACGCTGACTGGCGGGACGGACAGGGTAAGGGCCGGGCACAGCTGGCTCTGCCTCTAGATAGGCAGAGCCAGCTGTCACTCACGCAGCTGGTTGTCGGGATCCGTCCCGGTTGCGGCGCTCTTAGTATATCACGGGGTATTACTGAGCTTCGGGTCACAGGAGGAGGTTAGTTTATGTCTTCCCGTGACCCTAAAGAGCACTATGGGGAAAAATACTTACCCCATAGCAGAGGCGTAACTAGAAATCACAGGGCCCCATTGCAAAATGTTGTATGGGGCCCTGTGAGTTCTAGTTAAGCCCACGTGATAACCTAAACAGCCCACCTGAGGGTGACCCTGCAGAGCCCGCCATAGACCCTCTATGGTGGGCTCTGCAGGGTCTCAGGTGGCCGGTCAAGCCCTTACCTCCGATCCTCTGTCTGCCTCCTTCTCCTCCACGATTACTTGCGGGCCCCGCCTCCCCATCAATAAGCCCCACCTCCTCCATTGCTGCAGATGACGGGCCCAGCCACCTCCTCCGAAGCTGCTGGTTGTCACCGACTCAGCAGTGGCTGTGAGGAGGAACGCGCCGCTGCACATGTGAATAGCAGCGCGTTCCTACTCACAGCCGCCACTGACAGCCAGCAGCCTGAGATGCCATGGCGGCCCGCACGGCATCAGGGGGATGTCCTGGCCGGGCCCCATAGCGGCCACCTGGGTCGCTATGATGATTGTTACGCCACTGCCCCATAGTTCTGTTTTAAGTGTACTTTTTTTTTTACAACTTTTGGGTTTGATAAAGAGTTGCTCTAATATAATGAAAGTGCATTAATGACATTTTTACTAAGCTTTATGATGCACCAGGCAGTGTATTTATAAAGGGTTACATGTTAGATTTTCTTTTTTTCATTATTTGCCCGATTCATACAGCACATTCTCAGCTCTGGTCTTCCATTCCATTTCACATAATTAAATATTACAAACTATGACCAAAATCTGCCTTCTCCATGGAAGAGATGCTCCTACAACTTCCTTCGTGCAGCATTCAAACGATACATATAAATGTCAGCTATACTTGGTGATCACTGCACACACACAATCCCTCTTGCTGTCCCCTCCCCCTGCAGACAGGCATCCTCCGGGCAGCCTCCGCACGTCACGTGTCGGGTTCCTGAGTGCTGTTGACAACAAAGATGGCGGCCCCCATAGGAAGGTTGATGTGCTGCGCAGCGAAGTTAGGTGTAAGGTGGGTGATTGTTACACATATGGCGGAGATATGAGACGCACACCTCACAGACACCATCACTGATGGCACAGAGACAGTTCATCTGCCGCTCATGAGGGTTCACAACAATACGAGCCCCCCCCCTCTCCAGGTGAGGGAATAGAGTTGTACTGATACAGTGGTAGCTGGAGGGCTGTACTTTGTATGTGTATACATAGGAAGGACTAAGATGGAGCTAAGAAAAGGGGTCTAATAAGAAGATAGAACTCTAAGGATTAAAGCTGAACTTTGGTATAATATATATCTACCTTTGCAGGGGGTTAAGAGTATTACTAAGATTAAAAGAGAACTATAGCCAAACTTTTGTGTTTGTTTTTTTGTGTGGCCATAGTCCTCTTTTAGGCCACAGGTGTACATGTACTAATGTCCTCCTGTGACCCAAAGTCAGCAATAGCCCGCTATATGCCGACAGTGCATCCAGGGAGGATCCCGACAATATTTTTGGGATCCACCCTGCTGCTTGATTGACAGCTGTCTCTGGCTTTAGAGCGTCAGGGCTCCCTTCCCCTATCTGTCCCTCCAATGAGTACTGGAGGAAAAGAGAGACAAGGGGAGGGGGCGCGCGCCTGCCGGCAACCATGATTGACAGTCACCTATCTCTGCAGGGAGAAGATTGTGAGCTGAGCGATCGGCGGTTTGTGATCTCTCAATTGTCGATCTATAGAGCCGGCGTGCGACAGCGGCACACTCATTTTCATCTAGAAAAGTTATACCCATCCGATCCTCATAGCTGGCTTGCTATTAGACCTGTCCTTCCTGCCTTACTCCCCTCCTCTGCAGCGGTCTAAGGATCCTCGAGTCATCACATTCTATGCACAGTGTATTGGACTTAAGACGCCGAGGGACATTTCATCACTGCAGAGAAGGAGGAGAGAGACTAGAGGGAGCACTGTGACAGCCGGCCAGCTCCGAGGTTTGGGTGAGTATAATTTTTTTTATTATAGTGGCTAGACAAAAACAAGCACTTAAAGGAGAACTACGAGGTGAATGATTTCCACGTGATTTGACATGTGACAATGAAACTGACACAGGCTGGCTCAATAGATCGGTAAGTGAGCAAACACATACCGTCGCTCGCTCACTTCTCAATCATCTCCCTGCAGAGAGCCGTGACTGTCGCTCACAGCTCCCTGCAGGGATTCCCCCCCTTCCCTCTCCGATCGCTGACTGAAGGAACGGATGGGGGAGGGGGCAGGTACAGCTGGCTCCGCCTCTAGATAGTCCTCCAGCTGTCACTCATGCAGCTGGGTGAATCTCGTCAGTATTGTCAGGATCCGTCCCGGCTGCGGCGCTCTCAGTATATTGCATATAGGTTAGTATATGTCCTCCCGTGACCCTAAAGAGAACTATGGGGACAAACACTTACCCATAGTTCTCTTTTATCCCTCGCTTCATGGGGCCACGCTGCAGGGGGGTTAATAAACATTTTGCCCGGAGGTCTGCTCTAAAGGAGAACTATGGTGTCAGTGTTTTTCCCCATAGTTCTCCTAAGGGTAACGGGAGGACACAAACTAGCTTCCTCCCGTTACCCTAAGCTCAGTATACCACTAGCTACAGCTCGCAGTATACTGAGACGCCGGAGCGGATCCCGACATCGATGTCGAGATCCGCCCAACTGCGTGAGTGACAGCTGGCTCTGGCCTATCTAGAGGCAGAGCCAGCTGTACTTGCAGAGCAGACTTGCACATTAGGGGACACTCGCCTTTTCCAGCGCTGGCGACTTGATGTTCCGTCCTCAGCTCTGTCTTCTTGCCGCCATCTCCACTGCCGAAGCTTCCACGTTCCCAGCCGTTGGGTGGCCGCTGATGATGTAACTCCTGCGCCTTTTCCTGCAGCAGCACACTAGTCCTTGCCCCCTAACTTTGTACCTATGCACAGTGATTCCTTCAAAAGCAATGGTGCCAGTACTCCTAACACTTCACACGTGCCATCTCAGGGTAGGAGTACAAGGAATAGTGTACCAGTGCAGGGAAAATCCCAGTATCACTCTACCCACTTCCTGTAAGGCCAAGGCATCATGAACAAATCTCCTAGGGCAGGGGTCGGCAACTCCCGCCCTTCAGCTGTGCTTTAACTACAAATCCCAACATGCCTTTGCCACTGGGAGTCATGCCTATAACTGTCAGTCTTGCAATACCTAATGGAACTTGTAGTTCCACAACAGCTGGAGGGATGGAGTTCCCCACCCCTGCCCTTGGAGATGTGTTCATGATGCCAGCCTGGGCTCACAGTACTCCTGAAGTGAACAGTACTCACATCTTCTGTGCAGCAGCAAGGACTAACCAACACCAGAGGACAGAAGAGGAGTCGCTGGCCACATGACTGGACAAGAGATGGCCAGGAAAAAGTACATATATAGACAGTTCTACAGGTTGTCAAATGGACGGTCCCTCTGCACTCCCCGCAGCGCTCCCGGCCTGTGCAATAATGGTGCTCGCAGTGATGATCACGGATGGCGCCGTGCAAACAAACAGCAAGAAACAGGAATCACCAGCACTCCGTAATGTCGTTCCAATAACAAATGTCCATTTATTCGGACAAATCGTCACAATGCAAAGAAACAACGTTTCGGGGCCGCACAGGGTCCCTTCATCAGGGCGAAAATGTGAGGACCTTTGGGTTTCACAACCAGTGAGTTTCTTCTAGCCCTGGGGTAGGCAACCTCGGCCCTCCAACTGTGCCCTCCCTCTGGGAATCATGTCTGCGGCTGTCAGATTCTTGCAGTGCCTTATGGGACTTGTTGGAGTGCAGAGGTTGCCTCCCCCTGACGTAGCCAGTACTTTTCTTCATAGCACATGAACATACCTTGTCTGTGTCTTCATCCATTCAATTGTCAGGCCACTGGGAAGCAGCCTAGTTGTCTCCTGTTTTCTTATGAGGGGAGCCAATGCAATGTCTGATAGACTTTGAGGAGGGTATTTATAGTCCAAGATCTCAAGAAAAGTGAAGCCTCTAACCTGGCTGGAGGTTGTAAATCTGTGGAATGAAGCAAAGGAAATGCAAGACTTTTGACAGGAAGTACAGCTCATATATATATATATTAGAGGTGCACCGAAATGAACATTTTAGAATTAAAACCGAAATGAAAAAAAATGTCAGGCCGAAAATGGTTTTTATTTTTAACTTTTTCAAAAATGTTTTTATTTTATTTGTATCTATTTTTTATAAACTTGTTACTTTTGTTAACCATTCATTCATAATTGAGGGCACAGTAAACATACTCTATCCTCAATTATGTACAAACACTGTACAAACACTCAGCGAGTGTTTGTACCCGCTCTCCATCCTGACAGCTGTCACAGGAGGCTGAGCGAGCGGAGCTCAGCCTCCTGTGACAGCGCTGGCTGTCTCCGCCCACACCACTCTCCTGATCTGTGACAGGAGGCTGAGGGGTGCGGGGAGGAGAGACGCCGGCCGCTCACAGCACTCTCCTCCCGCAGCGCTCGGACCCTGTGACAGTTTCTCTCCTCCCCGTTGGGACACAGAGCAGCGCCCAGCGTGGAGGAGATATAGCGGTGCATCCGTTCTATCAGCCAGAAAATGGCACTCTCTGCATTTTTCTAAAAGTGCCCGTTTCGGCGACCGATATATTGGTGCATCTTTAAAAAATGTAAAAAAACACATATATATTAATTTTGGAACTTTGTATTTTGCTGCCTACCTGAAGTTCAGTTTTAATATATAGATGTAGCCAGCTAGACAGAACTGTGATGAACCTGGTGGCAACAGTATCTTGTGCTGTACCTGGGCCTATAACATGTCTACATAAAAATCTAATCTTGTGCAAGCTATATGACAGAAGCAGCCCTACATCATATTGTTGCCAGTACTGTGCTGAATTGTGGGGTAAATCTATGAGTAATTAGTAATAGTTTTGGTTGTTTTGCATTCATTCACCATAACTGATTTTCTCATACATTAGGTTTTATCGCCCGGCAAGAAGTGAGGTAACGCACACAATTTATCCATTTGCACCGCGGAAGCACTATTTGCCATTCACAGTATTCCATAACCCAGGTATTCTTATCTCTGTCATTTATGTCACTTTTCATTTTTTAAAGAGAGAAATAGAGAATGATTCTTTGTTACAATATCCTCTTCTGGCTCTTTAAATTATTCCTACTGAAGATTTAAACCCTAAAAGTTTAACAGGAATCCAACACTTCCAGGAGTGTTTACCCCCCAGCTGCTGCTTCTCCTTGGTGCTGAGCCCCACAGCACTATTTCTGCATTGCATCGCTGTTTAGTAAACATTTGACTGCAAGGTATTTACTTTGTCCCCTGTTAGAGGAAACTAAATCATGGGTTGCCTCCCTGTGGGTACCCAGTTTACACCTCTCCCCCTAGGTTCAGTATATTTTGTAAAAGAAAGAGGGGTATAAGGGTAAATACATATACCCCTCTACCCTGTTAGAGGACGTAACCCTCACTGACAAAAAATGTTTTAATATGAAGACAATATTATTTTATAGTAAAAGTATACAGTATATGTGTGATCACAGTTATTCTTTAAAACCTCATTGACATTTTACATTCTTTAGTAAACCCTTAACAATTTTAAGATTCACTTCTTTGTTGTTTTTTTGTGAAGGCAGAGAACAATGATGGAGAAATTGGTAGAGAAAAATAATTTAAATGATTTGGCCTCCACTACCTTGTTTTAGCTAAATAGGGAATCACTAATTCTGCAATGGCTGACACTGACTCCATTCGCCTACTTCAGGTCAGAGTAACCTAACTACTTCAGGACCGCAGTATGTCAATAAATGGCGGCATCCTGAATGGGTTATACCAAGATCACGGCTGCTGTAGCCAGAGAAGAAACTAGTGAAGCAGATCTGTGCTTCATCAGCTTCTTTGGGGGTCCCTAGGTGACATTAGAGGTCTAATAGATATGATATGCAACATATAATTTTTGCTCTGTATTCTTTCTCTCTCCAGCACGATGTATGTTTATCCAGACACAGGATACCCCAAACCCCAACAGTGTGAAGTTTATTCCTGGAAGAGCAGTTCTGGATGCAAGAACTATGGATTTCCCAACCCAAGCATCTGCTTACTGCTCCCCTCTTGCTAGGTATGTAATATGCTAAGTACTGTAATATGCTAAGACCGGGGGAGTGAAAATGATAATTTGCTTTGCATTCTATCTCTGGAGTGAGAGGTCCCTAATTGTTGTCCTCTCTCACTTGATGCTGATGTACCTATCAGACTCGCTATCCTATTATCAAGTATAATAAATCCAATAATCAGTATTTGTTAAGCCCGAGTCTATTTATAAAGTATTATGAATGTTTTATTGTTTGGATTCCAGACTTGTAATTTGTAATGTAAGGCATAGAAAGGAGGGCTCTCATACACTGATCCTTTTGTTTGCAGACATCTTTTTAGAGTCCAAGGGGTGAAAAGTGTTTTCTTTGGGCCAGATTTCATTACGATCACAAAGGTAAGGACAGTGGTCTGGAAAAGGAAGGGTCGTGAATCATTTTATCTCAATGAGTAATTCTTATATTTTAAATAGCAGGAAAGTGAAGAGGTGGACTGGAACTTAATAAAGCCTGACATCTATGCAACCATAATGGACTTCTTCTCTTCTGGCTTACCTGTAGTGACGGAGGATGCTCCTCGCAATGAGACTGGTATGTTTAATAACTTGTGAGTGTGTAGCCCAGCGCTTCCAGTGTTCTCAAAGTAAATAAATACTAACTATGTTCAAACTGTATCTACACCAGTAGTCACTAAATGGGGGACTGCGGTCCAGGCGCGAACTGATTGACCATTCTGTTGGGACCATGATTCGGACCTCGGCTCAATGACAATTTGACTTACCAGACGTACTTATATTTTAATTCACAACCCCTTATGTACACCATCAAACAGCAATTTGTTTTTTAAGTCCGTGGGGCGTGCTACAAAAACGTCTTCCCCTGTAAACAAAAAAGTGAATCGTGAAATCACAACACAAAAAAAAAGTGGTCCTCCAAAGAGGAAGGGCCTCGGATTCCTGAACCCCCCCCCCCCCCCCCGCGGGGCCCCCCC
>NW_017306425.1:893172-893940 GCF_000935625.1 Nanorana parkeri
GCGTCGTGTCCCCGCACCCCCCCCCCCCCCCCCATGGGGCGCAAGGTTCCTGACGCGCAAGGACGACTTAGGTCCACCCGAAGAGTACTGGGTGGGGGCTCTCCCAGGGAGAGACCTCCGAATGGGGGAAGGCAGAGAAGCCCGTGAAGGCCACATAACCTCCCCCCCAACATCAGGACGGGCCCGGAAGGTATCTGTACCCTCCGTCATTTGTGGAGTCAAAGGTGCAATCGTGCATAAAAATAGTGCTTAAAATAAATAAGTGCCAGTGCACAAACCTGGCAGGCCAACCATCAAACATCAATTACCACAAATGATGCATTAAAATTATATTATTATTATTATACAGGATTTATATAGTGCCAACAGTTTGAGCAGCACTTTACAAAACTGATGGACACAATACATATACGTTTTGGCTGAATCCACTCTTCTCCTGCAATGTGTATGCTCTACTTGTCTTTCAGTAGCAACTCGGCAAAAATTGAGGAGAAGAGGGTCACAGAGCACAAAACTAGAGGTGCACCAAAATGAAAAAAAAAATGTCAGACCGAAACTGAAAATGTTTTTTATTCTAACGTTTTCACATTTTTAAAAATTATTTTATTTTTATTTATTTTTTATAAACTTTTACATTTTTTTATATTTTATGTATTGATTTCTATTAAAGGAGAACTATGGGGTCAGTATTTTTCCCCATAGTTCTCCTTGGGGTAACGGGAGGACACAAACTAGCGTCCTCCCGTCACCCAAAGCTCAGTATACCGC
>NW_017306425.1:894494-931466 GCF_000935625.1 Nanorana parkeri
GTCAGCGCTGGCAGATCGGAGCGGGGAGAGGGAAATCCAGCCCCTCCCCCTGTCACGGCAGAGAGCCGTGACAGGATCGAGAGGTGAGGGAACCTGGTATGTGTTCTCTCACCTCCCGATCTACTGAGCCGACATGTGACAGTCTCATTGTCACAGGTCGGCTTAGAACTATGAGGTGAGTGGAAATCACTCATGTCATAGTTCTCCTTTTAACTATTATTATTTTTTATTTTACTGTTAGGGGCTTTGGGGAAATATTGGGGGATCTAAACAGACCCCTGATATTTCCCCTTTAAAATATAAAAAGAAATTGAGGACACAAAGTCCTCAATCTCTTTATCTGCAGCCCGTTATAAATGAACAGGAATCCTCTATACTGAGTGTTCCTGTTCATTCATAACGTGAGGACAGAGTATGTTTACTATAACCACAATCATGAATTAGCAGGAGGGGGTGTAGATCACTTCCCATTCATTCATAATTGAGGATATAGTAAGCATACTCTGTCCTCAATTATTTACAAACACTCACTGATCACTGACTGCTTGTACCTCGCTCTCCATCCTGATACGCTGTCACAGGAGGCCAGGCGGGGCGGGAGGAGAGCTCAGCCTCCTGTGACAGCAATGGCTGTCTTCCTCCCACACCACCGCTCTCCTGATCTGTGACAGGAGGCTGAGCGGTGCGAGGAGGAGAGATGCTCTCCGCTCGCAGTGCTCGGCCTGCTGTGACAGTTTCTCTCCTCCCCACTGGGACACAGAACAGCGCCCAGCGGGGAGGAGAGAAATCACAGATGCACCGCTATATCGGACAAAAAGTGGCACTAGTCAGCATTTTGCATATCGGTGCATCCGTACAAAAAACCTATTAAGACTTTATTAAAAAATAGTATTAAAAGAAATTCACATTTCCATGTGCTTATATTGCACTGTTTAAGAAATGCCATATCAAACAGAGCTACCTGGGAATATCAGGAGCGTCACATATAGTTACCAGGTTTCAGTTGATGAGGGTGCTCTCCGCACACCTTACAGCAATCCCGGTCAGTTTTGTTGATTGTCGTGACATAATTGCCCATTAAAAAGGACATATCTATTTAAATAATTTGAGTGCTGGTGACCTGCTTTTTCATTACATATAGTTACCACTCAACGTGTTTTGTCAAAATACGGGTTCCTCAGGAATTTACAAAATATATGTTTGCCAACTTACTGCTTGACCTTTTAAAAAAGCATGACATTGCTGTAGTGCATTACATTTTGTAGCCACTACAAGGAGACGTGCAGTGTTCTCTGGGAAAAGCAAGGCAGGTTATTTGTTGACTGATCCCAGCTTGAGATGTACAAACTCCCATCAAATTTGTTCTGCCCGTGGTTCTCTCAGCCTGCTTCTGCCATCCTTGTTACCAGATTTGGATCCACTAACCATATTTAAGAAACATGTGTGAAAAGCATCACACTTTTTCATCTGGTGGGCATGCTCTAAAGTACAAAGGCTTTGGATACGAGTGTACAATCTTCTTCCATCTATTTTGCGCCGCAAACCAACACGTGACCCGTGGGAAGCCCTTTTGTTTTTAAAAGTGCCCCATCTCAAGTCCCATGAACCTAAATTGGCCTCTCATTTTTTCCATGCTACTACGCAGACGATAGCCAGATCCTGGCGGCAGCCTGCATTAGGGTTTTGGGAAGGTAAACAATGGATCAGTGTTACAATGATTAATGAAAAGCTCACCGCTGTGCTTAACGATAGTGACTCAAAGTTTTTGTAAATAGCGTCCCCTTGGGTGTAATATCTTCACTCGTCTGGGTCTGACCATTCCTTATTGAAATTTAATTTGCTGTTATCACCAATGTGGTCTCACTCGGGATACTCTCTTCTGTCTTCTACTTTCTCTTACCTTTTGTATTTTGTTTTCGTCTTTTTGTACTGAGTGTCTATTTTTTTCCTTTTGTTATTGTCTTTTTTTTCTACCTGTTTCTCTTTGTGGGTGTGGTTTTTTTTTTTTTCCTTTTTTTTTAATAGTCTGACAAATTACCTTTTATGTCCTCTGCCCTCATTTTGGTTTTGGATTTTTGGGAAGCGGATAGCTCACCTGTACACTAAATACTGATCATTTCATATGCAAGGCTGGGGATGCTGGTTTAGCGTATATTTTTTAATTTATTCATGTTTTTAGGCAAATTACAAATTGGTGGGCCACCAGAGCTGGTAGGTAATTGATCACTGTGTTTACCTGAATGAAAAAATGTAATAATTTCAATATACAAAAACATTAAACATTTTTAGCATTTGATTAATCTAGTGATTATTACAATTCAAACCATTTAATCATCAAATATTTTATGAAGTGTATTTTGTGACCTATAGTATACTCTAGGACCACTTTAAAGTGGCATTAAACTCAGGTACATCTTAAAAATACATTAAACTAACTATAAACAAAAATGTGTCTTATTTGTGTATCACTCTGCTGTAGATCCTCCAATCATCTCTGAATTGGTGCCGACACTGTCCTTCCTTCTGGAGGGTGGCTACTTTTGTTCTCCATGCTCCCTGTGTGTGTTATAAAGTAGCCACCACTCCAAGCTCGCTCCCGTGATAGCCTATTATTACAATACAAATCAGTAAACTAAACATGAGATTTTAGTCCATCACGGTAGTGAGCTTGGAGCAGTGGTTACTTTTTACATTTTTGTTAATAGTTAAGATACTTGAGTGCATTTTTAAGCTTTAACTCCTGAGTTAAATGTCACTTTAAAGTTGTATACCGGCTCCATTCATTTAGAATAGCACCCCAAAAGAACAAGTACAGTAGGGGCAACACACTGCAGTGCACGTGCCATGCTTTGCGGTGCCTACATAAAAAAATAGGACAGGATGGTTTTTGTTCCATTGCTGTTCATTTTCAGCCCATTCTAAACTAAAGGGCTGCAATAACTGAAGAACGTTAATATATGTAATACCTCACTTCATCATGTGAAATATTTCATGTTAAAATGTATGTGGTAACGCACCACAACTTGCCCAAAAAGGTCTGAAGGGACCCCTAAAAGTTCTGTGTTTGTGAAACCGGAGTTCATAGCAGGATAGGATTCCTACTTGTACCTTGTAAAACTATTGCCAGGTAGATGCATTCTAAGGCTGGCCATACACTGTTAGAATTCCTGTTAACTGGCTGAAATTCTTACAATGAGTAGCCTTGCCAGCTTTACAAAAGACAGTTACTCAGTCAACTTTTGTCAAAGGAGCATGGCTGTAAATACTAGGCCAATCAGCTGCCATCACTGTTCATGTATTCTGACAGTGGCAGGCTGTCCGAATACAATAGCTGCAGTGGGAGAATCGTCCAACTTTGCTGCTTAAAGGGTAATTACACTTTCCACAGGGGAATTTGGAAAAATGGAATTACGCCTACCCTGATGCTCTTACCTGTCAACGATCACTGCTTCCCCTACGCGGCTCCTGGTGTAATATCCATACTCCAAAACAGGAAATCACCTTCACTCCATACAGCTTATAGACCTTCACCGAGAATTGGTGCTCGAAGTGACAACACGGATGGCGCAGTGTCAGATACAGTCCACGATAGACGTCACCAACACTCGATGATGTGTGGAAGAAGTAAAGCACTTTTTACTAAATTGTCACATGCGTCATGCAGCCAACGTTTCGTGGCCACGCAGGGTCCCTTCTGGGCGACATAGTGATGATATTGCCCAGAAGAAGGGGCCCTGCGTGGCCACGAAACGGCTGTTTGACGCATGTGACAATTTAATAAAAAAGTGCTTTACTTCTTGCACGCATCATCGAGTGTTGGTGACGTCTATCATATCCTTACTCCATACATGGGATTGCAGCCCAGCGCTATGGATTTTAAATCTCGCTCGCAAATGGCGAGCACTCATTGGTCAGCGCGGTCACCTGCTTAAGGTTAGGAGAAAGATGTTTGCCAACTCCTACTTAGTTGGTGTCGATTAATCAGAAATTTGTGTCTATTCCCAAACATTACAAGTGAAAATCAGTGACACTTATATGAAGAATGTTATGTTTACTGATGTAGAAATCTTCTTGTATTTGGCTGCTAAGGAATCTCAGAATGTCTGTCTGATTTAACCCTTGTGTATATTTCTTCTTAAAGCTGCGTCAGAAGAGGATGATGAAGTGGTGGCAATGATCAAAGAACTTCTAGATACAAGGATCAGGTAACCTGCTCCCCAGATAGTGTCTCTGTCTGTCTTGTGGTAAAAATATTATAGAGTAGAGTTCATATTCCTGAAGACAGCTGACAACTAGGTAACTAGCAATCAATGACAGCCTATTGACTGCCTCAGCGAGGTTTCTGTTGATGAGCCAGACAGCAAGCGGTCAGATTTGGTTGTGTATCTGATACTGTACTTGTAGTTAGTGTGACTTGTTTGCTTGCTGAATTTCTTTTTAATACATTTGAGTGAAACTTTAATATTAATACTTGACCTATTCATCACTAAGGAGTGTGTATAATATTTATAGCAGTGTGATGAGACATGTTAATCTCTCCATATATTACTCATGTGACCACACACGGTTAATCCAGATTCTTCCCTCCCAGTGGCAGGTAGTTCTGTGACCTGGGTTGTTATGCAGATAGTTTACACTAGGTGGAAGTGGAGATTAAAAGAGAACTATGGGGCAACCTTTTTTAGCCATAGTTCTTTTCAGGGTCACAGGAGGAAATATACTAATGTCCTCCGGTGACCCAAAACTCAGCATATAGCGGGTCATTTTATGCTGAGAGTGCAGAGCTGCACCGCAGCTGGGACAGATCCCGACAATACTGTCGAGATCCACCCCGCTGGCTGATTGACAGCTGGCTCTGCCTATCTAGAGGCAGAGCCAGCTGTGGCCGCCCCCTCCCCTGTCCGTTACTCCAGTCAGCGCAGGGGAGGGGGAGGGGGCAATCCCTGTGGGTAGTTATGACTGACATTCACCACTCTCTGCAGGGAGATGATCGGAAAGTGAGCGAGTGACGGTCTGTGTTCCCTGACTTTCCAATCATTAGAGACGACCTGTGACTGCTTCAGTGTCACAGGTCGGCTTGAATTATGGGGATGGGTGTTGTTCACTCACCCCATAATTCACCTTTAATGTCACACTGCCTGCAGACGTAATTAGAGTTATTCTGTCATTGCCTTGAGTTCATGACGCAATAACCACATAATAAAGTCTTATCAGTAGTTTGGTTATGGGTGTGTAGGAAGAGATCTCACTTCTTAATAACTGAACTATGTACCTATATTTGGTAATAAAGCTGGCAAAAGATAATTTGTGAGATGTTTGGACAATCTATGCAGGTCCAGCTTTTCCCTAGTGCCCATGGCCTCAAAACAGATAAAACACAAATCATTGTGATAACAGAGTTTAGATGTGGAAAGAAACACCAAGTTGTGACTAAAAGTATTAACACTTACCTATACACAGATTTAAACCCTGTTCTGTTTCCTCTCCCCAAGGCATGACGTGGGCGGTGTACGGGTAGTACACGGCCCCATACATTCGCCAACACTTTCACCTGATAAATTCATCACATACGATGTTCATTGATTGTTCTAGTTTAATTTTTCTTAAATGTTTATAGGCAATCGTTAATCACACAATCACTGTAAAGTGCCCCCTGGGAAATACGAAGGCTGTTGTTGTAATTGGGGCTTTTGTACGTTAGTCATGTCAACTAACATAAATGTATGCACCTCTCGTATCTTGCCGTGTATTGTACGACAAAATGAAAATAAAAATCTTCTTGATTAAAAAAAAATAAAATCTTTTTTTAGGGGTGCCATCAAATGTATCCAGGCCGTTTTAGAATATCTTTGTAGAATAAGCAGTAATTTATCTCTTTTCACACTTTCTTTACTTTAAGTATAGATCGAGAACTAAGTGATCACATACCTCTGATCACTCAGTTCATGATCTTCTCCCTGTAGCGACTGGTGACTCTCCTTCATTACACTCTCCGCTTTTTGCTGAGTTTTGGGTCACATGAGTATATTAGAGAGTATCCTCCTTTGACCCAAAAGAGAACTAATGCCAAAATAAGTTTGGCAATATTTCTCTTTTAATGCTGTACATAGTTCAAGGAGTTTCCAAAAACACATTTCCTTGAAGCTCCATGAAGCTCATCCGCTGCATTGCAGGGGTACATGGGCTCTCAGAAAAGCAGGATTCAATAACTCTGCAAGCGTATGCTGGGAGCTGAGCATAATGACACATCATACTCTCAGAGTCCAAGTGCTTCTTTATTATGTACACGTGACATAACCTTATGTTTAGTGGCTAGAAGGACTTGTACACATGGACATCAGCATACACGGCCCCATACATTCGCCAACACTTTCACCTGATAAATTCATCACATACGATGTTCATTGATTGTTCTAGTTTAATTTTTCTTAAATGTTTATAGGCAATCGTTAATCACACAATCACTGTAAAGTGCCCCCTGGGAAATACGAAGGCTGTTGTTGTAATTGGGGCTTTTGTACGTTAGTCATGTCAACTAACATAAATGTATGCACCTCTCGTATCTTGCCGTGTATTGTACGACAAAATGAAAATAAAAATCTTCTTGATTAAAAAAAAATAAAATCTTTTTTTAGGGGTGCCATCAAATGTATCCAGGCCGTTTTAGAATATCTTTGTAGAATAAGCAGTAATTTATCTCTTTTCACACTTTCTTTACTTTAAGTATAGATCGAGAACTAAGTGATCACATACCTCTGATCACTCAGTTCATGATCTTCTCCCTGTAGCGACTGGTGACTCTCCTTCATTACACTCTCCGCTTTTTGCTGAGTTTTGGGTCACATGAGTATATTAGAGAGTATCCTCCTTTGACCCAAAAGAGAACTAATGCCAAAATAAGTTTGGCAATATTTCTCTTTTAATGCTGTACATAGTTCAAGGAGTTTCCAAAAACACATTTCCTTGAAGCTCCATGAAGCTCATCCGCTGCATTGCAGGGGTACATGGGCTCTCAGAAAAGCAGGATTCAATAACTCTGCAAGCGTATGCTGGGAGCTGAGCATAATGACACATCATACTCTCAGAGTCCAAGTGCTTCTTTATTATGTACACGTGACATAACCTTATGTTTAGTGGCTAGAAGGACTTGTACACATGGACATCAGCTTGTATAATAGCAGCGTGTACAGCAAACTTTAATATATCATTTGCAAAGCTTTCAGGAAATCTTGTGCAGAGGGACTCTGTCACTAGGTTAAAAAAAAGTAATAAAGCAGAACCTGCAAAAGACAAGACTTTATACTCCCCAGTCCTGCCTCACCTTCCTCCAATCTTCACTGTCTTACAGAGCAGTTGCCTCTCGCCATACTGACTATTTTGCCCACATATATACAAAAATGTTAAATATTTCAGCCCTCTAATACTTCTCTATCCAGAAAAATAATATGCTCCAGCCTCCTACTGAATCAGGTCATGTTAAGAGGCTTAGGCGATTGATGTACTGTGTGCACACCTGAGATAAAAATAATAGGCGCAATATCCATATGGAGCCCGAATCCGTGGTTTTCAGCAGGATAGGTATAAATTAATAGGCTTTTCATTTTCAGCTAATCATATTGGGGGGCAGGGTAATTATGATAGGTGGATGTGATTGATTTACAGGTCTGCCTTAGGGAAAGGTCCTGGTTTTCGGTAGTCTAGCTTTAAAGGCAGCTCAGGTGTCTTTATAATTTTTCCTTAAAACCTTCCTCTCTTCTCCCTACGTAGCAGCAGTCATTATCCTTAGGAGCACTTGCTGTAAGAGAGAGTGCACTGCTTTCTATATGTTGACTATATGACACTTATGTTGTTGACAACTCGAGTCCCATTCATTTGAGGATAACTGAATCATTTTTCAAAGTATAATCTATTATGCGTCATCTACAATTCTAAATCCTCCCCTCCTCTTCCTGTAGGGGTCCCCCAAGGCTCTGTCCTTGGACCCCTTCTCTTCTCTATCTACACCTCCTCCCTTGGTCAGTTAATAACCTCACATGGCTTCCAATACCATCTCTATGCCGATGACACTCAAATCTATCTTTCTACTCCACAACTCACCCCCCCAGTGTCCTCTCGTGTCACTAATCTACTAAATGACATATCCGTCTGGGTGTCACAACATTTCTTAAAACTCAATCTTTCAAAAACTGAGCTCTGGATATTTCCTCCCACCCTGCGCACCTTCCCCCAACTTTTCCCTTGAGATTGTTAACACAACTATCCAGCCCTCCCCTCATGCCAAGGTGCTAGATGTCATTCTTGACTCAGACCTCACCTTTCTTCCCCACATCCAATCACTATCCAAATCCTGCCGCCTTCACCTTCGTAACATCTCCAAAATACGCCCCTCCCTCACCAAGGAAACCGCAAAATTACTAATTCACTCACTTATCTCTCGTCTTGACTATTGTAACTCCCTCCTCATTGGCCTTCCACTACACAGGATATCCCCCCTTCAGTCTATCATGAATGCAGCTGCCAGACTCATCCACCTAACTAGAGCTATATAATAATATTAAACAGTTTTGAGTTTCTGTATGAACTTGTACTGAACCAACTTTTTTCTCCTCCTTTCCAGGCCTACAGTCCAAGAAGATGGAGGTGATGTCCTCTACCGAGGGTTCCAGGATGGCATTGTACAACTGAAGCTACAAGGCTCTTGCACAAGTTGCCCAAGTTCAATAATAACACTTAAAAGTGGCATTCAAAATATGCTGCAGTTCTACATCCCGGAGGTAGAGGGTGTAGAGCAGGTACGTCTGCGGTGTTTAATAATCTGATTTATTGGCTAATATGATCTACTGGTAATCAGGTGATTTTAGGAACGACAACAATATGTCCCATCTATTCAATATCTTTCTCTCCCTCCCTTCTAATTGCTGTAGAAGAAACCTGTACTGATAGAACACGGGGGCTGCTATTACTGACCTTTCTTCCTGAATATGCTAGTTTCCTGTCTGTCAGGCTAATCTGGTGAATTTCATATTTTCTGTGGTGCTGACCTGGAACAAGTGTGCGGATCAGGAGATCTGACTTCATTCTGATGGTCTAATCTGCATGCTTGTTTTAGTGATGCAAACTATGACTGAAGCCAGAGTTAGCCAGGGAATGTGCGTTATCACAGGTTGGTCAGTGGTAACACCCTCCCTATGTCTCTTAGTGCACGTTTACTTTAAGTCTTTGGGGTATAGTATATTCCAGTACTGCAAACTATTGGGCAGTAATTTGGCCTATTCTTTCTGGCACATTTGCTTCAAGTTGTTGAATGTATGTGGACCAACTTTTCACTGATTCATATTTGAGAATCTGTGATAAATCAGCAGTACTGCTCATCCAATCCAACCATACAGATACAAAAACAATTCTGCCAATCAGTATATATGTTTAAAACATAACTAAACCCTCCTATCCACTGAGGGCAATGCAGTCTTAAGCTGGCCACACACCTATAGATTATCTGCAGGTTTTCTAGGGTCAGATGGAAAAAGTGCAGCAGATTCCTCCATCTACGCTACACTGTGTGGATGGAGGAATCTCCCGCTGGGCCAAGCTTCAGTATCTTGCTAGTCAGCCCCACTTGCTCTTAAAATACCTGAACAATGCCTGCATCCAATCAGATTGTTCAGGTATTTTGACAGCCAGCGGGGCCAACTAGCAAGATACTGAAGCTTGGCCCAGCGGGAGATTCCTCCATCCACACAGTGTAGTGTAGATGGAGGAATCTGTGGCACTCTTTCCATCTGACCCTAGAAAATCTGCAGATAATCTATAGGTGTATGGCCAGCTTTAGCCTCAATTTAGATTTGCCTAAAACTAAAGCTAGTCATACACATGTAGATTTTTTCTCATCAGCTTAACTCCATCTTTGCTAAGCAGGAATCTCGACTGCTGGCTGTTGAATTCAGACTGCTTTTTAGATCGACTTTTGTTGAGCCGGATGGTGCTGGCAGGGCCATCCGCTTTTCTGATTTTGGCCATTTTATCAGGAATTGGCAGAAATTTGAGACATGTATGGCTAGGTTAAGAAACCTAATGCAGCCACCACATCTAAGGACTGGCAAGCTGCAAAATATTATGTTTTTTTATTCTTGAGTTTAGATATCCTTTTAGGTGGCTTCATGTAGCTTCCACTTCCTGATCATAGAACCAGCAACTCCCCCTAAGATATCAAAATGCTTGAATATTGTTTGTACCATTCTTCCTCTGCATTTGTATTTGCCACCTCTGTATTAGTGAGAAGGCAGACTGCATGCTGGAAACATTCAAAAAGACATGTTTCTGGCTGTGCATTATCTCTCCTGCTGACCATGGTCTTTCTGATAATGCCTTCACATCCATTCATTCCCAAAACTTCTTATTCAGTAGACTTTTTAGTGTTAACAGATTTACAATCATCATCCATCCATTCTACCTTTTATATAGCCAAATGATGACTGCACTTCATTATCATAGCCAGGAAAAACAAACGGCTGAAAACTTTCTGTGTAGCGTTTTCTCAGTCAGTCATAGTTCTGAGTCATTACAGAGCCAGCAGTGCGTTTGTATTTTATACGGAACATGTCAGGATAGAAATATGGAAGTTGTCATTGCTGATTTTTGAAGCTGGAAGCTCTGAAACTGTTGTCGGTATCCTTGCCTCACTACATTGTGATTCACTGACCCAGAACAAGCATGTGCATATCACAGCTTTAATGCAGATGTTCAAAAATGTCCTTAGTACAAAATCTGCCAGCCATCTTCCAGGTTAAATGATGGGCAGTGTCATACAACCCGCTTCCTGTGAGCCATGGCTGTCATAGGCACATCCGCCAGAGGTGCATCACCATGTTGGACTGGAGTACAATACTACAGACTGTGCCACTTTATGCAGTATTACAAAACTGCCCAATGCAGGGAATTAGAAAGAAATAAGTGCTGGTAATAGTCTTTTTCAAACTGGCGTTCAATACCTAATCTCATTATCTATTAGCTGCCCGGTAATAATTGCAGAAACAGTTCAGAGGTGGTTTCATTACCCGCTACCTTCTCCCCTCTGTGTAGCACTTTTCCGTCAAGTGCAAAGACGCTGAATCGCTTCCTGGTTGACTAATGCCTTGTGTCATTCATGTAGTTCCTCCCAGTGCTGGCAGTCATAGTCATGCCTTCCGTTGTCAAGAGACATGGCAGATTGCAGTCCACGAGTGACCCGGAAGACGAAGTCACCAGCACTCACAGAACAGAAGATGTGAATTTCTTGTTCCTTTTTTATTGAACATGCGTTGAAGAAACCAACATTTCCAACATATGGGCAGCACAGTGGTGTAGTGGTTAACAAACAGAACTTGCATCTCTTTTGCAAATCTGTGTGTGTCTGAAATCATCCATTAAAATTCTCAAATATATATATCGCAACACAAGCTGTGCTGCTTTTCCGGTGCTGATGATGGTTATTGACCAATTATTGAATGAAGGACATCAGCCCACCTTGAAAAACAGCTCTTGTGTCTATATCCTGACCGGTTCTTTTAATGTGGTTTGCAGAGTCTAAAACCAAATCAGATTGTAACACACCAGCTGAAAACATTGGCTGTGCTGTACTGATGCAGTTTACACAGCAGCCTCTAGGTGTCACTCTCACATTAATTTCATTACAGGACAATTCTGATACACGCCTAGATTTTTGGTTGGACTTCCCGGTGATTTTTGTTTCTAATCAACAATGGTGAAATCAAATAGTCATTTTCCTTACATGGTTGAGGTTAAGTGTTACATTCTATTAGTCACTTAGTGACTGTAAATTCTATTCTGAATGGGTTTACTTTTATGAATTTGGTTTTGTAAGCATATGGACCCATTGTAGAGGAAGTTATATCCTGTTACTGCATGCTCTGTATAGCAGGATTTTTCATTTCATAGAAACACCCCATATGGAATCATTGGAAGTCATTGGAATCATTGGTCTCTGCACAGAGTCATTGGAATCATTGGAAGTCATTGGAATCATTGGTCTCTGCACAGAGTCATTGGTCTCATTGGTTTTATTGGAAGTCATTGGAATCATTGGTCTCTGCACACATTCTCTGCTATCCAAAACTCTGCCCCCGGCTATATCTCAAACCTTGTCTCAAAGTATCACCCTAACCATCCCCTCCGCTCTTCTAAAGACCTCCTGCTCTCTAGCTCCATTGTCAACTCCTCCCATGCTTGCCTCCAGGGCATCTCGAGAGTCTCTTTCATCCTCTGGAACTCTTTACCCCAACCTGTCCATCTATCTCCTACTCTGTCTGACTTTAGGCGATCCCTTAAGATTTCTCTCCTACCTCTAACTAACCACTCAACCATCACGTTCTCATACAATTCATCCCCACACAGCTCCCTCCTCATGTATCACTTCCCCCTCCCTTTTAGATTGTAAGCCCTCAGGGGCAGGACCCTCCTTACCATCCTGTCTTGATTTGTATTGTGACTGTAATGTCTTCCTTATATTGTAAAGCGCTGCACAAACTGTTGGCGCTATATGAATCCTGTATAATAATAATTGGTCACATGACCACGCTGAACAATGAGAAGTGCTTCTCAGCAAATTGGTGGGGGTATTTCATTTTCCCAAATTTGCCTGGGAAAGTGGAATTACCTTTTTAAAGTATCTAAATTCAGGAACAAAAATGTAATATATTGCAGCTAAGCGTTGCTTGCGTTCACCACATATTACAATCTGATTGTACAATCTCCATTAGATCTACCAACACGTATGTAGAGTGAGGGCCTCCTGATTGTAGACAGATTGATTTGGATAGGTTAGGTAGGTCCTTATATGACATGGTTTCGGTAGCTACAAATGTATTTGTACAGAGATTGTATGGTTAGACTGTAACATGTGTGGAGAGCTGCTGCATTAGTTTTATTTTTTTCAGGCTATGTACATTCTCTGCAAGGACAGAAATCTTCCCGTTGATCCTGATAGAAATCCAGTGTCCTCGCAACTTCCTGTGTACTACACTGAAAACTCAAACAATGTCCTCTGCCTTCTTCTGTGAACTACAAAACGAATAGAAGGTGTTTGTAGTCCAAATCAGGAGAGCAGCCTAGATGCAGGTCAGTGAGTGAGCATGGTAACCCTAGTACAGAGGAAGTGTGTTAATGGCCAGGTGAAATGAAAGGGCAAAAAACCCTAAAGAAAAAGAAAACTAACGCAGCCACCACATCTAAGGACTGGCAAGATGCAACATATTCCATTTTTGTTTAGATTCACCTTCAGACCCAGGCCTACATGCTGGCATCTTTCCATCCGTGCCAATTTTTGTTCCTCCTGCTGTCAGCGGGGACATTGGTAAACAGGAAGTTCATGTTCCCAGATCTCCTTCTGCCTGTAAATGATCCTGGTGTGCTTAAATCTGATCCCTTCCAAATTCAAAGCGAGTGTCACTCTGGGAGAGAATAAGACTAGGCAGCCTCAGGGGGAGACGTGATGAGTCTGTTTAGATGCCTGATGTTCCCATAAAGCAGGGCTCAAAATTTCCACTCGCCCGCTCGCATTTGGCGAGTGGAAATAAAGAGATACACCTGTCTAGTGTATCATGGTAAAACCCAATCTGTTACTGTTCCCTCTTCATCCCAGGAGGACTTGTAAACTTCCAGCTACATATTTGCAGTATCAGTATGAGGATCATTTGCATTTACTACTCCAGGGGTAGGAAACCTTGGCACTCCGGCTGTGCTGGAACTACAAATCCAATCATGCTTCTGTCTCTGGAGATCATGTCTTTGGCTGTCTGAGTCTTGCAATGCCTAATGGGGCTTGTAGTTCCACAACAACTGGAGTGCCAAGGTTGCCTACCCTGTACTAGACCCTGTGTACACTGCTGGTTACTGTGAAGCTCATTAGTTGTCTTTAAGGATTGATTTATCTTGTTTTTTTATGTTGCATTCAGTAACCTACAAGTCCAGAGTAAGAGTCAGCAGCCAGTATTAAAGCAGAACTCGGTGGAAATGTATTATTAACCCTTGCAGTGCAGGGATAGCTTGTTTTGATTTAGGGAGGAAAATAACTACGTTATACACCAGCCTGTCTCTCTGCTGCTGTGATGGTATGTCCCCCTGTGTCCTCATGTCCTATACACTGTATATAGAACGTGATGACTCACGGACCTTAGAATGTTGCAGTGGAGGGGGAGAGAGGCTCCAGGGATGGATCTAACAGCAAGCCGGCTCAGAGGATCAGGTGAGTATAACTATATTTTCTTCCCCAGACCAAAACGAGCACTTAACCCTTGAAGTGAAGGGGTAGCCCCACTGTAAGGGTTAAGAAAAAAACTTCCGCGGAGTTCTTTTTTAAGTAATGAGGGAGCATATGCTTCCATTGATGATAATAGTAAAGGCTCAGAAATATGTGGTGCCAGCTTGAATTACTAATACCCGTTGGCTCTCCGGCTCCTGGGATTTGGTCAGTACTGGCCTGCTGTGTATGTGTGCCAACAGTAATAACATGCATCAGTCATACAGACAGGGTGAGAACCGCTCTCTATACCCACTTACTGCAAAATGTGTCAGAATGTTGAGACATTTCTATAAAATGCTTCCATCTGTGGATACGGAGAGATTCTTAGTTCCACATATTGCAACATACCTCATACCGTCCAGCAGCCTTACTCATCTCCAATCGAGCAAGTATATCTAGTCACACCCTCCTGCACCCTTGCTGGAAACAAATGCTTGAAAGGTATGAGCCCAGACTACCTCCACATACATGCTGGGAGCAGTGAAGAGCCGCTCTTTGGAGCTACTCCCAGTTTTTGTATTTCGGTCTGTTAAGTTATTGCCTTTCAGCATTGTCTGTCTATTTCAATGTGTTATGTGGTGGGGTTGACCAGGGGGGGGGCCTTATTAGGTTGGCTGTACGGAGCCCAATGGTTTGCAATGTTGGCCCTACATACACAATGTATAAATATATGAATGTGGTCAGAACAACCTGAATAAAATAATCATAATAAAGCTGTTTTATTTTGAAGATTTAGGGGGTTATTCACCGAAGAGCCAAAGGATCCAACCATAGCTTCCGCTGATCCTTCGGCTCTCTTCTGCCGCCTCTGCTGCTGTACAGGCTATTCGCAATAGCCCGAACATCAGCTGAGTGGCTCGGCCGAGCCGAAGGCATAAGCTTCGGCTCGACTGAGCTGTAGCGACAGCCGAAGCGTGGAGAAATGTCGGCCGGAGCCGACTGATCTCCATGCAAGTGACAGCTGGGCGGACTCGCAACTTGCTCCGCCCAGTTGTTTTTCATTGGCCGGGAACTCCTTCTGCACTTCGGCTCAGCTGAACATGCAGAGCATGTCCGGCTGATCGAAGGCGGCTGATGTATGGCTGAAATCAGCTGTACAAGACTGAAGTGAATAGTTGAACAGTGTTCGGCTCACTTCACTTCGGCTGGGTCATTCACTCGGCTGCCTTCAGCAGCTTTGTGAATAACCCCCTTAGTTTTACTGGAATATGTAAAAGGGGGCTTCTAACCCTGCTCATTACATATGCTATGCTCTCTATGTAATAAACTTCTATTACTGTTAGTCCAAGCTTTGTCAGTATACTTTCATTGAAAAGTGTACCCGACGTGGATGACTCTGTGTCAGCAGTTTAGCAATGTTTAACATATTTAGGGATGAGGTTCAGATTCGCCGCTACCATAATTTCATGGCGAACCCTGTGGTTTTCAAAATTGTGGCCCCAGATAACGAATGTCTGAATTTACTCAGGCGTTTTTGTTTTATTTTTTTTCCAGCCATAATGTACTGCATGGCCCGTTACCAATGGCTAGCAGGCTTAAGCTGTCCATATGCCTATAGATATTCGATCGGAAATTTTCGTTGCTGCCAAGAACCTGCGTTTGATTCTAGCTCAAATACCCCACCAAGCACAGACCAATGTTGATCTCCATAATCATCTGTTAGCAATACTAACTCACTGTATTTTGTCGATTGACAGAACAGATTTTGGTTTGCACATGTGCAGTGTTCTTGCTTTGATTTTTTTCGTACGAAAGTTTTCCGGCCTCACCCTCTGGGAAAAATCGGCTGAGATTACAGTAAAAAAAAATCGGTGTCCCATCAACTGATCGATTATCGTTTGAAAGACTATTTGTGGACGATAGGTGTATGGGCACCTTTAGGAGGGCCAATAAGGGGGCTTTTGGTTAAGCAAGCCCATCGCTATAAAAGGGGGGCACAGAACAGCCATCATGACACTGTACTGAACCCGATGTAGGGAAAGCTGACAAATTGCATAGGGAGAGATTATGATCAGTTAGTAAATTGTACTTTAATTCTGACTGCTAGCTCTTTGGCCAAGCAATTTGTTTGCTGTCTTTTTTTTATCATTAGAGGGGTGTTTGTCTTTAATTTTGTTTTTATTTGAGGTCAGTGGTCACTTTTAGCTGCTGACCAGTCTGTTTTTGTACTGCAAGGCTTCCCTTTAAAAAAAGTGACCGCAAACAAAGAATTTGCAAGCATTTGACTTCAAAGCGTGAAGTATTACTGCTTTATTTTACATATTATGTCACCTATGTCATCTAGCCAAGGTTTCGGAGCCCCAAAATGTTGGCTATATGACGTATGTGACATAATATGTAAATGAAAGCAGTAATACTTCACACCTTCAAAGTCGAGTGCTGGTGAATTCTTTGTTTGCTGTTACTGTGACATGGCGCCATCCGTGTTCTCACTTCGAGCACCACTAACGCTTTTGGCATTGGTCTATGCGCTGTATGGAGTGCAGATGACTCACCACTACACTTTTAAAAAAAAGGTAGGTACTCGTATTGTACAGTCCAATTGTAATGTGTTATGTTGTATGGTGACCCTTAGAGGAGCTCATAGTTGTTGGGAGTAAGAGCAACATATTAAGACGTTCCAAAGGTCAGAGAATGTCTATAATTGCCTTCACCTATTTTTGGGACTTAGGGCCCATTCACACCACATCCAGATCGTTTCTGGACCCAAAATGCATCCTGATGTATCCCTATACTATTTGTGGCCTCTGTTCACACCAGCACAGTCTGTTCCAGACCATACCAGAAAATACTGCATGTCTCATTTTGTCTGGTCTGGAACGCATGCAAACGCACCTGAAAGACCATTTTAAGGTTTAAAAAAAAACCCAGCTCCGGAACGCGTCAAAATCACAGTAAAAACACCGCATAACGCAATGCACTACGTTCCAGATCGGGTTTGGAAAATGGTGTGAACCTGTCCCGACAGAAGAAAACATGTTGATGAACTGGAAGCACGCACACGCCGCATGTTTTCTTTTGCATTAAAATGTGCAGAAACATGTCATGTTCGTTTGTTTCCGGCAGAGGTTGTATTTACTTCTTCTGCCTGAAAAAAATCAACAAAACATGTCATTTAACGAGGAGTGCCCCATAGTCTGCATATATTTACGTGATGCGGTTCACTGCCACTGGTTACTTACATAAACCGTACAGAACAATAATAACACAAAACTATAGTAAAAGGTTTGTGGGTCTTGCTTTTTGGAGCTAATAGGGGAATGGAATGAGACAGAAGGTGCCCCTTGCTGTGCTTATTTGTCATAAAACACAGAACAAAAGCCAAGACCTTTTCAGCTGGACTCACTGACTGTCATGGACACATCGGGGGAGTGAGAGATATCTCCAGGCTACTGGGCACCAAGACAGGAAAACCAGTTAATGTTGAGATGCCCTTTTGCCAGCAGTGGGCAAAGCAAGTCAGGTTAAAGCCAAACTGTGGTGTGGGTGAGCGGCAGCAGCTCTGGTGCCATAAATACACAGTATGGCAGATTTCCTACTGGACTCCCTCCAACGCCGGCAGCTCCACGATCATCATTGCTCTGCATAGCCACAGTTGCAATCTTCTCAACCGCTTCCACATCTGCATGGGTGCTGAAGTTGCATTATTATTATTATACAGGATTTATATAACGCCAACAGTTTGCGCAGCGCTTTACAATATAAGGAAGACATTACAATCACAATACAATTCAGGACAAGATGGTAAGGAGGGCCCTGCCCGTGAGAGCTTACATTCTAAAAGGGAGGGGCCAGTGATGAGACATCGTCTCCATTCTCGCGTCTTACAGATGTCCGGAGTGAACACTGCACCTATGTCACAGGCAGTGTACACCAAAAATTGAATTGGTGGGAGAAGGGAGAAAGTGTTTTTTGACAGAAGGGACATGCAAAGTTCTTTATGCCAAGGAGCTGTAACTTCTCACAATCAAAAGTACAGAGATTCTGCACGTTCTAAGAGGTTGGGAAATTCTAAAGTGATGATTCTTGACCACAGTGCTTCAAGATAAAGTTCATCCAGTGCTTATCTGTGATCACTGTTTACAGAAGCAGTGACCACAGTAAGTAATGACTCTACTAGACCACGGAGAGCCCATAGTCATGTATAAAGTATGTCATCACTTCCACTTAAATAAAAGAGTCATTGGTCAAATCTATCCACTTATATATCCTTATGCGTTTGAGGCTATATAAACCCTTAGTCATAGGAACATGAATTAACCAGTTGCTGACCTTAGGCTTGCTATGTACAGGTGAAACTTGAATAATTAGAATATCGTGCAAAAGTTCATTTGTTTCACTAATGCAACTTAAAAGGTGAAACTAATATATGAGATAGACACATTACATGCAAAGCAAGATAGTTCAAGCCGTGATTTGTCATAATTGTGATGATTATGGCTTACAGCTCATGAAAACCAAAGAACCCTAATCGCATTATATAGGGCATACATAGCAGGCCCTGTCCCTCTCCTCCTGCCTCACCCTCCTCGGTTAGGGTGCTGCTATGTATACAAAAAAAACGTAATTGAATTACATAGAACGTACATAACATGTCCTGTCCCTCTCCTCCTGCCTCACGCTCCTTGCATAGTGTGCTATGTACACCTAAAAAAACTTTGATCAAATTATGTAGGGCGTTGATAGCATGCACTGTCCCTCTCCTCCTGCCTCACCCTCCTCACTTAGGGTGCTATGTACACCAAAAAAACAAAAATTAATTATATATGGTGTACATAGCATGTCCTGTCCCTCTGCTCCTGCCTCACTCTCCTCACTTAGGGTGTTATGTACACCAAAAAAACAAAAATTAATTATATATGGCGTACATAGCATGTCCTATCACTCTCCTCCTGCCTCACCCTCCTCGCTTAGGGTGCTATGTACACCATAAAAACATAAATGAATTATACATGGCGTACATAGCATGTCTTGTCCCTCTCCTCCTGCCTCACCCTCCTCGCTTAGGGTGCTATGTACACCAAAAAAACATAAATGAATTATACATGGCGTACATAGCATGTCCTGTCCCTCTCCTCCTGCCTCACCTCCTCGCTTAGGGTGCTATGTACACCAAAAAAACCTAATCAAATTATATGGGGTGTACACTGCATGCCCTGCCTCACCCTCCTCGCTTAGGGTGCTATGCACACCAAAAGACATATGGTAATTGAATTATATATGGCGTACATAGCATGCCCTGTTCCTCTCCTCCTGCCTCACCCTCCTCGCTTAGGGTGCTATGTACAACGAAAAAAGGTAATTGAATTACATAGCATGTACATAGCATGTCCGGAGGATCTAATGCTGAGTGATATACAAATAAGGTACATTTATGTTAGTCGTTAAGGTATATAAATGCATTTTTAAGATTTACCTCCTGAACTTAGTGTCACTTTAATTATTGTCCTCCTGTTTTCATTTAGATTAGTACTCATGGTTGTGACAATGACATTAACCTCTATAGCATATGTTGTAGTCTTGTATGGAGTTTAAACGTTGTTGTAGTGTTTTATCTAAAGATGGCTCTTTTATTCAAGCTGGAGTGTTGCCATTCTTTGTGCATTTATGGGTGGTTCCTTTTGCTATAGTACAGATGTCACACAGGAACTCTCACTCTAAGGACTATTAGAAATCCATTGGAGAGATGAGTAACCAGTATATGACAGATGGTGTAATGAGGCTTAGCCTCTCTTTATTTTCTTTGGGATGTATATTTAGATTCTGTCAGGGTTGATTGCCCACAGATAGAATGTGTCTGTAAAGCCAGGCGTCATCAATGTGGATATATAAAATGTCTTTGTTTAATAGTTATGCACCAAAGTGTGTGACAATGGAATCCTGCTGTTACTGATTTCTTACTTTTACTTGAGTGCCTGAGAACCGCTTGCTATATAAGTTTGTGTCTCTGCTCCACTATCTCTCTATTGTACTCTATTGAACTATTGTAGTGTTGGGCACATTACGGAATTATCTTGTGAGGAGCAGGAAACCAAACTTGTGGAATGTTTTGTTTTTTTAATGACAGGTCAGGTCAAAGCCATTCTTCCCTCAGTCTCACTTCATCATCTCAACACTGTTATCAGGGCTCAAAATTTCCACTCGCCCCCTCGCAATTGGCGAGTGAAAATTGCGTGGGGGCGAGTGCAAATGAAGCCAGCTCAGGACTTGAAATTTTGAGCCCTGCTGTTATAAATATGCCACATGAGCGTGCAGTGATAATCTTCTAACTTTGTGACATGCAGCATTTTTTACATCACTTTCCTGTTGGTCAATGAGCCCACCCATCACTCTGGTGTTCAGTAGGGAGGTTTACAGGCTGGGAGGGCCAAGTTGGACTTTTCATGTGACAGAAGAGGAAACTGAATGCTTAAAGTGACATTAAACCCTCAGATTTTTTAACATAAACCAATACTGTAATGTGCGCCTTACTGTAATCCATGGTAGTTTCCCTTCTCTTTGCTGCTCTTCCTTTTAAATCCTCATGTCTTCTCATGCTGGGGAGAACTTCCCTTTGCAGCTGAGTGCCTCTTCCTGTAGTGCTGGCTCAGGTTGCAAACGTACACACAGACACCATGTAGCCATTCCAGAGACAAGGCAGTCTGCTGCAAAACAGAAGTTCTCCCCCAGCATGAGAAGACATGAGGATTTAAAAGGAAGAGCAGCAAAGAGAAGGGAAACTACCATGGATTACAGTAAGGCACACATTACAGTATTTGTTTATGTTAAAAAGTCTGAGGGTTTAATGTCACTTTAAAGTGACACTAAAGTCTGGAGTTAAATCTTAAAAATGTATTCAAGTACCTTTTAAAGTGGAACTTTCCCCATATCTTTAAAATAACAACAAACACACCTTTAGAAATGTTTAGTAATGACAATCTACAAACACTTCTAGATAATTGCCGGCTTTGTATTGTTTGCATACTTTGTTTCTCTTTTCTTCTCCAGTCTTCTGACAGTGGCCATTTTTACTAAGGGCAGATAAATCTTTTAGATTGTAAGCCCTCAGGGGCAGGGCCCTCCTTACCGTCTTGAATTGTATTGTGATATGTCTTCCGTATATTGTAAAGCGCTGAGCAAACTGTTGGCGCTATATAAATCCTGTATAATAATAATAATAAGAATAATAAATCCATCTCTCTTTACTTCCTGGAGGTCGGGCACATGTGACCATGCACATTATTTCAGGGGAGGAAAATGCCTTTCCCTGAGATCTCGTGAGATTCCCAGCAATTCTCTGCTGATGTAATCTTCCTGGGATGCAGCGCTTATCATTTGTGCCAAAGTGGACCAGGAAGTGGATAAACTCCATTTGTATGTAAATGAAAAACATGTTTGTTTCACTAATGAATGCAATAGGATTTTATATCAGCATGCGGAGCTGCATGTTGAGGTGATTTTTAGTGAAAGTGGGTAAAATCTTCTTTTTTTTAAAATGAAAACAGTGGTGCGCCTTCCCTAGTGTAGATACATTTTTATTGAGCAAATAGCAAAAGTAGAATAATACAAAAGAGTAGATGACAATAAGCCTTCAAGGTCAGAAATTGATGGTCACATCTTAACAAAGGCAAGACACAGCATGTGAGAGCAGCACAGATGACAGCTCCTGTGTTACAGCACAATATGCCTGGGTTAACGCATTTCTGTGGCCACGCCCCCTTCCCCAGAAAAGCAATAACCCAGGCATATTGTGCTGTAACACAGGAGCTGTCATCTGTGCTGCTCTCACATGCTGTGTCTTCCCTTTGTTAAGACTGACAATCAATTTCTGACATTGATATTTGCTCAATAAAAATGTGTCTACACTAGGGAAGGCGCCCCCTGTTTTTGTTCATGTTTTATCAGATATCACAGTCTCCCTGACTGATGTGGGGCAGCGACCTCTAGAACTTCTGTGTGCATATGTCTTCAGTGGAGTGGTCGACTCCGGCGCTATTTGCTTCTATTTTCGAAAAATCTTTTTTGTGTATCACTCGGCTGTAGATCCTCAAATCATCTCTGAATTAGTGCTGACACTGTCCTTCCTTCTGGAGGGTGGCTACTTTTGTTCCCCATGGTCCCTGTGTGTGTTGTAAAGTAGTCACCGCTCCAAGCTCCCTCCTGTGATGGACTACAATCTCATGTTTATCTTGCTAATTTGTATTGAGATTGTAGTCCATCACAGGAGCGAGCTTGGAGCGGTGACTACTTTACAACACACACAGGAACCATGTAGAATGAAAGTAGCCACCCTCTAGAAGGAAGGACAATAATATGCAGAGTCAAATCTCAATCAATGGACCCTTTAGGCACATATACTTTGGTGCCCAGAACAATATCCTCTCTTACACAGTACATTTTCTTGGTTTACTGGTATTAGAATAGTAGGACAATGTCTGCTAATGAGAGGGAAAGTGAATGTGTGTCTGTTAACTGTATAGAGAAAGCCACCTCCGTGCGTCTGCTGCAGGCCTACTGTGCTTCATGGTATATCTGGCCCTTGTAATGTGGGATAAGGAGCTCTGGCCTATACAATACACAAGTATAGAGAAGAAAGCCATAACTAAAACAACTTAATAATTGTTTGACTTTTTATTTTTTTTATAGGTGACTGATGATGATGAAGATGATATTGGAAAAGAACCAGCTTCTTCCTGAATGTCCCTTCTGTCTTTGTCACAGCATTGTCACCTCACTGCAGATTGGCCCTGCCATGTGTTTATTGGGGGAATTATTTGTCTTGTTTTTTTTGGCCCATTTAATTTTTTTATTTTTCATTTCAATGTAGAAAATGACAAGAGCGGCCTCTGCTGTTCCTTCATTAACATAAATGCATATTTTGGTTTTCATTTTTAGTATATGTAATGATCTCTGTGTTTATATGTTGCTGTATTTATCAACTGAGTTGAATAATAAAGTGTAATTGTATGTATAGGATTCCTGGTAAAGTTATTGCTGATGTGAAATAAGTGACATTATAAGACAGAATGTTTCATGCTGCAGTAGTACCATAAGCTGACCATAGATTTAAAGCAGACCATTACCCCCTTTCACTAAAAATCACATTAGCATGCACCTCTGCACGCTGATATGAAATCACCTTATATGCATTAGCTACACGTTTTTTTTGCTTTTACTTACAATCACAGGTTTTTCTGTTTCAGTGAGGCACTGGTGATGTATCCCGGGCCTCACAGATGAAACCTCGGGAGGTTACATCACCAGTGCCTTCCTGTAAAGTCTCATCTGTAAACTCGCAAGATCTCGGTAGAAAGGCATTTTTCTCCCCCTGAGATGATGTGCGCTGAGTTCCAGGAAGTAAAGGGAGATGGATTCAACTGGTCTCAGTGAAAATGGCCACCACGAGAAGAATGAGGAGTAAAAAAAGAATAAGGTATGCAATGAACAAAAAGCCGGGAATTATCTATAAGTATGTTTTTAGAATAGATATATGCCCCTTAGAATAGTGGTAAAGCCTACCCTCTTATCTCAACACAAAATATATAGAAAAGTAGCAATTTATTTATTGACCAAAATGAATACATTCCACAACATACATAGATATCAAAACAAACCATATATCCCCTATAAAAAGCATAAAAATCCCATGGGAAAGGGACAAGAAAGAAAAGGGCGATGCAACATATCAAATATCATAATGACATAGGTAGATATGGATATAATGTAGTATTTCGTATATGAATGACAATGCCAGCGGGGAATGGTATCGGGTATATAAATCCATCAAAGAAATTGCAGCAAATGTGAGTATAGCCCAATCCTCACGGGGAGTCTATCATGGGGGACCTCCAAAGATGTCCATATGAGATTGTATAACGCTCTTCATGTGTCAACAAAGTAAAGATGCATGGAGACGGCTTCCTGGCCAATCAGGAAGCCGGGTGCTGCATCATTACACAGCGCCCGGCTTCCTGATTGGCCAGAAAGCCGGCTCCATGCTTTCTCCTCACCTAGTGAGGAGAAGCATGGGGACAACTTCCCTGCTAATCGGGAAGCATGTACCTTTAAAAACACAGGTCTGCAATGTCAACTCTTTTATTTCTACCTTGACAGATTCCCTTTACATTTTAACCACCATTCCAAGCTGCAAGTCAAATCAGTTTGTGAACTACAATCTAGTAAATGTGAGGAAGTCAGAAAGTCTACTTAATAGAGAAAGCATCACAATCCCAGACAACTGAGCATGTGTTTTAAGAAATGCATAAGCAAAGGGGTTCCTTTCAGTGAAAATCAAATGTTGCACAGATACTGAAACATAGCCAACTGAAGTTGTATAGAAATCCCCGCATTTCCTGTAATTCGGAATTTGGCCCTGACACTTTAAAATCCTCCTCATTGGTCACCAGATTGATGGGTGGACTACTTGATTGGAAGGAGGGAGAGAGACCAAGTTCAAATATCACAGTAACTTCAGCTGTCCTTATACCTGCACTTGGACGTGCAGATTTCACAGGCAGTTATTGGTTAAAGTACAAGTGAAGCCAAAACCTTCTTTTTTTTTCGGTTTTGGATAGAGTAGAGAGGGATTAGAACAGCTGTCAGGTTTTTATTGCTTTCTGTGTCCCGTTAGGAAGATTCACTTTCTCTGTCCTGGTGGCCATTATCACTGGAAGAAAATAATACATTTTGGGTTGCCATCAGAACAGAAATAGATGGGAAATCTTCAAATGGGGACACTCGTTCTGGTGCCCCTGCTGACCACCAGAAATTTCCCTCACTTTGGAAGGATTTCTTCTCACTTCCTGTTGTGGCTTTCACACAGGAAATGAAGGGAAATCTAACCAATGGGATAAAGAGGGCAAAAAAAGCTGACAGGAGTTATAACCCTCCCTTACTGTATCCATAGCTAGAAAAAAAAATGTTGCCTTAAGTTCTACTTTAAGAGTTTCTAAGGCAAGTTTTATTCTGATTGGTGACTGAGGAATTCATTAATACTGACTCTAGTAGGATGTGTTCGGGAATAGCTCTTTTGTAAATCTGATAAGCATACCGAGTTTCCAGATTGCCAATATAACTGGATAAATAAGTGAAGCCCTGAGTAGGTCAGCTGTGTTCCTATGCTCATCAAGACTTCATAGATAGTACTAAAATTGTGTATCCGGTTGCTTCAGTCTTCCATGTATCAGACATATGTCAACTAATATCAGTTACTAAGGATAACATTTATTTTCAAAGTTCATCACATAGCCGGTTCCTCAGCTGAAATTACTGACGTTATCAGGCCCAGAGTGATCAGCAGCCCTCTACAACTGTGTAAGATAAGTATCAAAGGTGGAAAAGGGAACCAGTACTTCTTCCTGCCATCAGGAGAAGAATCAGAGTAAAAGTTCACTCCCATCAAGACATGAGCTGCAAGCAAGAAGAAAACGGTCTACTTGCCGTGTGATTATTTACGAGCTGTACTGCATTAGGTCACCATGCTGATAAAAATCTCCTTGTTGCTGGGAACATTGACTTCCCAATATAAGGTAAACTATAGACTTCAGGTGGCAGTCAAACATGCTGACATGATCTGAACGCCTTAAGGCTAGAGAGACAGTGCAGCGAGTCCCAGACCTGCAATTACAACTTGGCTGAGCCTGTATTGACTCTGTGGATAAGGGAGGGATGCTGGGTAGTATGCAGAGAGAGGAACCAGCTCCAAACAGAATACATTAGTAATAATTAATATTTATATACTGTAGAACTTTTCTCCCTTGAGACTCAGATTACGTATCAAAGTTGTGTTGAGGAAGATAGGAGATGAGGCAGCCATCTTGGGCACTCTCAAATCAATAGAATAGCCTACTCGAGCCACTTGTAGACATTAAACCCTCAGATTTTGTAACATAAAACAATACTGTAATGTGCGCCTTACTGTAATCCATGGTTGTTTCCCTTCTCTTTGCTGCTCTTCCTTTTAAATCTGTATCTGTTCTCATGCTGGGTAGAACTTCTGTTTTGCAGCAGACTGCCTTGTCTCAGGAATGGATACACGGTGTCTGTGTATAGGTTTGTATCCTGAGCCAGCACTACAGGAAGAGGCACTCAGCTGAAAAGGGAAGTTCTCCCCAAGCATGAGAAGACATGAGGATGTAAAAGGAAGGGCAGCAAAGAGAAGGGAAACTACCATGGATTACAGTAAGGCACACATTACAGTATTGGTGTATGTTAAAAAATCTGAGGGTCTAATGTCACTTTAACCTACAGGTATGTCTTTGGAGTGTGGGAGGAAACCAACACAAGCACAGGGCAACATGCAAAGTCCATAAAGATAGCCACTATGCTGCCCATACGTACACTCTATGGCCAAAAGGTTGTGGACACCTGCCCATATGAGCTTGTTGGACATCCCATTCCAAAACTATGAGCATTAATATGGGGTTTACCCCCCATTTTTCAGCTTTAACAGGACGACGTATCAGCCTCCACTCTCTTGTCCAACATTTCTGGAGGTCAGGTACTAATCTTGGACGAGAAGACCTGTTTCTTAATTTACGTTCCAATTCATCCCAAAGGTGTTCAGTTGGACTTAAGTCAGGACTTTTGAGTTCCTCCACCCCAGACTCCTCAAACCATGTCATAATGACAAGTAATTTGCATCTAAACTTAATAATTTGGAGGGGCTTCTACATACTTTAGGCCAGATAGTGTATGTATAACACACGAGGTGCTAGAGGAAAATACCGTAGTTGTGACTACAGCAGGTTGGCTGATTCATTGTTCCTCTAAATCGTTATTTTTAGTAGTTGTGTGGCCATCTCACAGACATGTTTTCATCGCCTCATCCCTCAGTTGACAGTCATCTCATGTCTATAAGTGGCTTAAGCTACTACCATTGACATACAAAATAAGACAATAGCACAGCAGAGAATCATGTCACCTGTAAGGTAGAACTAGTGACATCGCCTCCTGGAATTTGCTATAGCTGCAACGGATTACGTAAAACTAATATAAAGAGGAAGTGAGCGGATTTGCTGAGCACGTTGCTGATTTATTTCACTTCTTGCCAGGAGTTTCTCTTTAAAAAAAATTAGTAAGATGGTGAAGTATTGTTTTATTCTGTGTTGCACAATTGCAACACAGAATAAGTACAAAGAGTACTTATTCAAGAGTACAAAGGAGCATGTGCCAATTTTTTCCTAACAATCAGGGATGTGTGCCGAGGTGGCTGTACAAGTCAGTGTTGGCAGTCTCATGTAGAGCACAGGAGAGGAGAATGAGAGAAAATCAGGCAGATCTTATTTTTACTGCAGTAACGTTTTCACATCTTATTTCATTGCTCTGCTATTTCCCGGGTGGTGGACAGCAATACGCTCATCTGGACAAGTCCTACATTTCTGTTTACCATGGTGTCAGAATTCACACAAAACTTTCCAGTCTGGTCTATCTGCATTGCTCAAGACGTGGTTGTGTTTTCTCTAGTGTGGGTATATGTGCTATACATACTGTATGTGAACACACACACAGACGGGGAAACGAGGTCCTAGCAGCCACTGCCACCATCACAGGCATGAAGCTGACCTTTCTTCTTTAAGCCAGTGTTTCTTAGCCTTTTTTCAGTCATGGCACCCTGTACAAGTATGCAAAACCCTGAGGCACCCCAGTGTAAGAAGTCAAAGATGTAAATGTAAAATTGCTGTGTGGCCCCTCCAAAATCCATGTCAGATACATATCCAAGATGGGGAACTGGTATGGATTCTAAAGGGGGAACACACAAAAACAAAAACAGGAGCTTCCCCCTTTGCATCCTTTACATAAGTCACCCCTTCAAATCAGGAGCCCCTCTTTACACCAGAAGCCCCTTCACATCAGAGCCCCCCTTCATATATGAAGCTGCCCTTCACATCTGAGTTCTCAGTACCCCTTCATATCAGAGTCTTCAGTCCCTCCTTCACATCAGAATCCTCAGTCCAGCTTCACATCAGAGTTGTTAGTCCCTCTTCACATCAGAGTCCTCAGCCCCCCCCCTTCACATCAGAGTCCTCATCCCCCCTTCACATCAGAGTTATCAGTAACCCCTTCATATCAGGGTCCTCAGTTCCCCTTCATATCAGAGTTTTCAGCCCCTCCTTCAAATCAGAGTCCTAGGTCCCCCTTCACATCAGAGTCCTCAGTCCCCCCTTCACATCAGAGTCCTCAGTCCCCCTTCATATCAGAATCCTCAGCCCCCCCTTCACATCAGAGTCCTCAGTCCCCCTTCATATCAGAGTCCTCAGTACCCCCTCACATCAGAATCCTCTGTTCCCCTTCATATCAGAGTCCTCAGTCGCCCTTCACATCAGAGTCCTCGGCTCATATTTATATCAGAGTCCTCCATTCCCCTTCACATCAGAGTCTTCAGTCCCTCTTTCACATCAGAGTCCTCAGTCCCCACTTTACATCAGAATCCTTAGTTCCCCCTTCACATCAGAGTCATCAGCCCCCCTTCACTTCAGAGTCCTCAGTACCCCCTCACATCAGAATCCTCAGTTTCCCTTCATATCAGAATCCTCAGTCCCCCTTCACATCACAGTCCTACCATGACATCAGGAGCCGCATCTCCGACACCATGGCAGAGGGTGGGAGGAGCAGTCCTGGACGGAGGTGAACTTCTGTCCTTTTATGAATGGATCCCACCCTGCCATGAGTAGCAGAATTTGTTTCAATGGTGTTGGCGGCCCACCTGTACCATGGAAAGGCATGACACTATGAAAGTTTCGAGGCACCACTTAGGAAGCCAGAAGGCACCCAGGTTGAAAAAGGCTGCGCATACTTTTGCCCATGTTCACATGCTACACTAGTGTGAAGTGTCGGTAACACAGTGAGTTTCAATAAGCCATATTCTGTAAGACAATAGCTACTCTTTCACCAAGGCCACTATGCAGCTTGGTACCATCAAGCACTTTCTACAGTCCACAGGAAACTGCCTCTACCATAAAAAGGCTGTTTGGTTGCATTGGCCTCTCAAGCCAAATGTTCCAAGTCCTCTCATGATATATAACCATCTAGAGAAAGTCTTCCAAAAAAATTCCTCTGGAATGAAAGGGGGATTGGAGAGATTAATATAACTAACCCTGTCTGTACTGTGCTGCCAGATCTCATTATCAGATGTAAATAAGATTTGAACACTGTCTTTACAAAGATCTAGAAGCATTGCATGTTAATGAAGGGAAGCTCAGTCTGTCCCTTGTCTTTCTATGGGGACAGAGAGCATTTCTTGTCACGGACACATGTCAAAGGTAAGAAGCATTTTTTTAAATATTATTTTCAGGTATGCTGTGTGAATGTGAACACATAACAAACATAGAGTACAAAAATAGGAACATCCTCCAGTATATTAACCGTCCTAAGACCGACTCCACCCTTATTTTCAGCTGCTGCGTGACCTTTGTCTTACTCTCAATAAATGACACAGCGCTCTCTTCCTCTATTCCTATTCTACCAATCCCCAAGCAAAATAATGTTAGAAAGAGCTCATGTGTGTGTCCTTATTCACATTTATAACTTACACATAAGTCCTTATTTGTTATATTTTATACAAACACCATTTTGTGATCTTTGGAGTACCTTAAAAGTCTGTTTTTTTCTTCTCCTTTGTGTAATATTGATTATTGGGATGTGGTACTCCCCCGTATGCACGCTTCACTGTATGATCATAGCCTATTGATAATAAATTGGGACACTTTATAACACATATCACATCGGTTTATTTGTGTTCACAAGTTAACTTATTTATTTTGTTTGGATATTAGTAGAACAGGAATAGAGGAAGAGAGCGCTGAGTTGTTTATTGAGAGAAAATAGGAACATACTTCTTAAAGGAAACCCAGAATCTCTGACATGTAGCAAAGCCTGAAGCATGAGACAGAGCGCCTTTTTGTACTCTTATCATATCCCGTCTAGACTACTATAACTCCCTCCTCTGTGTTGTCATGCTGAGCAGTCTGGCTCCCCTCCATTGTAGTATGATTGCTCCATCCCTCCCACTCATCATAACGCCATTCCTATATCTGCTTCTTTACAAGAGCTGCTTATAACAGGCAGAATACAGTGCTAATTTGGTTGGATGCAATTTAAGGAATTAGGACAGAGTTCAGAGGGCTGCAAACAATACAACTGACATTTTTTTTGTAGCATGTTGCTATTGCTAATTCGTTTTTCTAAATTTGAATTTCTACAAACAAGCATGCAGGCAGTGAAGTGAGAATGAAATCAGAACACCTTCGTACAGAAAGTATAAAGTCAGTAGATGACTGGCAGGGTTTTAGCATTTTCAGAAGCAGAGGACCAGTATGGAGGATGAGGAGATAACAGAGAGCTGGAAACATTTTGGGCAGGTTTTGAATACCATAGATTGAATGGACTGAGGGACCGGTTCACCTGCAGGTAAGGATCGGGCAAATGCGGCCGGTCACTGGGACAGGAAATTGTGATGAAACTGATAGGAAACTGTGACTTTGAAGCTGGATATCACTGCACGCATCACAATTATGGTTTTTACGTAATGCACATAGCTTTTCAAATGCAACCGGTGTTGTGATTTTATGGAGCCTGGTGGTGCCTGCAGGGCCACCAACGGAGTGAAGTTCATCCAGTTCAGCATGAATCGGCTGAACCTCGATTTGCATTGCACTTGTAAAGAGAAAAAAAAAATGTAATTTCAAACTTTTTCCTTTAATATCACATTATGGCCACTAGATGGAGCTAAAGGAATTAATTTATTTTCTATGATCCTCAGCTCCATCTAGTGGCTATAATGTTTAATTACAACACACTACATTCCCAGAAGGGAAAGGGATTAGATCACCTGTCAGGTTTATATTGCCCCCCCCCCCCTTTTTGTCCTGGTGACCATTATCACTGAAAGTGAAAGAAAATCCCCAATTTTGGGTTGTCACCAGAACAGGAAAATATGGGAAATGTTCCAATGGGGACACTAGTTCTGGTGACCCTGCTGACCACCAGGGATTTCAGATAGGAAAGATGGCACATAGATGGCAAAAAAGCTGACAAGCCTTCTTTTACTCTATCCAAAACTATAACAGACGTTTTGTCTTCAGTTCTACTTTAAGATGTCTTTTTATAAACAGATTGTGGGCCATTAACCCTATCAGTATATGGGAGCATTTGTTGTGTGTGAATGTATGCAAAAAGGTTCCAGTTTTTTTTTTCTTTTTACAAGTGCAATGTCATTTCGAACGTTTTGGTGTAATATCACATTATGGCCACTGGATGGAGCGAAAGGAGCACAAGAAATAAGTGTTTATTTTCTATTTTCCTTAGCTCAGGGGTGCCCACAATTTTTGTGATAAGATCTACTTTTCAAATGATGAGCTACATGAGATCTACCAACGCGAAAAAAACCTCCCTCGTTCTCTCTCGGCTGGCTGTCTCTCCTTGCTCTCTCCTGACTGTCTCTCTCTCTCTCTCTCTCTCTCTCCTGACTGTCTCTCCTCTCTCTCCTGGCTGTCTCTCTTCCCTCTCTTGGCTGTCTCTCCTTACTCTCTCCCATGGCTGTCTCTCCTCGCTCTCCTGGCTGTCTCTCCTCGCTCTCCTGGCTGTCTCTCTTGGCTGTCTCTCCTTGCTTTCTCCTCGCTCTCCTGGCTGTCTCTCCTCGCTCTCCTGGCTGTCTCTCCTTGCTCTCCTGGCTGTCTCTCCTTGCTCTCTCCCCTGGCTGTCTCTTCTCTCTCTTCTCAGCTCCCTCTCCTCGCTCTCCTGGCTGTCTCTCCTTGCTCATCCTCCTGGCTGTCTCTCCTCTCTCTCCCCTGGCTCACCTTGCTGTATTTTGCAAACAGTGCAGTGCAACAGGCTGTGTAAACGAATATTCTTTGATCTAATACATAGCACTTCAACCACCAGAAAGGTGTCAGGGAGCTTGGCTCAGCAGACTCAGGCTAATAGGTAATCATGTGTGCACAGCTAAATAAATATACCAAAATGGAATAAAGGGGCCACCATTCACACCCTTCGTGATCTACCAGCATCAGCTTTGAGAGCTACTGGTAGATCACGATCTACCTAATGGGCACCCCTGACTTAGCTCCAACTAGGGGCCATAAGGTTTAATTACAACACTCTACATTCAAACTGGAAAAAATATATTAACAACATTTATTTTTGGTATAATTCACCCAAAACTAACAGTCACAGATATTTAAAGGATGAAGAGCCCTGCAAATTATTTATAAACAGACCCCAAAGTGTTATCTGGAAGACAAACAGTGTGTTGTTTAGGCTGAGACTGAGAGTGGTGCTGTTTTGGTTAAAAGAGATATTGCAGCATGGAGGACAAGATCTTTAATTTGTAGGAAAAGAACCACAAGTATGAACTCCTTACACCGAGAGTGTGTCACCATAAAGCTGAAGAATGATTCATCATGCCCACATTTTGCACATTACCTTTGTAAAGCCAGCTTTCATAATACACCCACTGGAGTCATAAAAAAGGAATCTGATAAGGAATTTTTACTCTCACTGTTGTGTAAACAGGAATCACCCTATTGGCTGCCTTTAATCATTAAAAGTCCTGAAACCTGTTTGGGTATTCTAACAACAGCACAATGGGGGGGAAGCGAGGGTAATTCCCTAATTTATGTTGTTGGCGTGGATGTGGAAATCAAGCTTTTTCTCTCATTCAGCCCTTAGGGGCTTAACAGTAAACGATGGTCCTAGAATTATTGCTTTCATTCCCCCATGCACAGGGATACCTAATATAAAACCATCATTGTTTTTTTCCATTTAAATTCCTTATTAGCTGCGATACATATACAACGCAATGACAGTTGGGAACAGGTTATATTAGTTGTATTTGTTATATTATTATTATTTATTTAGTATTCTTAATTAATTTCTATCAAAAGGGGGCTGAAAAGCATCCTGGCAACCACCAATGAAGTCCAGGCCACTCAGAAGGGACAGATGAACCCAAGACATATAGTGAAGGGGGTCAGGCAAGGGGAGGAGGCACATTCTTCAGCAGGTTGAAGTGATCGGGTGGCTTTAAGCCACCCAATCATTTCAGCTTGGGAGGCGGCAGTTGGGGGAAAAAATGTGGCTCTGCTGCCGACATAATAGTTATGGATCTCTATATGATTTGATTAAGGAAACTAATTTAGGGCTGAAATTGGCACAGCTAAGCCCTGCCCTCTGCCAGTTCAGACCAGTGAAAGCATCTGCCAGCGAAAGTGTTGAAGGCCACTGAGGTGCTCTCACTGGTCTGGACTGGCAGATGGCAGGGCTTAGCTTTGCCAATTCCAGCCCTCAGAGAGATCCCTTTATCAAGTCATACAGAGATCCATTTGGTTATAGTACCTTGAGTCCAAACAAAACCTTATCTCGCCCTAAGCCCTGATGAAGGAGGAGTGTTGTTGCCCCCGAAACTTGTTGGCTGTTTTTTGTTTAATCGAATTAAAGGCATGTTTGGACTCTTTCATCTTTTGGTTTGGCGCCCTTTATATTTCATTATTGGGCTTACAGTAGATGTGAATTCAGGCTTCAGTAACAAAGTTAAACTAAATCATAGAGGACCACAGCTGAGGCTTTTCTTATTATATTACCGTTCAATAGCAACCAATTCAGTTATTTTCAGGGTAGACACTAACACAAAGTTAACATCAGCATAACATTATATAGCAATCAATAAAATAGTACTTTTTATATGTACGGGTCTGTACATGTGACCCAAAAGAGGGATAATTGTGGAGGAATCAGACTGTGCCTCCTTAATATCTGGAGCTATGCTTATTCTATACAGTGTGTACTGTGAGCACATAGTACATATTGGTGGTAGTCATAGCCAAGGTGGGACTCATGACATCATGGGACCTGTCACGGCTGCCCCATGTGCGACCCCCAGTACTTACACCCAAGAATAGGGTATTTCCAGGCACAAAATGTAAAAGTTCTCAGCTGTGAAAAGTCTGGTTCTAAATGTCAGACTTTCCTGAGTCAGCCTGTACACCGAGTCCTTATAAATCACAAATAGTTACCCAAGCGCTCTACACTAGGGGTGGGTATGCTTAAGTCTCAGTCCCTTCTGCTTTTTCCAGTTACATGCATGTTCGTCATTCCGTCAGAACAAAAATAAACTCTTTTTCTTTGGTCCACTCCCTACTACAATTGTGTAACAATCACGAGAGAAGAATCTGTGATGCATTGCAATCTGCATGTGTAAAGAGTGATTATTTGTGTAGTCATGCATACTCTATGACACTAGATCTAGGATCTGTACAAATACTTTAAAGAGATATGCTAATGTAAACCTCATTACTGAACAATGCTCCAAATTACACATTGCAGGGACATTTAAATACTATGGTGGCATTTAAAGGCTGCACATTGATTGAATTTTCTGGTCAAGGTGCCCACAGACATGAGACAATCATCATGAATATAAGCAATTCAGACTGGAAAGGGCAATGACCCTTAAAGGAAATATAAACCCTCAGGGGGTACAAGCAAGCAGTAGATATATGCAAAAACATTAAAAAATACATTTAAAAAAGTTACGAAAAAGGTTTAAACTTACCTGTGTCTCTGCTGCCCGCTCCCGTCTGAAGATCTCAAAAATCTCGGGCGGCTGCAAAGGATCATGGGACGGGCGCATACGCACTACAGATCTTTGGCCAGCAGACGAGGAGAGACACAAGGTAAGTCAATGTAGGCAGCCCGGCAGCGTGCACCCGCACAGACTCCGTGGGACAGGAAGACACAGCAGTCAGCGCTGGATCAGAGACCGGCACCAGCGCTGGATGGACTCCTGAAAACTACAGGAAAGAAGATGATTGGATCAAGCGGCATCATTTAAGGTAAGTCCTTACACTAGCATTGGGGGGAGGGAATCCTTTAATGTCACTTTAAGGTTTTTCTTTCATGGTTGATTTTGAGGGAGAATGTGACTGGGTCAACTGGCTACAGACATCGGCACAGACTCTTTCCTAAACTGGGAGACCTAGATCACACTAGAATTTTTCTTTATGTATAGAGAATGAGATGGGAGGTGGCAGAGATAGAGAGTGATATAGGGGCTTATGGCAGACAGGGAGTGGTGGGAGAGGAACTGGAGAGAGGGATGAGAGGGGCAGGGGAGAGGAACTGAAGAGAGGATAACATAGACACCGGCACTCCAAGTAATGAATCAATGGCGTCTGTTTATTGACGTATGAAACAAAGCACAATGCATCAAAAAGCAAAGTTTTGGGATCTCACAGGATCCCCTTCATCAGGCAAAACGAGTGAAGGGGATCTCATTCTGCCTGATGAAGTGGATCCTGTGAGACCCCAAAACGTTGCTTTTTGATGCATTGTGCTTTGTTTCATACGTCAATAAACAGACACCATTGATTAATTACTTGGGGTGCCGGTGTCTATGTTATCCTGTGATTATAGACAGTTGCCATCTGTCGACTGCCGCAGCCCCCGTCTTTTATAAGGAACAGCGGTTTTGAGTGCGATGGGTTCATCGACTGTATCAGGAACTGGAGAGAGGGACAATGGGAGCAGAGTGGGAGAGGAGCACAGGAGAGGTACTGCAGAGAAGGGTTGAGGGGAGCAGGGTGGGAGAGGGACAGGAGGAGGAACTGGAGAGAGGGATAGGGGGAGCAGAGTGGGAAAGGGACAGGAGAGAGGGATGGGGGTGAGCAGGGTGGGAGAGGGACAGGAGAGAGGGATGGGGGTGAGCAGGGTGGGAGAGGGACAGGAGAGAGGGATGGGGGTGAGCAGGGGGGGAGAGGGACAGAGGAGAGGGATAGAAGAGAGAGATGGGGGGGAACAGGGGGGGAAAGAAACAGTGGGAGAGGAACTGGAGAGAGGCATAGGGGGAGCAGAGTGGGAGAGGAGTAGGGGAGAGGAACTGGAGAGAGGGATAGGGAGAGAAGAGTGGGAGTGGAACAGGGGAGAGGGATAGAAGAGAGGGATAGGGGGAGCAGAGTGGGAGAGGGGCAGGGGAGAGGAACTGGAGAGAGGGATAGGCGCAGCAGAGTAGGAGAGGGACAGGAGAGAGGGATGGGGGTGAGCAGGGTGGGAGAGAGACAGGGGAGAGGGATAGAAGAGAGGGATGGTGGGGAGCAGGGTGGGAGAGGAACTGGAAAGAGGTATAGGAGGAGAAGAGTGGGACAGGAACTGGAGAGAGGGATAGGAGAGAGAAGAGTGGGAGAGGAACAGGGGAGAGGGATAGAATAGAGGGAGCAGAGTGGGAGAGGGACAGGGGAGAGGAACTGGATAGAGGGACAGGGGGAGCAGAGTGGTAAAGGGACAGGGGAGAGGAACTGGAGAGAGGGATAGGGGGAGCAGAGTAGAAGAGGGACAGGGGAAAGCGATAGAAGAGAGGGATAAGGGGAGCAGGGTGGGAGAGGAACTGGAGAGAGAGATGGGGGGAGCAGAGTAGGAAAGGGACAGGGTAGAGGGATGGGGGTGAGCAGTGTGGGGGAGAGGGACAGGGAAGAGGGATGGGGGGAGCAGGGTGACAGAGGGACTGGAAATATGGGGGAGCAGAATGGCAGAGGAACTAGAGAGATGTATGGAGGGAACAGGGTAGGAAAGGGACACGGGAAAGGGACTGGGGTGAGCAGGGTGGGAAATGGACAGGGGAGAGGGATAAAAGAGAGTGATGGAAGGAGCAGAATGGCAGAGGAACTGGAGAGAGAGATGGAATGGAAGAGGAACTGGACAGGGAAAAG
>NW_017306425.1:931707-961858 GCF_000935625.1 Nanorana parkeri
AGAGAGTAATAGGAGAGAGGTATGGGTTGAGCAGGATGGCAAAGGAACTGGAGAGATGGATGGAGGGAGTAGGGTAGGAGGGGGACAGGGAAGAGGGATGGTGGAAGATGGACAGGGGAGATGGATGGAAGATGGCAGAGAGGGATGGGTGACATAGAATGTTGGGAAGGAGGTGGGGGCCAGGAGAGATAGACAGGAGAGGAATGGAAGGAGGGAAAGAGAGAGAGGAGAGTGTGGCAGGTGAGAGGGATCAGAGGGAGGGAGAAGACAGCAGGATGGCAGAGGAAAAAGGAATGGCAGAAGGAGAAGAGAAAGGGATGGGAGTAAGGGTGAGAGAGAGGAATAGCAATGGCATGGGAAAGAAGAATGGGAGTTGTCAGAGAGGGATGGGGGAACATAGAGGGATGGGGGACATAGAGAGATATGTGAGGGACACAGAAGAAAGGGAATAGGAACAGATAAGAGATGAAAAAGAGATAAGGGAGAGGCACAGGGAGGAATTGGGGAGATGGATGGGGGAGTGACAAGAGAGAGACACAGGTGAAAGATGGAAGAGAGGGATGAGAAGCAAAAATGGGGCAAGATGGCTTCTCTTCCTACAGGTAGTCTCAGTGTTGAATTATGTAGGGAGAAAAATAGAGAAAGGACAAGGGTTGACACCTGTTTGGTCGTTTTATTTTACTTACTTATATTATGTCTATGGGAAGCTTTAGAAAACCTGGTTTAGTGACTCTTCTATCTCCCAGGAGAAATCAACAGCAACCGGAGTGTTCCTATCTATGGCTAAAGCTTAGCAAAAAGATGTATTGACATGGTCAGATCATTCCTCTAACTCATACCTCCCAACCATACCTCATTTGCAGGGACTGTCCCTTGCCATTGCTATCCCTCTCTCCCTTGTTTGGAGCCAAGTCTCTCTGTCCCTCTTTTTTCCTCAGTTGGTCTGCTGTACACATATCTATGAAAAGGTTTTATTTAACCACCAACAGTGTTGTTATTATTATAAAACATCCATCTTATCTCTTAATTATCTTGTTTGCTATTTTGAAAATCCAATATAAAGGAAAAATAATGGTGAAAAAATTCTGGGTTTAACCCCTCATTTTAAGCATATACATTTGCAATGGTCTGCATAAATGGGGGCGTGGTCAGGGCCTAAATACGTTGTGCTGGAAAGTGCCCCTCTTTCTCATCTCAGAACGTTAGAAGGTATGGTAACCCAAACCTGGCCATACAAATCCTGCAAATGACTTTATAATGTTGGCAAGTATGTATGTATATTTTCAACATTTATAAAGTTTTATATGTCTTTAAAAGTATCTCCCTGCAGGGGAATTGCTGGGACTGGGACAGACCTGAGGCAGCTTTGTGCAAATTGAAAAGAGAAAGCTGAACAGTTGACGCGACTTGCAGGGGCAGAGCTAAAGACGAGCTGAGACTAATCACTATATATAAATATGTCTTAAAGTGACACTAAACTCAGGAGTTCAATCTTAAAAATGCATTCAAGTACTTCAACTATTAACAAAATGTATCTTATTTGTGTATCACTCGGCTGTAGGTCTTCAGAGATCCAATCTCTGAATTGGTGCTGACACTGTCCTTCCTTCTGGAGGGTGGCTACTTTTGTTCCCCATGGTCCCTGTGTGTGTTGTAAAGTAGCCGCCGCTCCAAGCTCGCTGTCATGATGGACTACAATATCAATACAAATTAGTAAACTAAATGTGAGATTATAGTCCTTCTCCTAATTTATGTAGTGGAAGATGACTTAGCAACCAAGAAATGTTGAATGTGTGAACATTTATTCACACTTGGTCCCATTCACACAGGGCGCTCTTGCATTCGTACGGCAAGAACCTATGGATTCTTGCCGCAGGAATGCCAGCTGTACCCATTGAAGTTAATGACAGGGTGACAGTGACCGCTTCTGTCAGCGTACATGGTACTATTGCATGCAGTTTGGGATAGGTGTGTCCAGGAGCAGTCATCTACTACACACGGCATGTGGACTACTGCTTACAGATGCATCTCAATGGGAACAACTGGGATTTCTGCCCTAGGAATCCGTAGGTTCTTGCTGCAGGAATACCACAACATGTGAATAGGGCCTCAGAGTTTCACAAGACTAATGCGATCTGCTGTGGGCAGGAGGTATGGTACATTACAATGCCAATCGCATGTAATTGCAGATACTCCGATTACCTGCGGACAGCAACCCCTGGATGCGGACAATTGCATCAGTCTTTGTCCCATGCAATGTCTGCAGTCTCTGACCATCTCCTTTAGCATATGTACAGTCTCTGACCATTTCCTCTAGCATATGCACAATCTCTGAACATCTCCTGCAGCATATGTTTAATCTCTGACCATCTCCTGTGGCATATGTACAGTCTCCAACCATCTCCTGTAGCATATGGACAATCTCTTAACATTTCCTGTAGCATATGCACAATCTCTTAACATCTCCTGTAGCATAGGTATTGTCTCTGACCACCTTCAGTAGCATATGACCTCTGATCTCTTGTAGAATGTCCACATACAGTCATTTGAAGCATTACATATATTGAACAGTAATTACGGCCCCTTTGGTGATGTTAGGGGCCACAGTTGAGACCACTATCTCTAAGTTAGTTGACAACCATTGCTATAGACAATCTGCCTGCTACATCTGATATACAATTGCTTGGATGGTTTAGAAAAAGAATGTGCAATTTATTGCAATAAATGCAGATGAATTGGAACTTTCCCTATGGAGTTGTGCCAGATGGATGTGATTTGCATTGCACTAGTGCCCCTAGATGGCGCTGATGAGTATAGGAGATTCCTATACTGCCAGCACCTTCTAGGAGCACTAGTGCAATGCATAGGACATCTGAACTTTTATAAATGAAGCCCTATGTGTTGAAAAATCATTTACATTGATATTTTTTTATTTTGACAGTTCCCAGACGGTCATTTTACTTCTCAAATTGCATAATTATTGCTTCTGTTATGAACAAATTGTATCATAAAGTCACCTTGTGTACTCAGTATAACAGATCTAAGCCCCACTCCATCCAAAACCTGGCCTTTACGTATGCCATGCACACAGCGTACTGCAACATTTCCCTTTCTTCTTATTATTTATCATTAAATGGAACAGAGTCCGGCAATCCGCCTTCTGAGAAAGAACTGATTTCCACATACGTGGACATTTGATACGCCGTGGACCAGGATGCTATTTCTAGAAGCAGTATCTCATGAGTTATGAATGGACAGGGTGGAGAGCTTTATTCCGTCAGGGGAAAACAAAACAAACAACTCTGTGAATTGGGAAACATCCCTTATTTTTACAGAAAAATATAATAAAAACACGCAGGGATCTGGGAGAGTGAAACTTTTGCTGCAACCTGGATAGCCAAACGTGCTTGGACTTGTAGTTCCACAGGAACAAAGGTTCGGGAATCTGATGTACCATGTCTGGGGGTCTGATCAGTCAACCATTGTGCCGTGCAGGGAACATTGCTGGTGATACATGTGCAAATGTTTGTTCATCTGCATATTCTTGTATTTATTTTATTTATTTGTTTTATTCAATTTTGATTCATTTATAGAAAGCCAAAATTTTCCACACAACACTGAACCATTCACATCAGTCCCTGCCCTCCAATGGAGCTCAATGTCCTACTAGAGCTATATATATATTTATATATATATATATATTTATGGGGATAGAAGACAGATACATACATATATATACGTACATAAACGGACATATAGATAATGGGTAACACTTCTGTCAGGTTTTTATTACTCTCTGAGCACCTGCTAGGGAGATTCGCGCTCTCTAATTGTCCTGATCACCAATGTCTACGGGAATGAAAGTGAGAGAATCCAAACTTATTTGAAATGTTGGAGGGGACATCTTATAATGGGGACACTTGTTCCTGTCACAGTTGTCTAAGAGAGGTTTTCCCTCACATTGGAAAGATATCCTCGCACTTGCTGTTGAGAGTGAAGGAAAATCTCCCTATTGAGACACAGCTTCCAAAAAACAGTGACAGCAATTTTAACCCTTCGCTACTGTAGCCACAATGAAAAAAACTTTTGGCTTTAGGTGTTAGAGTACTGAAAAATATATGAGAGAGATAGTTTATGATGGATAGATAGATAGACAGATAGATATAGATAGATAGACAGATAGATATAGATAGATAGATAGATAGATAGATAGATAGATAGATAGATAGATAGATAGATAGGAGAGAGAGAGGGAGCGAGAGCGAAAGAAAGAAAGAAAGAAAGAAAGAAAGAAAGAGAGAAAGAAAGAAAAGAAAGTAAGAAGGAAAGGAAAGAAAATAAAGAAAAGTAGGAAAGAAAGAGAGAGAAAAAAAAGAAAAAAGAAAGACAGAAAGAAAAGAAAGAAACAAAGAAAGAAAAAAAGAAAGGGAAAGGAAAGCAAAAAAAGAAAAGTAAGAAAGAAAAGAAAACAAAGGGAAAGAAAATAAAAGGAAGTAAGAAGGAAAGGAAAGAAAATAAAGAAAAGTAGGAAAGAGAGAGAAAGAAAATAAAAAAGAAAGGAAAGAAAGACAGAAAGAAAGAAAGAAACAAAGAAAGAAAATAGAAAGGAAAGAAAAGAAAAGAAAAAAAGAAAAGTAAGAAAGAAAAAAAAACTAAGGGAAAGAAAAGAAAAGAAAAAAAAAGGAAGAAAGAAGGAAAGGAAAGAAAAGAAAAAAAAGAAAAGGAAGAAAGAAGGAAAGGAAAGAAAAGAAATAAAATATAATTAGAGAGAGAGAGAGAGAGAGAGAGAGAGAGAAGGATATAAATGAAGATATACTGACAGCTCCTTATCCTTAGGGGAAGGGTTGGCCACAAACTACTTATAAGAGAGTAAACAATGGAAAGCCGGGTCAGCTCTGCACCATAACTTGTGTCACATCTTCAGCCGACTACGTCAGTTGGAGATGCAGAGATTGCCTGTGGACAGATATCAGACAGTTGAGTCCCGGCCTGCACATGTCATTGATAATGTAAATGTGAACAGTACATACAGTTCAGACATTTGTATGCACTTCTCCAAGGCAATGTTTAGTGTTTTTACATATTTCCTTTTGTATTATTGTCAGCACTAAAATGCAATTTTACCTTTTTTTTCTCTTTAGTCCAGTAAATATTACATACAAAACATTCTCTTTTTCAGCCACATCTATAGCTCAAGAGGAGTGACTCCTCCCCCCAATCAAGGTTATTTTCCTTTAACCCCTATTTTATTTGTTTACCATGTATCGCTTATTACATATTATTTGTGATCTCATGTACAACGGAAAAAATATTCAGTGACGTCAACCACTATGTGCCCAGATTTGGTGTCCACTAGATTATTATTATTATGTTTATTATTATTATTATTATTGTTACATAGGATTTATAAACAGCCATCAGTTTGCACAGCACTTTACAAAATATGGGGAGACAGTAAATAAATATGGGGAGACAGTTTCAATACACGGAGATAACGTGTTTCCCCAAAAATAAGACACTGTCTTTATATTTGCCCCCAAAAAACACACTAGGTCTTATTTTAAGGGGATATCTTTTTTTTTTTTAATGTGCAACAAAAATGTACAACAATCCAAAGTTATCTGGTATCACTACGCCTGTCACAGTAACCGGCGCTATAGAGGAAGTATCGGCTAATGCGTCTCTGCTTTCTACAGCACCGGCTTCTTTTGCCATCAGGGACAGTGGTACCAGAGGTGCAGCAGTGAGGACATCAGACAGTGGACAGTACAGTACAGTACATTAAGCAGTGCCTTCAGGGGGACAGCAGTTGGTGAAGTATGGTACTGGAGTGCTCCCTGTTACTGCGCTGGCCGGAGGGAGTCCCCTGTCATCCCCTTCATACAGTATGTCCTTGCAAGCTGATACCCTCTCTCCTGCTCTTCAAGTTCCCACCTCACATGCTACCACCAAACTAGGTCTTATTTTTGGGATAGGTCTTATATTACAGGAATCTTGAAAAATAGTGCTAGGTCTTACTTTCAGGGTAGGTCTTATTTTCGGGGAAACGGGGTAATACAGTTTCAATAAAATACCATACAAGAGGATTAGCAGAACCCTACTCGTGAGAACTTACAATCTACATGAGGTGTTTTACCAATTTTCAAGGTAGTGGCAATATTTGAATGGTTGGCTTTACAGTAATTTTTTTCATTATTATCATCAGTTTTACATTTACAAGTAGAGAAAGCTCATTTGAGGCTGCTATACATGTTGAAGGACATTTATAGAGATGGCAGGATGGGACACTAGGTTAGGTGGAAGCTTTGGCACCCACATCCCCCAATATTCAATTGATATTGCTAAGAATTACACTAAGCACAGAGAAGCTGCCCCATTTGCATTGTCTGTACTGTAATAGCAGCTCCCCATAAGACACCCACTGGGTCATAGGCTGCTGCCTACATTGCCTTGTGAATAGTTCAGCTCTGGGCATGTAAAACTAAAAGAAAATCCAAAGTCCAATACAATAAAAAAGTGGAGAACAGGGCTATAACTATGTGTAATGGGTCTCCAAAGAAAAGCCATCAACGGACCCCCTTCTACTCTAATCTCCATCTCAAAGGTAATTCCACAGCACTAGCTGATTTCATAGAAAATTTGAAGACAGGTTACTATATTATATATACATTCACTTAATCCTAATGCTAATGTTACCTCACTGAGCAGCCAGCAATTCTGGGTTCCTGGTGCCTCCAGGCCCCATAGCAGTCGCATGGTCTGTTATGGCTATAGTTACATCCTAGTGTCACGCAACTTATGTAGCTTGAGATGACAAGGGCGGCCTCACTTGTAACTCTGGTCCCAGGAGGCCTGAGTATTGATACAGGTAACCTGGGGCAGAGCGGGGCATGAGTGCCGGAAGATGATTTAGATGCTGGACGTAGGTCTTGTATCTGCTCTGCTGGGCAATTGTATATAAACGCACAGCAAAAAGGCATGCAGATAGGAGTCGAAGTCAGGCAAACCGGGCCAGCAACATGGAGGCAAGAAGGTACTGAATCAGGAGACGAAGTCGTAGTCGAAGGGCAGGCCAGGATCAGCAACATGTAGACAGCGCAGAATCAGACAGGAGGCAGAAGAGTAGTCAAACAAGCCGGAGTCAGGATACCAGAAGATCAGCAGGGTCAGTAACAAGCCGGGTTCAGCAACAGGAAGGCAAACAACAGGGTACAGGTTCTGGAAACAAGGCACTCAGCACTGGAGGCATGGAGAGGCTGAGCTGAAATAGCCCGTTTGGCAGCACAATACGTCGGAGGTGCGCACACGCTCATACCCGCACGCCTGCACAGAGGTGAACAGCCCGACCAGGGCTAGGCTGTGCAGGTGCGCATCCGCAGGCGCAATTTCCTTCATACGGGCTTCATGACACCTAGGTAGAGATAGAGAATAGACTTGAAGTACACACTACGCAAGAACAAATTGTAACAATTAAAGGTGTAAGATCACACCGTAAAAAGGAAGAAGAAGAAGGGAGAGAATGTGTGAATAGGGAAAAGGGTGAAGTTAAATGTAGGGGTACCACATGTAAATTTCATAGATCCTCATTATCATAGATCCCAGGTCTGCCAAGGTCCACCTACATTATCTGCATCTTAAGTTATACTTCTATTAGATACACTGATTGTAGTGTATGTAAACAACCTTTTTTTTTAACCAAAAATAGGCAAATATTTTATCGACCACAACAAAATATATGAAAACCCCAAGGCTAGGGCTACATTTTTTTTTACTTCTTACTGCCAAAAAGGTATAAAGGGGTCTATTTATAACAAAATTCACAGGGTGAATGTTCATTTTGAGTTGAATAATGTTAAAAACTAATGTTCTTAATATATTTTTTACCCAGTTTGAATGTAGTGTGTTGTAAAAATACATTATGGCCACTAGATGGAGCTGAGGATCATAGGAAAAAAATACTTCTTTCCTATGCGCCTGAGCTCCATCTATTGATCATAATGTATTATTCAACACACTACATTCAAACTGAATAAAATATATATTAAGAACATATGTTGTTGCCATTATTTGCCCTAAATGAACATTCACAGATATTTTGTTAATATTATGTGTTTATAAATAGACCCCAAAGTGTATGTATTGCTCTTGGTGCAGTACTCACCAGATCTACAGAGCAGTCCCCTGTAGACTTACCACTCTGCAATCCACTGTCGCTCCTCTTTTGGGCTCCTCTTTTGGTGTTATCATGTCTGCCTGAGTTTAAAGGAGAATGTTGCCCACAGAGGTGCCATGTCATTATGCGGTGCCATTCTCTGCAGAATACAAGACCTCCCCATTGCTGGATGAACATCTGTGAAGTCATGCAACCAGACAGATGACATCAAAGAGAAAGATTTGTGTGTGTTTTATTAAATTAAATTAGAGGTTGTTCCAAGGGGGGTAGTGGGACAAAAAATGGGGAGGGGTGGAATGTCAAGCCCAGAGTTGGGCTTTATGCTGAGTTCCAAACAATAAGCTGAACACACATATAGGGGTTCTGTTTTTAAACAATTTGCAGAGGGGCCCTGTGCTCCATGAATAATGCCAAGAATTAAATTTCTTAATATATTTTTTTTCAGTTTGAATGTAGTGATAATTGTAATAATACATTATGGTTACTAGATGGCTACTAGAGTACTTATTTCCTATGCTCCTCAGCTCCATCTAGGGGCCATAATATATTATCACAACACACTAAATTCAAACTGAAAAAATGTAGTAAGAACATTAGTTCTCGGCATTATTCGCCCAAAACAAACAGTCACAGATATGCGCAGGGGGAAGGGCCCAGCCCTTCGGCCACAGGGCCCTGCAAATTGTTCAAACATAAACCCGAAAATGCACAGCATTGTCTTACTTGCTGCAGAAAACTCTCTGTGATGGAGAAGAAACCCGTCACATGACTCCTAAACCTCACACCTTTCCCTCCCCAATGCTTAAAAATAAATTTGGCCTTGCTTGTTTTGGGACTCCAAAGAGAAAAATGCGCTCTGCATTATAAATGACCATCTTTTTTCATCAGCACTATGGCTGTGGTCAGACCTACCGCTCTTTCACGAATGGGCCCCTTAATGTCACATTGGCTGTACAATCCCTGCGTCCACACTTATCACTTCACTCAGCGTAGGTCATTTCGCTGTTTTCTTTGGCAAATTTCACAATTCACAGGGTAATTGCTCTCCGTTATGTCAGCGCAGGAATTAATTGTGCAAACATACGTATATCTCCCTCGCCCCCCCCCCCTCGTAATTGGATTCAAGCTCTATGAAGCAAGACCCCTTCCTAACATTTTTGGGATGACTTCACGTTTCCTGTAACTCTATATATGTATTTGACCCCCAGTGTATAAATCCTGTATCTGCTGTATGTGATTTGCGTTGTGCTCTCATAAGTGAAAACATACGTCCATCCACAGTATCAGCACCTCGGGGCTGTGAGGAGAAGCTTCTGGTTATTCAGAGTTCAGAGATGTGTAATGCACTAAAACAGTTATATTCGTACTCCTCTCTGGACTAATGGAAAGTTTCAACAGTAATGACTATGTCGTAAAAGCAAAAAAAACAACAACGTAATAAATGTCTGGCCTGCTTATGTAATAACCATGATATTATGGATGGTTGCTTGGTCACCAGTATGACAGCGTGCGCACCCACCCATTTGGGGTCCAAGGCTGAGAATGACTCAAGCCCTTTCCTGCATTACAATCAGGGAGAAGAATCTTCTCTTTGCAGGGCAGGAGAGGATCAACTTATTACTGCAGCTGCGAAAAGTTCATATTAAAAATTTCTGGAGCTCAGAGATAAACGCCGGCTGAATAGAACTCAGCTGCTCTGACACGCATTAGGTATTTTAGAAAATGTTTTTGTCCTCGTAGCGTTTTGTCTGTTGGGACCTGCTCTACATTCATTGCTGTAGTCAATAAATGATTCCATTAAAACAAAAAGTCCGGGACTGCTCAAGAACGAGGGAGGCGCCTTTATTTTTACTCTATAATTATTGTTACTTTTTTGCTCTCTCTCTCTGCGGAGGAGTGCCAGATTGTGGGCCTCCCCCCAGGTACCCAGTGGTAGACATCACATGATATAACATAAGCTTCGGCAACTTCGATTGGCTCAGGAGATAACCAATTATAAGCCAGCATCAATCATTCATAAGCCACAGATAATTACAAGGAACCCACAAGAGAACCGGTATAGACTGAATTATGGAGGAAGTGACAGCCAAGGCAGTAAAATGGGTGGCTGGGGGTAAGTGTTATCCTTTTTTTAATGCTATTTAACTATTTTATTATTTATTTCACTAGTTGACTTTCTATTTATATTAGGAGTATATACACTGCCTGGCCAAAAAAAAAGTCACACACTAATATTTAATTGGACAACCTTTAGTTGTGATTATGGCACACATTCGCCATGGCATAGTTTCAGTAAGCTTATGCAATGTCACAACATTTATTTCCGTCCAGAGTTGCATTCGTTTTTCACCAAGATCTTGTAGTGATGATGGGAGAGTCGGTCCACGGCGTAAAGTCTTCTCCAGCACATCCCAAAGATTCTCAATGGGGTAAAGTCTGAACTCTGTGGTGGCCAATCCATGTGTGACAATGATGTCTCATGCTCCCTGAACCATTCTTTCACAATCTGAGCCCGATGAATCCTGACATTGTCATCTTGGAATATGTCCGTGCCATCAGGGAACAAAAAAACGAATTGATGGGAAAACCTGGTCATTCAGTATATTCAGGTAGTCAACTGACCTTAATTTTTGGGGGACAGAACATTGCTGAACCTAGACCTATTATCCAATGGAAGGTACATCTAGGTGGTGATTTTTTTTGTGTATGTGTGCGTATATATATATATATATCTATCATCAAACTCAAAATGAATTTCTCAGAACACACTATATTGGATATATATATATCCAAAGTAGGCATAGAGGCACCCAAGGGTCTTGCATTGGAGATAAGTCAAAGCATAATCATTTTCTTGTCAATGCTTCTATGGAACTCAGTCCATCTTTATCAAGATGCTAAAACAAGAAGGTGAACAGACTAATGAACTGAAAAACTCTGCTATGCATTTGTATGAATATTTTTGTGGGTAAGCACCCTGGTATTTACCATAATGGAGTGCAGTAGCTACCTCTGGGAAAATTAAAAAAAAAATACTGTTTACTATATATACTGTATACAGTATCCTATATATACTGTATACACATATACAGTATATATCACTATGACATTATGGTCACTATTTCACTGGGTGTCACATGGTGGTGTGTTTTTGCCAATATCATTTGCATCCTGCAACATTTTGGCTATGTATATGGCAATCTGTAGTAGTTATACATTGAAGGGAGACCTATGGTTGGCTGAGACATTATTTGGTGGTTGGATTGTTTCTGGACATTCATGTCACATTCAGCAATCACATGACATAAGCACAGACTTCCCATGTGTATGTTCCCTCAGACTTGTGAGTTTAATCTCAAGTCACATGTGACAAGTATAGTGCCAGACCACATGTGAAGTAGAGCTACAAGGTATGCCAAATACACCATATAAATACTTGAATACAGAGCCAAGTCTTGCAAACAAGTAACCGTGGAAGCAGGGGCAAAACTACAGATCATGAGGCCCCATAGCAACATTTTAATTGGGCCCCATGGCAAAACCGGTAGCAGGAGAGCTGTCTGCATAGTCTCTTCTTGTACATTTCATATCAACTCTTCTTGATTGGAAATGCCATAAGGGGTACAGGGTCAACAGCAACTTCAGCTATGGCTATTGTTATGCTTCCACACTTATCTGTTGCCAAATCAGCCCTTTATGTTGCACCAAGGTTAATATGTGGAAAAAAACCTAGGCACTGGCAACTGATACTACAAATCATGCTTGTATGGTCTGACTGCCAAATCATCTTTCTATCATCTATATAGAGATGCATGATTGTATTGAATAAGGCAGCCTTCCACAACCTTTGTAACATGAAGGAACCCTTGAATTAACTTTCCAGTCTCACGGAAACTCTGCTAAAATAAATACTATATCTACAGCTCATGGCACATTTGTGTAATGGTAACTGGGAAGAATGCTCCTTACATTTGGGCAGACCCCCCCTTACTTATCTGAGAGGCATACATCTCTCATTGCTCCAGGAACCCCTTGCAACTTTTGGAGGAATCCATGGAACCCTGGTTCATAGAGGCTGTAATAAGGTCTACCTCGTCTGCTGAAAGTTCTTATCTGAGAGATAAGATAAGACATATCTGAGAGGCAGAAATTGTTCATTGCCCAGGGAACCCTTAGAAACCTCTGGAGGAACCCTACGGTTCTATAGAATCCTGGGTGGGAAAGGCTTGCATAAGGTCTCTCCTTTGCTGAAAGTTCTTATCTGAGACCAATAAAGTATTTGAAGGTGTATAATAAACTGGTGAAACCTCTTGTTCATATAGGACAAACCATTGACTCCAATACATTTATTGTGTTACTGTATTAGCAATTATTTAGCTACCACATATTCCCCAGCACATTCTGGAGAATACAATCATTCACAGGAGGTCATGCCCTTGGTTGCACTACCTATTTTTTAATACCCCTTCCGCACAGCCTTGCAGTCAGGCACATATTAAAGCCAATCAAATGGAGACACAGAGGAACCCTACATAAATAGAGAGAAAATATACAAACTCCATTTAGATAGGCGATCCTAGTGAGATCTGATGTCTGGGCCCCATTGTTATCAGCCAGATATGCTAACTCCTTAGCCATTGTGTTGTCCAAACAGGCCATAAAAACATGGTGCCAACATCACCGGCCAGAAATGCTTTGTTACCCCATATACAGTTCAGATCTGATCTCTACTCCCTTGCTGACCCCTGTATGCAATTTCTACAAATATTTTCCAGCTAATTTACATAGACAAGTAATTAACAAATTCAATAAAAACCAGGTGGTGCTGGGTAATATTCACATGGGGAAGTGACTGGGAAAAACTCAAGCACATACTGTGTATGAGATTGGAAGGACTCTCACAGGTTCATGTGGTAGACAGAGGCACAATTTACATATGAAGTTTAATTGCTTTACATTTACAATTGTTTGCTCCACATAGACTTTATTTAGGTCATATGGATCTGTGTGACCAGACGTGAATCAATCAATGTGCAAAACAGGTGTGTCCTTATCAATCTGGGCATGCATGCTTTCATGATTGCCACTTCTAATGGCATTTCACAGCAGTACAACCACTCTATACTCCTTGTCCTCAGCCTCTTTCTATAGAGTCCACTTGTCTTCAGCCTCTTTCTATCGAGTCCCCTTGTCTTCAGCCTCTTTCTATAGAGTACCTTTGCCCTCAGCTTCTTTCTATAGAGTACCTTTGCCCTCAGCCTCTTTCTATAGATTCCCCTTGCCCTCAGCCTCTTTATAGTAGATCCCCCTTGCCCTCAGCCTCTTTCTATAGATTCCCCTTGCCCTCAGCCTCTTTATAATAGATCCCCCTTGCCCTCAGCCTCTTTCTATAGATTCCCCTTGTCCTCAGCCTCTTTCTATAGATTCCCCTTGTCCTCAGCCTCTTTCTATAGATTCCCCTTGTCCTCAGCCACTTTCTATAGACTCACCTCATAGTTCTCCTTTAAATATAAACCTTCTGTCCCTGATACAATGTGAAAATGTGAGCAGTCTAGCGCAGCGTTGCTCCACCTTTTTTCAGCCATGGCACCCTTTAAAAGTATGCAAAATCTTGTGGCACATCAGTCTAATATGCATGGCCGTCTCTAATATTAATTGGGCCCTGGGCAAGATTTTGCTGATGGGCCCCCACAACCCTCCAGCCTCCATCACCTGCCTTCCCACTTCCTGACCCAGACCCCTAAGGGTATCACACAAAACTGCTAGAGATCACGGCTATCGCAGGAGACCGCTAGAGATCACGGCTATCGCAGGAGACCGCTAGAGATCACGGCTATTGCAGGAGACTGCTAGAGATCACGGCTATTGCAGGAGACTGCTAGAGATCACGGCTATTGCAGGAGACCACTAGAGATCATGGCTATCGCAGGTGACCACTAGAGATCACGGCTATCACAGGAGGCTGCTAGAGATCATGGCTATTGCAGGAGACTGCTAGAGATCACGGCTATTGCAGGAGACCACTAGAGATCATGGCTATAGCAGGAGACCACTAGAGATCATGGCTATCGCAGGAGGCCGCTAGAGATCACGGCTATCGCAGGAGGCTGCTAGAGATCATGGCTATTGCAGGAGACTGCTAGAGATCACGGCTATTGCAGGAGACCACTAGAGATCATGGCTATAGCAGGAGACCACGGCTATCGCAGGAGGCCGCTAGAGATCATGGCTATCGCAGGAGACTGCTAGAGATCACGGCTATTGCAGGAGACCACTAGAGATCATGGCTATCGCAGGAGACCACTAGAGATCACGGCTAACGCAGGAGGCCGCTAGAGATCACGGCTATTGCAGGAGACTGCTAGAGATCACGGCTATCGCAGGAGACCACTAGAGATCATGGCTATCGCAGGAGACCGCTAGAGATCATGGCTATTGCAGGAGACCACTAGAGATCACGGCTATCGCAGGAGGCCGCTAGAGATCATGGCTATCGCAGGAGACCACTAGAGATCATGGCTATCGCAGGAGACCACTAGAGATCACGGCTATCGCAGGAGACCACTAGAGATCACGGCTATCGCAGGAGGCCGCTAGAGATCACGGCTATCGCAGGAGGCCGCTAGAGATCACGGCTATCGCAGGAGACCACTAGAGATCGTCTTAAGCATCCAGGAACCGTCCTGGGGGACGGCTTCTCTCCCCCTCACTGCTGGCCATCCGATATGACAGCGCTCCCTCGTCCACCCCCCCCCCCACTTCATCCTGACACTTTATTTTTATAGACTCTATTGTAGTTTGACATTTATTGTTTCCCTTCTGTTGTTTTATTTGATAAGAATACTTATATTGTGCGTACAAGTTTAATACCTTTGAATAAAAGTTTTATTTTTATCATACTTTTTAATATGTTTCTTTGATGCTTAACAAAATAGGAGTCTTTAAATGGTGCGGATATTGGGAAAAATGGGTGGTGTTACGGGGGTGTGGTCACTAAAGGGTGTGGCCACTGAGGGGTGTGGTCACTGAGGGGCGCTGTAAAGCTTTCTCGCACAGGGTGCCTAAAGGCCGACCCTTGTCCTGACTGGTAACATGCTTGCCAGTCCATGTCTGTCACCAGTGGTGCCGCTGCTCCGAGTGAAAGTGGCAGCTGCTGTGGGCCCCTGTAAATTATGGGGCCCAGGGCAGTTGCCCCTTTTGCCTCGCGGTAACGACGGCCCTGCTAATATGTATGAAACATAAATGTAAAAGAATGACACATGGCCCCTTAAAAAATCCATACTAGACCTTTATCCTAGATAGGGATCTGGTATGGATTTTAGGTGTGGAACCCACACAAACAAATTGTGTTTCTCCTTCACAACAGAGTCTGCGTTTGGATTAGGAGCCCCCTCTTTGTAGATCGTAGTCCCCCATTACATATTAGAGCCCCCCTTCCCTCTCACATCACTGTTCCCCCGTCATATGAAAAGCTGGACTGCCCCATGGAAAGTCATGATATTGTGTAAAAATGTCACCCCGGAGGAATGCAGAAGGCGCCCCAGAGTGCCATGAGATTGGAAAAGGTTGGTCTTGGAGTCTTCCAACCATCAGATTATCTCCTGATATTATTAGATATTCCTTTGAAATTTACCTGACATTAAAGCAGAACTCCAGGAATTATCTTTTTTTTGGGACACTTACATTGGTCAGCTTGGCTGGGTCTAAGTATCCTCATCAGAAACGTGGTTATCAGTAGTGGGCCGAGCTACATACAGCGATAGCCGTGATGACTCCAGCAGCTTTCCCTCTGCACACCGAGCACAGGGAGTTGCACATTCAGAGAACAACTCAATGTCTGAACAATGTAACATCATCACTGCTGGCTGGAAGCAATGCATGATGGGATAAGCAGTCTTGAGAAATAGATATTGCATCACACTAAGCAGCAGGGACAGAGATGCAAAGCACACTGGGGATCCAGGTCTCCAGGAAGTTGATGAAAGTGATGGGCACATGGAAGGCAGCACTCAGTACATATTTTTATAATAATAAATATATTTCTATATATAAAATACTTTGTTGTTTATACACGTGTCTTCGTTCTTCCTCATTGATCCTACAATCAGATAAATGTCATGCATCGTATATGTAGTGATCTCTATCACACATCATCGGGAGAGCTCCCCGTCCGCAGAACTTGAATTGTGAATGGCGAATTGGCGATCAGAGAAGCCCGGGCCCATTGACATTCCCTTATCCTGCCCATTTGACGTTTCCCCCTGCTCCGCCCATCATGTTCGTGCGGCCCCGCCCACCCTGTGCAGTCACCATCAGCTCGGTGGCTCTGTGGAGTTGGATCCGGCCACGTCACTGCTGCCAGCGGTAGGCGTGCCCGCGTCGCCTCCCGCCAATCGACAAAGAGAGGGCGCCGGTGGGTGGGAGTTGTCGGAGGGGGGGGCCCAATTGACGCGCTCACCGGGACTGACAGGCACGGCGCTGACCAATAGAGAGAATGAGGATGGTTCTAGTGACGTCAGGCGCAGGTCTGTGGTTCTTATGTAGGGGTGGCTGAGACTCACTGTGTACTAGCCGCAGACTGTGTCAGAGACAGCCAGAGATACCTATCAGAGCCCGGGACATAGACTACAGCAAGCATGTGTGGTGAGTATTGAGAGGTTTATATCCATGTAGTGAGGTGTACATGAGTGCAGTGAGCTGTATATCCATGTAGTGTGCTGTATGTGAGCTGTATATCCATGTAGTGAGGTGTACATGAGTGCAGTGAGCTGTATATCCATGTAGTGTGCTGTATGTGAGCTGTATATCCATGTAGTGAGGTGTATGTGTGTATGTATATGTGTATATATATATTTATATATATATATATATATATATATAAATAAATGTGTGTGTGTGTGTGGTGAGCAGTGTGCCCTCACACGTCCTGTGCTCATACATCCCTCCATAGTGACCAGTGTGTGAATGGGAATTTCCCTGCCAGTCTCTGGGATGGCAGCACATCCCTCAGCATTGCCTCCCAGGGGACTGCCCACCATAGTGACACTTCACACACAGCTTGAGGACATTGTTGTATCACTGCTTTCCCTGGGCAGCCCTCTCCTTGTTGCTGGATATGACATCGCTCTCAGAGTCTCTGGCCTCTCTTTCTTACAAGAATTTGTTGCAATGTGAAAGAACCAGTTGGCATCTTAGGGGGCACATTTCACATAGGTGCTGGCTATTCTTGGGTTGTATTCACATAACTAGTGGTATCTCAGGGGCACCTGCATGTAGCTGTTGGCATCTCTAGGATGCTCTCATGTACCTGACATCTCTTGGGCCCTGTTATGCAGTTGGTGTTATCTCTGGGGCACCGACATGTAGTAGTTGGCATCTCTGGGGCACCGACATGTAGTAGTTGGCCTCTCTGGGGCACTGTCATGTAGTAGTTGGCATATATTGGGTGCCGTCATGTAGTTGGCGTCTCTGGGGCACTGTCATGTAGTAGTTGGCATATATTGGGCGCCGTCATGTAGTAGTTGGCGTCTCTGGGGCACCGTCATGTAGTAGTTGGCCTCTCTGGGGCACTGTCATGTAGTTGGCATATATTGGGCGCCGTCATGTAGTAGATGGCGTCTCTGGGGCACCGTCATGTAGTAGATGGCGTCTCTGGGGCACCGTCATGTAGTAGTTGGCGTCTCTGGGGCATTGGTCTGGCTTCTGATGGCAGCTCACATCTTCCTGTAATGTCTCCAGTGACTCTCGGTAACAATATGTTGAACTTTGTGATTTGTATCCTGTGCCTCTCTTGCCTTCAGCAGTCTTGACACAGGTAATGGCATTCATCGGTCACATGACGTTTAGGTCTATATTAAGACGCCATTGTCACCATTCAATTGTTGACGAGAAGGTGATTGTCATCCGACGCTGGTGACACATTCAGAAACTTACAGCTTACTTTCAATGTGTAGCTGTCAGTCACACTGCATTGAGGGCATTGGTTTTGTGTTGCTGCAGTGAGGCTCCAGCAAGCAAAAAAAAACAATGTAATCTTTTCACAATACTTTTCCAAAACCTTTTAAATGATTTTGATTTTTCTGTACATTGTAACATTTCCAGATCCAGATGGGGATAGATCACTATGGGGGGATTTTATCAAAACTCGAGCAGATAGAATCTGGAGCAGTTACCCATGGTAACTAATCAGCACCGCTATTCAGTTTGCTCACTTGTGATTTGTAAATGAGAGAGAAGCTGATTGGTTACAATGCAAATCCGCTCCAGATTATGTCTGCTCCAGTTTTGATACATTCCCACCTATGTATGTGGAGACCTATAGGGAGTTTCATAGTTGCATAGAAGATGAGTGTGGATGGGGATAGACCACTATGTATGTATGTAAACAGATAAATCTGCGCTTCTAGAGAGAGGTGGTAGTTAGAATAAATGAATTAATACAATATGTGTGAATAAATATAAATATATAATAGAACCCGAAGCTGCTCTGAAAAGGGATAAATCCTAGTATGATCGAACAAAAACAAAGCGCTAAGGGTAAATGTATGTGCAAAAGGTGAACAATATGTTTTCTGGCGAGGCCAGTCTAAAACCTAATAAAGTGTGTGAAACAGAACTCACTGCAAATAAACAAAAAACACTCTAACCATGATGCACTAAACACTTATAACAAAAAAAAAATTCATTCCAATGAATTAAATAGACGAAAAGGTATTTAAAAACATCAAAAAAGTGTCCAATGAGAAAAAAATCCAGGTGAGTGGTGGATTCCGTGTGCAAATATACAAATGTGCAAAAATAGCAGTGTACTTGAAGTTGATCCGAACTGCCCCTCTCGGGTGGGTACTTACCAAAAGGAAGTTGGTAAGAAGCTCTTAGTAAGTAATACCGTGATTAGGCTTTAGCACAGACGTACTCTCTGCGAGTCCCGGCAGCTGAAACAATTGATTTTCTCCTCTATGCCGTTGGCTATAACTCAAGGATGAGGAGTCCGATCTTTCCTGATAAGAAATGCTGGCAACAGCGTTATTCGTTCAGAGGAGGGATATATGATTCTGATGCACTTTTCCCGCACTCACAGCAGTGATACTGATTCGGCCACAGGCAACTGAGAGTCTTTCATCCGACAGAGCACGTGTGGACGTAGACAGGGACAGATACCCAGCTTGTGAGGGAAAGTTAAGAGACTCGGGGAGTGTGTTCCGGCCTGTTAGGGATAGATCAGGGTTCCTCCGGAGTCCTGCATCGGGAATCCAAGTCAGATGAAAGACTCTCAGTTGCCAGTGGCCGAATCAGTATCACTGCTGTGAGTGCGGGAAAAGTGCATCAGAATCATATATCCCTCCTCTGAACGAATAACGCTGTTGCCAGCATTTCTTATCAGAAAAGATCGGACTCCTCATCCTTGAGTTATAGCCAACGGCATAGAGGAGAAAATCAATTGTTTCAGCTGCCGGGACTCGCAGAGAGTACGTCTGTGCTAAAGCCTAATCACGGTATTACTTACTAAGAGCTTCTTACCAACTTCCTTTTGGTAAGTACCCACCCGAGAGGGGCAGTTCGGATCAACTTCAAGTACACTGCTATTTTTGCACATTTGTATATTTGCACACGGAATCCACCACTCACCTGGATTTTTTTCTCATTGGACACTTTTTTGATGTTTTTAAATACCTTTTCGTCTATTTAATTCATTGGAATGAATTTTTTTTTTGTTATAAGTGTTTAGTGCATCATGGTTAGAGTGTTTTTTGTTTATTTGCAGTGAGTTCTGTTTCACACACTTTATTAGGTTTTAGACTGGCCTCGCCAGAAAACATATTGTTCACCTTTTGCACATACATTTACCCTTAGCGCTTTGTTTTTTTCGATCACACGTATGTATGTATGTATGTATGTATGTATGTATGTATGTATGTAGAGACCTATAGGGAGTTTCATTGTTGCATAGAAGATGGGGATAGACCACTATGTATGTGGAGACCTATAGGGAGTTTCATAGTTGCATAGAAGATGAGGGTGGATAGGGATAGACCACTATGTATGTGGAGACCTATAGAGAGCTTCATAGTTGCATAGAAGATGAGGGTGGATGGGGATAGACCACTATGTATGTGGAGACCTATAGAGAGCTTCATAGTTGCATAGAAGATGAGGGTGGATGGGGATAGACCACTATATATGTGGAGACCTATAGAGAGCTTCATAGTTGCATAGAGATCTATCCTCATTCACCCTTATCTTCCATGTATGTGGAGACCTATAGAGAGCTTCATAGTTACATAAAAGATAAAGGTGAATGGGGAGAGATCACTATATGGAGACCTATACGTCTTTGGAGTGTGGGAGGAAGCTGAAATGCCCAGTGGAAACCCATGCAAGCATGCAAACTCCATGCAGATAGTGTCCTGACTCTAAGTGCTGCAAGGTAGAATTGCTATCCACTAAGCCACTGTAAGTAACCTTGACTCTCCAGCTGTTGTGGAACTACAAATCCCATGAGGCATTGCACAACAGCCAGCCACAGGCATGCCTCCCAGGTCCATGATGAGATTTGTAGCCTCACCACACTCCAGCCAGTGCCAAGGTTGCCTACCCCTGGTCTATATTAACACTGTCCTTTTATTGGTCCCCTGTAGGACTGAAGTTGTACGAGGACTTTGCATCCTTTGGGATGTCTGTTCTTGTATAAAGCTGCGCCGTTCAGTTTGTAGGAAACGGGAGGGAGAGAGAGAGAGAGAGAGAGAGGAGAAGTTCTCCTCCAGATCCTGTTGCCCAGGATGTGTGCTTTCTGGACACAAACGCCTCTCTGTTCCTCCATCACTGCCACACTGACAAAGTCCCACGTAGACGGCTGCAGATTCTTATCTGAACTGAAGGTGTTTCTGTGTACCCTCAGACAGGTTGGAGTTAACGCGTTTGGTTACATAGTTAATTAGGTTAAAAAAAAAGACTTGTGTCTATTAACTGCTGCCATTTAGTAAATACCCTCCTGGAGATTGGGGACAGTAATTGTGCTGATGTTTGAGGTCTTATCTCACAGGAGCTCCTCTACACTAATTGGCCTTTTGTTATCTGTCTGTAGATAAACTGGTTCACCATGGTGATCAGTGTCTTGTCATCTAGTTAAGTACATGGACTTGCACCTCAGTGTCAAAGCCCTGCAGGGGGCCTGTGGGTTCTCATTCGTCTTCTCTTATTGCCCTTACGCTGATCTTTACTTGTTTTCTTTTTTTGGCAACAGCTAGACAAAAAAAACAATATGGCTCTTGACTTTGTGCTTGGTGTGGCCATTTGAATTGTATTCCACCATTTTTCAGCGAATATACTATTCAGTTTCTTGAGTAGATTTTCCAGCATCTTGTCTGCAGAATTAATTGGCTTGTTTTGTCTTTGTAGATTGATTTGAGTAATTAGTGTAGTGTTCTTGGGAAATGTTTTATATTTGATTAGATCTTGACTTATTGGTGGTCTTTTAGCATGGGGATAAATAGCAATCTGACAAGACTTCTCACCTGTCTGTTCGTTATCCATCCCCCCGTGAGCCACCAATTATGGTGTCTGTTGGTGCAGTATAGGCAATAGATCTTTGCCAAAATGGTCAGATTGAGGGACTGTCATCTAATGTCTGTGAGTATCTTTAGACTGTATTATGAGACGTATGGATCTCTTGTTGCACTCATTAGCGGGTGTCCCAATATCCATGGAAGGGTGCTTGTAGTGACCGCAGATGGCGCTGCTTATTGCAATAATTGTATGGGAGATATCACTGAAGGTGCCCATACACTGTACGAGAATCGCTGGAAATCCCACGATCGTACGAGAATCGTGCAGTGTATGGAAGGCGTGCGACCGTTTCTGCTGTACGGTCGAACGTCTTCCATCGAACAAGCAGGCTGGAAAACCCGCCGGGAATCGTACGATTCTCGGCGAGTGAGTGGCCTGCTTGTTCGACAACTGACGAACGGGCCGTCCTTGCAAGCCCGCCCCTCATTGCAGCCATCGCAAGCCCGCCCCTCAAGGGGGCGGACTTGCGATGATCGCAAGTACGTTCTGCCTGTCTAAGATAGGCAGATCGTACGTTTTTTTTAAGTACTTTACAACCATCGCAAGACTAAGGTCTTGCGATGGTTGTAAAGTGTATGGCCACCTTAAGGGTGCCCACACACCTTACGATAATCGCGGGAAATCCCGTGATCGTACGATTATCATAAGGTGTGTGGAAGCCGTGCGACCTCCTACTACTGTAAGGTCGCACGACTTTAAACTTACGAACATGTTCGAAAACCCGCTGAGCATCGTACAATGTTCGGCGGGTGTGTAGCATGTTCGTAAGATAAAAGCCGGACAGGCCGGCGCACACTGCCCGTTCGGCATTGCGGTAATCGGAAGCCCGCCCCTCGGGGGGTGGGGGGGGGACGCAGCTTGCGATCATCGCAAGTACGATCTGCCTGCCCAAGATAGGCAGATCGTACGTTTTTTAAGTACCTTACAACCATCGCAAGACAAAAGTCTTGTGATTGGTTGTAAGGTGTGTGCCGAGCATAACACACCACAAATCTTTGAAGGATCACCAAGTGTTCATTTATTCAGAACCATGTCAAGTAAAACCATCAGAAGGGACTTTAGAGTGCAGGCACAATCTGACTGCCCAAAGACATTTTTTCATAAACACGCATGCCCTGATTCCATCATTATGCCTAGGGATGAAGAGAAGCTGAAAGACTACCTTGGCACTATTTATTTTAGCGGAGAAAACTTAACAATCCAACTAGTCCAGTCTACTATCAGAGAGTAGAAAATTCTTCCGCCGACCAAAGAATGTTTTAAAGATCAGGAGTGCCCAGTGAAGGTCTTATTCACACCGAGTCAGTTGGCTTACGATACGTATTTCAACGGATGCTAACGGAAGGGCAAATAGGAAAATGGAAGGTAGAGTTGCAAGTAAACGGACCTTCTGTTGACAAGCGATTTGCTTCCGATTTTGATGTGAATGCACTTTTAGTCCTCTGATCCCACTTTGACTGGCAATATGGGCCATAAATATTGTCAGGGGGGCACCTTCAGTAAGCCGTGTAGTAAAATGTAACACGGCTCTCTATACTTCAAGAATGGCATCTACACATGAGATGATCATAGCCCAATTTTTATGGTCACCTGCAACACCCCGGCAAATCCTTTTCACTCCCAAGCATTGAATGACTTGCCTTTCCCAAGGTAAGACCGGAACTGTCTCTGTTTTGGAGGACAGATCCCTTTGTTTCCCAGTCTTTCTTCCCATTCTCTTCTGCAAACGTCCCACTTTTGGGCCTGATGTATAGGGTATAACATCTAAACAGCCTCTTGGTCTGCTTATAGATATTAGAGAGCGGTTGGGTGGGAAGGCTTTAGCCAAATATAGGCAGGGAGGCAAATCTTATGAGCATTTGGGAATGCTCCATCAATGTTTGAAGTTGGATGGCATGAATGGAGAGAACTTGGGAAGCAGGACACAAAGGTAGACAGACACTGCCAGCACTATATGCCATGGGGAGTTGGGGTTTCTCACCTGCTCCATCAATGATACAGTTCAGAGCTGCCCATATATTTGGTATGCCAATGTGTGAATGTTGTTTTTATATTTGTGTTGTATCAATCACTTAAAACGAGCATGGTGATGCCACCCACAGCGGCAGAGGAAAGTGAATGCGTCTTCCTAATGGAATTTGGTTCCCTATCTAAAATTTGGGAGCTTATGAGTGCCTCAAGCAGAGAGGTCTTCCATCCTGTGTAAATATATCCATTATGGGCGGCGATCATTCACTTCTCTGTTTGGAAGAGAGAAAAACCGAAAACACCAGGTGCCTGCCAATGTGTAGGGCGAGATTGTGTCAGGTCCCAACTCCCACTAGATTTGTGACCATAATAAAAAAAAAAATGCTGAATTGGAGTGAATTTAAGGAATAACTCCGGGCATTTTAAAAACTTTCCCTTGTAGTGGGTCTATGCCCACACTGCAAGGGTTAAGTACAGGTCTTTCTCTAGGGGATGGAATAAAGCTGCATCACTCGCCTGATCCTCACACTTGCGGCAGTCGGCACGTGCCTCTCTCCACTTCCTCTCCGGCTGTGTAATGTCTAATGCAAGTTAAGGGACCCGCAGTACACATGATGATGTCAGCGGTCCTTAGACCACCGGAGCCCAGAGAAGAGGCTACAATGACCTGTCTAGCAGCTCGGCGGGATTGAGAGTCAGGTGAGTATCTTCTTTATTCCATCCCCTATTATCCCCTATTATCCCTACTATCCCTACTAGCACTTCTGTCCTTGCACATCAGAAGGAAAGATCAGGGAAATGCCCAGTAATGCCCAGGCGGGGGACGATGGTAGGTCCCACTGGCGGGTGAGAGCTTCCTTGACAGAAGCTAGGGGAAGCTGCAGTAACCATGCTCAACTATGAGCATTTAATGGCATTGTTGGACATAATTACCAGTCTGGTGCATAATTGATCGATGGAGCTTTTTATTATTATAATCATTTTTAAAAAAATCTAGAGGCTGTAATGGTGCTTTAAATAGAAAGCCAATTCATGTGGTTGGTTTACAGCTACGTGCTGCAGTTTCACCTCTTTTAAAGGCACGCTATAAAGATGTATTCACATTTATGTACGCGTGTTGCCACAAGCACTGCAGCACGCACACATAGGTGTGAATGGGCCCCACAAGAAGTTGGTATTGCTGATGTAGGTGACTTTGTGTTTCCACACCATCAGATGGGCGAGACTTGTCAGGGGCTGTTCAGGGTAATGCAGGGCTGGCGCTTTGCAACTTACCGGAGCAATCATGAAATCGGTGTCCTTGAGTATAAACTAGTCACAAGCCTTTACTTATTGCACTTCTGCATTGATAAGGAATGAGGTGTACTCTGGTATTTATTATACCACATAAATGGATCTGATTCTGTTTTCTGCTCAATCATAAACTAGAAATCTGTCCTGCTAATAAGTGACGCAAGTATGTTCGTATTCAGTGATTGCAATGCGGTAAACCAGGAAGAAAAGGGCGGAAAACCATTTCTGTCCCGTGTTTAGCCCGGCAGTTCGATCTCGCAATCATTGCTTCAGCATGTAATCTGACTCTGCATGGCCCACGAGATCATCAGCCCATTCAAGTGGTTCTGCCTTTCATTATAGAGGCATGTGCATTTTTTTTTATTTTTCTACTAATACAGGAACCTCATTGTATTGTGTTAGAATAAAAGGATAGTAGTACAGGGAACGCACTTTTATAGCTCTGAGCTGCTGGAAATCTTATTGTATAGCAAAGTTTCTTAGTGTTAAGCCTTGCAGAATCCCAGTCAGGATATCTGCATGGAGTTTGCATATTCTAGAGCTGCAGCTAACGATTATTTTCAAAATCGATTAGTTAGCCGATTATTAAGTTCGATCGGATAAAAAAAATAAAATAAAATACATTTTACAAAATGGCTCCAGTGATGGACTACTAGTTTGTATTGTAGAGCTGCAGCTAACGATTATTTTCAAAATCGATTAGTTAGCCGATTATTAAGTTCGATTAATCGGTTAATCGGATAAACAATAACATACATTTTAAAAAATGGCTCCAGTGATGGGACTACTAGTTTGTATTGAGGTTGTAGTCCATCACAGGAGCAAGCTTGGAGCGGTGGAAGTAAAAAAATGGTGTGGTGTGCAATATAGTGAAATGGAAAGTGTAAACTTATACAGCAATGAATGCAGAATGGCACTGGCTATAGAGGACTAAAAATCCCAGCAATAGTACATTATACAGCGCAATGCAGAATATCACCAGCTATAGAGGAATACAACAAATCCCAGCAATAGTACATTATAGCTGGTGGTATTCTGCATTGCGTTGTATAATGTACTATTGTAATCTAAAATAACTTGCGCTAATGGAATTAATAAAGGTGGGTAGATAGGGTTAACAATGTAAAATTAATATTAATATGACCATAAGGTTAAAATTCCTAAAAACACAGGGTAGGGAGAAAAGCTGCTGAACTCAGGCTAAAAGCCTCCAGAATTATAATGTAACGAAATGTACAGCGCTAAATTTAGCGCTGTACATTTCGTTACATTATAATTCTGGAGGCTTTTAGCCTGAGTTCAGCAGCTTTTCTCCCTACCCTGTGTTTTTAGGAATTTTAACCTTATGGTCATATTAATATTAATTTTACATTGTTAACCCTATCTACCCACCTCATTATTGCTGGGATTTGTTGTACTCTATAGCTGGTGGTATTCCGCCTGTCTATCGGCAGCTGTCATGCCCCCCACACCTCCTCCTCACTTCATCTCCCCGCGTCCCTGTGCCAATCGTGCATTTGGGCGGGTGGTGAGCGTGAGGAGGTGCGACGTGTGGATGCGGGCGGGTCTGGCAGCAGCAAAGGTGAATATTCTCCCTGTGGTTGCATGGGTTTTCTACGGGTACTCCGGGTTTCCTCCCACATTCCAAAGACATGCTAGAAGGTTAATTGGCTCCTGTCCAGATTGGCCCTGTGCATGTAAGATAGGGACATTGGATTCTAAGCCCCCCAATGGAATGTGTGCAGTATGTAAAGCGCTGTGTAAAGCTGGCCATACACCTTACAACCATCGCACGACTTTCATCATGCGATGGTTGTAAGGTCATTAAAAACCTTGTACGATCTGCCCATCTTGGACAGGCAGATCGTACTTGCGATCATCTCAAGCCCGGCCCGCTGAGGGGAGGGCTTCCGCTGACTGCAATGCTGAGCGGGCAGTGTGCGCTTGGGCACACCGACCCGTGCGGCATTTGTCTTACGAGCACGCTACCAACCTGCCTAACATCATACAATTTTCGGCTGGTTTTCCAACGTGCTCGTAAGACAAGACGTACAGTAGAAACGGTCGCACGCCTTCCATACACCTGCCGATTATCGTACGGTTGCGGGATTTCCCTCGATTATCGTAGATAATCGGCAGGTGTATGGCCACCTTAAGTTGTCAGCTCTATATAAATACCTGTAAAAAAATAATATATTTAGACCTGAGGCTGGCCCTAGATATGAGATGACGGTTGGAAGATGCGACCACTGCATGAATGGTCTGTAGGTCGACGCCGACATAAACGCCACACTCGTTTCAGCCAAGCATGCTAGTCTGTGCGCTAAGTAGACATCTTCCTCCATGTAAGACATCTGATCTTACATGGAGGAAACCCTATAGACCGTGTCCACAAAAATCCATTTATTATAAACTGTTTCAGGGGTGTGGAAATTTAGGAAAAAACTACTTGTCCAAGGACTAAAGTGGGGGCCGAATCTACTTGTCCCTCATGACAAACTACTTGTCCTGATACAAAATAATAATAAAAAAAACAAAACGTATTTAGTAGTGCTAAGAAGTGCTTCTCATTGGTCCCCGTCCTCTGCACCCCATTCCACCATCATAACCGTCCTCTGCACCCCATTCCACCATCATAACCGTCCTCTGCACCCCATTCCACCATCATACCCGTCGTCTCCATCCCATTCCACCATCATACCCGTCCTCTCCATCCCTGCACTCCATTCCACCATCGTACCCGTCCTCTCCATCCTGCACTCCATTCCATCATACCTGTCATCTGCACACCATTCAACCATCATACCCGTCCTCTCCTTCCCTGCACTCCATTCCACCTTCATAGCCGTCCTCTCCTTCCCTGCACTCCATTCCACCATCATAGCCGGCCTCTCCATTCCACCATCATACCTGTCCTCTCCATCCCATTCCACCATCATACCCATCCTCTCCATCCCTGCACTCCATTACACCATCGTACCCGTCCTCTCTATTCCTGCATCATACCCGTCCTCTCCAATAACACCACCTATGGAGGAATACATCAGATCCCAGCAATATAATACATTATATACAGCGCAATGCAGAATACCAGCAGTTACAGAGGACTACAAATCCCAGCAATAATGCATTATACAGCGCAATGCAGAATAACACCATCTATAGAGGAATACATCAGATCCCAGCAATAGTACATTATATACATAATAGTATAATGTATTATTGCTGGCATTTGTTGTATTCCTCTATAGCTGCTGGTATTCCGCACTGCGCCGCTGTATAATGTACCATATTGCACACCACACTTTTTTTTTTTTACTTCCACCGCTCCAAGCTTGCCCCCGTGATGGACTACAATCTTCCTTAATGGGACTTCTGGTATCAGTATTGGCGAGTACTGAAAAAAAATATCAATACTTTATACCAGGGGTAGCAAACCTCCGGCCCTCCAGCTTTGCTGAAACTACAAATCCCATCAGGCATTGCAAGATTCTCACAGTGACAGACATGACTCCCGAGGAGAGATGCATCATGGGATTAGTAGTTTCACCACAGCTGGAGGGCCGGAGGTTTGCTACTCCTGCTCTATACCAAAAAACGGTATTGGTGAATCCCTAATGGAAAATTGTTGAATGCATGAACCAAGGTTGTACAGTAAATGTGGTTTTGATTCAAGAAGCTCCAATAATCCATTGATTCCAATATCGAATGTAAAAATAACATTCGTTAAGTCTCCGATGGCATTATCGAATGTTCCGGCGAGCTTTTTCAAATGAACGTTCGTACAAAAATCTACCAAGTGGACAACCAACCCAAAGTCTCTTTTTTTCATTGTTCTTCTTTAAAGGGTGACCACTTGTTGGTTACTATTGGGTAAATAACACTTCACCGTTTGATCACTAGCATTATTAATAAGCCCCGTTTTGAGTTGTAACCATGGCAACCTATTACATGGCAGAGCTGATCTCTGGCTGGCTGTGTTCTGAATAGTCTTCAAGGTGGATGGACAGCCAGACTTCTGATGGCCCAATCTGGACACGTCTGTTTGTCTTTGTGGTAAAGGCGGCCTCCTGGGTAGTAGTTGCGTGTCTGGGCTTCATAGTCAGTGTACCCATTGCACTCCTTACCGCCTAGTCGGTGATGATAGGTTGGGTGCATCAGTAGTCGATGGATGGCCACCGTCTGAATAGAGTATAGGAAATTATGGACACTGGCACTCCAAGGTAGAAAAAAGTATTTTATTGACGGGAACAAGTGTTCTGCCTGATGAAGGGGATCCTGTGTGAACCCGAAACGTTGCAATAGGTGTATTGTTGCATGACACGTCAATAAAAGACGTTTTTCTACCTTGGAGTGCCGGTGTCCATAATTTCCTATGGGCTTCATAAATGGGACTTGTATAACAAATCCCTAACAATAATAAAGATAGTAGACCGCACTATTTGGGAATATAAAGAAGAAAAAATTGCGTACGCGATCCTCTAATTCTGCTGGTGGTTTCCAATGAGATGACGACCCTTTCTGGTGATTGTCCACCATTGAAACAAAAAATGTTTCACTTGACTAGAACGCGGGCAGCGTTTCTACACGCGGGCAGCGTTTCTACACGCGGGCAGCGTTTCTACACGCGGGCAGCGTTTCTACACACGGGCAGCGTTTCTTCAATTTTCAAAATGGTGACTAATAGATTTGCATCTTGAATGTTATTTCTGAGTTGTTGGGAGTTTGCTATTTGCGTTTCTCTGCTGTTAACACAATGCGGTTGATTTCGTGTATGGGAAGGTGAGAAGCTGAGAGCAGATACAGGGCTTGGAACTCTTGGCAGCATGGCACTGCTTTGCTATCAAACCCAAGGCTAAGTATCTTGAGATGCTGAGCTGTAGCCGGTATATATGTGTCACTATACTAGGCCATGTTGAAGCTTAATTTACCTGAGGGTACAAAAGGTCACGCTGAGAATTGTGATAACACCTTTACAGTGTTCACAGCAATTTCGGGAAGGAATGTGGATGTCATTTCTCGGCTTTATATGATGTGACGCACCTTTTTCTGGCCCCGGAAATCCTGCTTCATATGTCCCTGAACCAGGTTTATCTCGCCTGTCCAGTGACTATGACATATGTAAGATGAACTCTTTATGAATAACAAAGG
>NW_017306425.1:962035-990525 GCF_000935625.1 Nanorana parkeri
ATAATATATATATATTGACACACCAGTCTGTCCAGTTCTGGTAGAGTAGATCAAAATACATAGGAATTTGATAAGCTACGGGGTGTGGATAACGTTTAAATGACATTAAACTCGGGTTATAAATCTTAAAAATGCATTAAAGTACCTTTTTTAACTATTAACAAAAAAGTATCTTATTTGTGTATCACTCGGCCTTAGATCCCCAAATCAACTCTGAATTGGTGCAGACTCTATCCTTCCTTCTGGAGGGTGGCTACTTTTGTTCCCCATGGTCCCTGTGTGTTGTAAAGTAGTCACCGCTCCAAGCTCACTCCTGTGATGGACTACAATCTCAATAGAAATTAGTAAACTAAACCTGAGATTGTAGTCCATCACAGGAGCGAGCTTCGAGCGGTGACTACTCTACAACACACACACAGGGACCATGGGAATAAAAGTAGCCACCCTCCAGAAGGAAGGACAGTGTCAGCACCAATTCAGAGATTTGAGGATCTACAGCCGAGCGATACACAAATAAGATACATTTTAGTTAATAGTTACGGTACTTGAATGCATTTTTAAGATTTATCACCTGAGTTTAGTGTCACTAAGTTTTTAGATATCCTTTCGCTGAAGCTGCATACATCCATGGGTGGAACTTAAAAAGAGCATTGATAAATTCCGTGCACATGCCCTGTACAGTGGGATGATGGGCATCTGTTATGGACAATGTGAGGCTGCCCTGTACAATGGGACAATGGAAGTCTGCCCTAGGTGTTTTTTTTTTTTGAGTCCTCTCGCATATCTGCATAACATCTCTATTATAGATCTGATATGGGCTCATTAGAATTCTGAGCTCTCGGTTCTCTTTTAATTATCTGGTATTTCTAAATGATATTTGGGTTTGATAATGGCTTCTATTTGAAGAACTATTTAAATGTGTCAGGAGTGGCATTGAAATGCTCCAGTGTGAGGCAGGTCTGTCCTCTGTGCTTTGTGTTGGATCGGTCTACTGAAAGGAGTTTTAGTCTGGATATGAAAGTGAGCGCGCTCGGTCTGGCTGGTGTCCACGTTCACTAAAAAGATTACTTTTCTCGTGTTGTACGTGCTGCTGTATTTACTGGAAACCACAGCTGCCACCTTTTTTTTTTTATAGGCCAATCTTCATAGGCCAATCTTCATTCGGTACCGTAGCAGATCAACTGATTGGTTGTTACAAACGCCGGGAGTATTAAAAAAATGTACCCTTGTAGTGAGGCTACCCCTGCACTGCTCGTTTTGTCTAGGGGAGTCAATTAAAGTAGATATCGCCTGATCCTCTGGGCTGCTAGACCAGTCCCTACAGCCTCTTCTCCCCTGGGCTCTGGCAGTCTAAAGACTGCGGCCTTCATCACATCTAATGCAGGTCTATTGACTTGTACCCTGTTTCCCCGAAAATAAGACCTACCCCAAAAATAAGACCTAGTACTATTTTTGGGAATTGCTAAAATATAAGACCTACTCCGAAAATAAGACCTAGTTGTGACCCTTCCCAGGGCCGGCGGTGGCATAAGGGGGAACTTGAAGAGCCGCAGGAGAGAATCAGCTGTGCCAACAAAGCCAGCGAGGCGGCACCGGAGGGAGCAGAGCCGCATAAGCCGATGCTTCCTCTATAGCGCCAGCTCCCGTCACTGGCAGAGTGACACCAAATGCCTGTGAGGCTTCGCTCATTCTGGCCAGCGATTGGTTAGCAAATTGCTCTTGGAAAGGTACGGCACCCTTGATTGCCCTGATCACCATATTTTTGTACATGAATACATGTAGCCTGTTGTACATAAAAAATAAAAATAAAACCTACCCCGAAAATAAGACCTAATGTGTTTTTTTGAGCCAAAAAAAATATAAGACAGTGTCTTATTTTCGGGGAAACACGGTATTAGACATGAGGATGCCAAGGGGCATTCCACATCTAGAGCGGAGAGAGGTGAGTGCTGATAGAGGATCAGAGGAGGATATCTGCTTTATTTTAGCCCCCTTCACAAACTGAGCACTTAAAGTAGAATTAAAGTCTCTCGTTTTTTTTTGTTTTGTTTTGTTTTTTAACATATATCTACTGCTAGCAAGCAATAAGGCAAATTGGTAAAAACCTACCTGTGTCTACGCCTGCTCGGGCAGAAAATACCCGTCCGTTCTGCAGAGCTGTTACCGGCTGATAGCCTGCTGATCGCTTGTATGTTGTGGCTGTGCGCCCCCCCCTCCTCGAGAGCCGCCGTTGCCCCCCTCTCCTGCACTCTCACCTTCAATCCCGGGATCCGCTACCCCATCTGCGGCCCGGGAGGGTGTCGGGAGGTAGATGGGAGTTCAGCATCTTCCTCTTTGCTGATCTCTCTCCGTACTGTGAATGCGGAAGTGATGTGTAATACATCACTTCCGCATTCACCTGTAAGTCCTCTGGCTGCTATTGCCAGAGAGAAGAAGCTGATTAAGTAGATCTCTGCTTCATCGCTTCTTTGGGGGTCACCAGGTGACAAAGGTCTTAGAGACCCCTAATGTCTCCATAAAGAAGACCTGTCAGTGTTCCTGTGCTAACACATAGGGGGATTGTTATCCCCTATGTCATAGCAATAACATTAAGTGTAAAAAAATAAGTCTCATGTAAAAAAAAAAACAACATTTTTAAAGTCCCCCACCCCCCACGTTTATGCACAAATAAACGTAACTATGCTTATTCAGGCAAAGTGTCTACAATTGTCACTTTGGTTTCCTGAAGAAGGGACCTATATGGTTCTGAAACGTCGCTATACGATGTGACAATTCTTTTGTCAAAAAAAGAACATTGACTGAAATTCTTATTGGAGTGCGAGTGACTTTTCTACCACGTGACGCTGATCAACAGAGGCATTTCCTGTCATCTCAGCGCCCACCCACTATCTTGGGTTACACCTGGTCAGGAGTGCGATGGGATCTTCTTGACAGTTTGTGACCAGAACAGGAGTAGGGGGAGAAGGTTACCAATGCAGACACATGGCCTGGCGACAATGCTCAAAATGGGACTTCTGCTCACTTTGGAGAGATTTCCTCTCATTTCCGTTTGTGCCTTTGGGACAAGTGAGGAGAAATCTCTGCAGTTGGCATGCAAACGGCCAAGAAAAACCAGACAGAGGTCCTAACCCTTCCCGCACCTCCAAACATTGTAATAGGGCAATCACATGCTCCATGTCTCCAGTTGGTGAAGGCAGTTTGAACTCCAGCCTGCATACCGTACTTGTTTCAGTGATTTGGTGAATACTGTAGAGATTGACAGTCCAGGATGTTTGCAGAGTGCACTCCTACATATCCATCGTCATAAGCCCAGAGTGGTTTTTCTTGCTCTTCAACAAATGAACTATTCTATTGAGCTTTCAGAGCCTAGCCTACACACAGATGACGTATGTCAAGAATGAGGTATTAGTAAACCTTCTAATTATAGAATATGTCTGTATTGGGCCACCTGCAGAAGAAAGGAGTGAAGCCGGCCATAGAGATTAGAGAGTAGTTCAACATGAATGCTCTTATACATATGGCCATGAAGACTCAAGTGTGTGTGTCTTCAGTGGATGCCACCTGCAGCCGAGTCATTGGGAGGAGATGGTAACGGCTGTACTGGGAAATTGAACTTGGATGATAGACATCAGAAATTCATGGGATAGATGTACTAGAGATTAGAAACCACAACTCTTGGTTCTGGCTGACTGACAAAAAAGGTTCTGCATGTCTTGGACAGACCCATAGATGGCCATCAGTCAATTGGACAGTTCGTAAGACTGGTGGATGTCATTGTTCTGGAACTTCACCTTCTGATGCTTCGCCATGCACTATCTTTACCCGTCTGATGCTTCGCCATGTAAGGCCCCGTTCACACTTAGCGATTTTATTGCGCAGTAATTCCTGCGATATCGCCGCAATTTACCGTGCGATATCGCTCTCTAATGCTTCTCAATGGGGCAAAGGGTCGTGCGTCGCTACAGCAGGACCCTTTTTGGAGCGGATTTAGCCGCGATTCAAGCTTGCTCAATGCAAGCATTTGCGCGATATTGCGCAAAATGCAAATCGCGCGACAAATGCGCGATTTGCGAATCGCGCAGTGTGAATGGGGAATAATATCTTTACCCGTCTGATGCTTCGCCATGTAATATCTTTACCTTTCTGATGCTTCGCCGTGTAATATCTTTACCTTTCTGATGCTTCGCCATGTAATATCTTTACCCGTCTGATGCTTCGCCATGTAATATCTTTACCCGTCTGATGCTTCGCCATGTAATATCTTTACCCTTCTGATGCTTCGCCATGTAATATCTTTACCTTTCTGATGCTTCGCCATGCACTAGCTTTACCCTTCTGATGCTTCACCATGCAATATCTTTACCCTTCTGATGCTTCACCATGCACTAGCTTTACCCTTCTGATGCTTCGCCATGTAATATCTTTACCCTTCTGATGACAATCGGGACTGCTACGTGTACCCAGAAATGTCAAATTTTGGTTATGTAGATAAAAAATTGCCATTTGCATTGGTGGGCTCCTTTTGCACATGTAGAAGATGATGTTGGCCAGCACAATTCAGTTTTGTTTTACAGAGCTCTACGGTGACCATTGGGGTAATGTTGGTCACTACTGCTGCTCTGGTTCCCCAGTTGTTTATTCCTGGCCACTAATAAGGGCCTCCTGTAAACTATTATGGATGGCTCATGGCGTATGGCTTGTGATGTACACGAAGTTGTAAATTGCATGAAGCAAAAACTCTTTTCTGTTGGGAACTGGGTCTACTTGTACTCCAGACACAGCTATCTATAATTACTGAACCTTCTTTTTTCTTTCTTAGGAATTTTTGCTTACCTCAACTACCGTGTGCCCCGCACCAGGCGTGAGATCCTAGAAAGACTTATCAAAGGTCTACAGAGGTTGGAATACAGAGGATATGACTCTGCAGGTAAGAGCTGGGGGATATCTGATGCTGCAATTGTTCATGCTCTGCAGTTGTACTCATGTTTGATGTACAGGCAGGAACAGAAGAAGGGTCGCTTTTCTAGTGAATGGATTGGCCAGTTTTGGTTTTGGTTCGGCCTTACAATTCCTGCTGCAATAAATCCACTTGACACTAGTAATATATAAATAGCCACATAAGAAGACTCCAGTTTAGATTTATGGAAGCTAAAGGGATTATTTATTGATTGGGATATCTTATCACCTATTTGTCCAGTATGCATATCTTATTTGAAGTGAGGGAAAAATGCTGTTTCTCGGGATGGAATGGAGAATTCCCTTGTGCTGCAAATTAGGTGGGTTCCCAGATTTGCTGCAGGGTCTGGAACTACACACACTGGATGACTGGCTCAAGGACTCAATTTTTGTTAATGCAAACCCCCTAGTATATTTGTTAGATGCTCCATCATTGCATAGACAGCACATGGAACTGATAGTTTGTTTGGTTATCTCAACATCACCTCATTTTCAGTTATATCCTATTTTTTATCACTTTTATTTTTAAAGATTTCTTCATTTAAAAGTAATGTGTCACAAGGTGATATACTCTGATGGCTGCTTGCTAGTTCCTCTGCAGACCCATCACTCAGTGAAGCTGATCGGGTCCAGATTGACTGCCTGGACCTAGTGTGTAGCCTAATAGAATGGCAGCTTCCAGCAGATGTTTATTTCATCAAAACACATTTTATTAACGAGAACTATGGCCAAGCCTTTTTTGGCATTGGTTCTGTTTTGGGTCACAGGAGGACATTTACGAATGTCCTCCTGTGACCCAAAACTCGGCATATAGCAGGATTTTGCCTTCTATATGGTGACAGTGTAGAGCCAGACTGCAGGCAAGGAGGATTCTGACAATTTTGTTGGGATCCACCCTGCCACCTGATTGACAGCTGGATCTACCTGTCTAGAACCAGAGCCAGCTGTGCCCACCCCCTCCCCTGTCTGTCCCTCCAGTCAGTGCTGGAGGAACTGAGGTGGAGGGGGGGGGAGGAGGAGATGACTGACATCATTGTTCTCTACAGGGAGAAGACCGGCAACTGAGAGATCGGTGGTTTGTGATCGTCTCAGTTCTCGATTTATAGAGCCGTTGGGTGACAGCTTCATCTTACTATGGGGATGAGTGCATTTTACTCCCCTCATAGCTTTCATTTAACCTCATTCATATGACTATGCACACACGATAGGTGGAAAACTATTTTTTTTTTTTTTTTCCATACCTTGTTCTTTTCCATAGTTCTCTGGACTTCTATTACTTGTCTTCATTAGGCACTTGTGATACGTCTCTGCCCTCTAGTGACTTATTAATTGAGCATCTTTGAGTGAATGTGCATTGTCCCTTGCAGGTGTCGGTATTGATGGCGGCAATGAAAAGAACTGGGAGAACAACGCCAAGAAAATTCAGCTCATTAGGAAGAAGGGGAAGGTCAAGGCTCTGGATGAAGAAATAAACAGTACGTGACATTTTTTTTTTCCCCATTGAAGATTTAGTGATCGTTTCCTTTTGGAATAGGAGATTGATTTACCCAAACGTCAAATGCACCCTGCATTTTCCAGCAGAACCTTCCAAGGTTTTGTGGGAAGAAAAAAAAAAGGCAGAACTGTAATATTGTCACACTGCTGAGTCTCATAGTTCGTGGTGTCAGTTTGCAGGGACATTTATCTTTAAATGCCGTTCTTGACTCGCCTTACCAAAATGCTTGAGGCTTTCCTCTTCTGCTCGCCCTGGTTTTCAGCCATGGGACGTGAAAAGCAGCATTTCCAGTCTTGCAGAGAGCTAGCTTCATGTACATGCAACCAATCACCCCAGCCAGCTCTGTATGCCCTGGGAGACAGGTTGCATCAATGACCTGTTGACATCACTATGCTTCCTGAGATAGGAAGAGCGCTGTACTGGATACTAGAAATGCAGTCTAGCCTCGGCTCTCCCCACTCAAAACTGCCCACCTCTGCTAGCTCAGCGTCCCCTCTATTGCTATGCACAGCATAGTCCTTGTCTCTGAAGCAACTGACAGCTGCTGAGCTGTGAGAGCAGTAGAGAGGTCTACCCATTTATTTTCCCCTGTACTGACGAGCCCATTGCCTCTGATTGTGCATTAGTCACTGGCAGAGATTAGGCTTTTACATGGATACCCTACATCAATATGAAATGATGCAGATTACCCTGTGCACCCCTGTGCCTAGCTCCTGGGATAGATCTTTTGCAGCCCCTGTGATGACATCATAGCCCTGGGACAAAGCCATACAAATTAATACAAAGCAACACTACACAGGGGAAGGTTTAAAGGTACATGTATGCTGACTGGAGTTCAGCTTTAAGATATTTGGGAAGTGCACTTTAGGCAGAAATGCCCCATTTTGATGCTTGTGTTCTGGCACTGTAGGAAATGTCTGGATCCTTTAGAAGTGATGATGCCATAACTGTATACACAGAGATGCAGTCTTTGCATGATTGCATCTACCATGCAGTCCACATAAGATGGGTCTATTGATTTAAATATTGATCAGCAGTATATTATCATGTAAATATATTGGTTCTGCCACAAATCATTGGGTCGGTATGTTTGCTTTGTGTGTGGATATCATAACTAGAAATTGGCTGTCCAATGCACCCACATCGATGAATCTTCAATCTTGCAATTCTGAAGGTTACAGACCACAGAGATGTAGAAATATGATGATCTCTTTAGTTACTATAAATATCTTTGCGGTTAGCAGTGCTTCCAGCTCTTTAGAAGTGGTTCGGACGTGTTGCTCTGGCTTCAGATAAATTAATGACATGTTAAGACAGCAGAATAAGTGGCTGCGGTATACATGGGCAACGGGTCACAGCATGACATTCTATTCCTTTGGGATTTTTTGGGAGTTTAATATTTCCCTATAGCTGTCTGTTTACCCTGTTTGAGCTAGTTGGCATCAATACCACTCTGTAGTAACTGTTAGAAAGGTTGATTTTCTATATTTTCCAAATCACACTGTATAGTGTACAAGTTTTTGTTTTTTTTTCTTCATCCTGGCATCACATGCAGCGGAGGATTGTACACATGAATTTAATCAAAATCCTCTCCCTCACCCCTCTTCAGTGTCTCTGAAATCTGAAGCTGCTTTCAGCAAACTTGAGTTATTGAAATACCTGGGGGGGGGGGCGAGGTCTCCAGCTTGCAGGGGCCAAATACTTCTTTCCGTTACCAAATGCTAAGAAAATATTTTTTTTCCGTTAAGAAGAAATTGGGCACCAGTGCTCCAGTGTCACGTGGACATCACCGTTAAGAGTTAATTGTTTTTATCTTGGAGAGCTGTAATGGATCCCACCCTGGCAGCAACAGAGAACTGAGTCCCAAGCCAATTCACAATGCCTACGTGGACGTTCAATGGAAGAGCAATGCTGAGCTCCTCTTAATGACGTGTAGCCTAACATGTGCTCCTTTTCCTGGGCCCAAAGCCTGGTCTAAACATTGTTATCCAACAAAAACAGTTTCAGGAAAATGTCATTTATTCACAACCCCCCTGCAGCTTCATGCCTGCCAAAGGATTTCATTATGGGATGGAGAATTTAGGTAAAACTAACCCTAGTGAGATTTGAAGAAATACATATTCCAGATGACCTCTGGCTCAGTTGGAAGGTCCTATAATGGTTACTTTTATTTTCCCTTTTAACTGGCTGTTTACTTGATTTGACTTTTTTTTTCTAATTTGTATCCAGCTTTGTTCTGATTTATTTCCAATTAATTTCCTTGTGCGGTTCATTTCCTCTGTAAATTCGTTTTTTCTGATTGCTCGTAATTAAACATGCTTACATGTGGTTTCCTAAAGGGGCCCAGCTCCTCAGATTGTGCAGGAACTGTCAGACTCTTGGAGGATTCCATGTCAATTGACACATAAGGAACTGCATTGGCCCCCAAAAAACATAAGGGATCGACACGTCATCACATATCCAGAAAACAATCAGTTTATTCCTGATTGCAGAATAGCAGACCGACAGATCATACCCTTATGTCCCTGCGGCTAATGATGCTTTCAGAAATACATTTCGTATACTCGTATAGCCTGAAGAGATGGTGATTCTGCTAGAATTTAGCAGTTTCAGCTTGTCAGCTTTTGTTAAGCTGGCCATACACCTTACAATTATCTGCAGATTTTCTGTGGTCAGATGGAAAAGGTGCAACAGATTCCACCATCTACACTTACCTGTGTAAGTATTATCTGTGTAATCTGTTGCCCTTTTTCCATCTGACCACAGAAAATCTGCAGATAAATTGTAAGGTGTGTGTGTGTGGGCAGCTTTAGTGTATGATATGGAGCCTGATTTCTACATATGCGGCTGCGCATATTAGGCAAACCGTGCATTGGCTAGAACTAAAGCTTAAGATTTATTGCTATTCTGTGAGCAGAGAACAATGGCAAGCTGGCAGGAAATTTATATCCCAATGAGCAAATGTTAAAACCTTTGGAAGACTTAGTATTTTCCCCAATGCATGCTTAAAGGGGACCTCTTAACTTAAAGTGGAAGTTCACCTGAGTTACTGTATGAACATTAAAGTGACACACAAATAAGATAGTTCTCCTTTAACCATTAACATACTATCTTATTTGTGTGTCACCGCACCAAGCTCACTCCTGTGATGGACTACAATCTCATGTTTAGTGTACTAATTTATATTGAGATTGTAGTCCATCACGGGAGTGAGCTTGGTGCGGTGACACACAAATAAGATATTATGTTAATGGTTAAAGGAGAACTAAGGCATAACTTTTTTTTATTTTCTTTTGGCCATAGTTCTCTTCAGGGTCACAGGAGGACATATACAAATATCCTCCGGTGACCCAAAACTCACTATATAGCAAGCTAATGCCCGCTATATGCTGAGTGCAGAGCCACGCCGCAGCCAGGATGGATCCTGACAATACTGTTGAGATCCAGCTGGCTGATTGACAGCAGGCTCTGCCTCTCTAGAAATGTTGCCCTCACACTCGAAGGCTTTCCTTTACACCATGAGAAACTAGAACACATGTGCGTTCCCCCTAACCGGAGCAGTAACCTGTACATTACCCCCCTTTTCCTGTCCGTCCATCTCAATTAGATCTGCACCCCTGGGACATTACAATAGCAGCAGATATTTGCGCTCTGCTAAATTAAAACCATTTCTAGGTAACTTGCACAATGGCTGCCCGCAGAGTGACTTATGGAGCAATGTTCCTCTGGATTCTCTGTGTGGTATTCATTTTTGGGAATCCGGCCTGGCCTCTTTTTGTATCCTAGTAATGAGAAACATAAATGATTGGGGGGAAAAGTAAAAATTGGCTTTATTTGCAGTAACTGCCACTTATGGATGTGCTTTTCAAAGTTGCCATACTTGTACTGATCATGAAAAGCTTGACAGACTGCGCAATACACAAAGCTAAAACACCGGGATAAGGATTCTTATTTCCAACAATCTAACCGTTCTATTCAGCTAAAGCCAATGAGTTTTAAAAATAAGAGTCACGTGACTAAATATCATTATGCAGTGGAGCCTATTTGTCTTTGTAGTAAGACATTTTAGGTTACAAAAGGCTTAGAGTCTGACCAACAATTATGTAAAGTGACTGGATACAAACCCAATGGGTTGTTTTTGGTAAGCGGTCACACACTCCAAAGACATGTTGGAAGGTTAGTTGGCTCCTGTCCATATCGGCCCTGTATGTATGTGAGAAAAGGACCTTAGATTGCTGGCTCCTTGGGGGCAGGGACTGATGTGAATGTGCACAATGTAAGCAATGTAAAGAGCTACGTAAACTGTCGGTACTATAGAGATACCTGTAATAACTAAATAGTTGTTGATGGATCTAAAAGGAGATTGTAAAGATTTTTAAAACCATTACATATAATTTAATGTTATGAGAAGCTGTAATTCGGGTTTTGATGTCCCTTAGCACTGTACCTCTTGCCTTTTTGGAATACTGCAAACCTGTCAATGTTTATTTTACAGAGCAAGAAAGCCTGGACCTGGATATTGAATTTGAGATTCACCTGGGCATTGCACACACCCGTTGGGCCACTCATGGAGAGCCCAGCCCTACCAACAGCCATCCACAGCGCTCTGACAAAAACAACGGTAAGTCAAAATAGCATTACGGTCTGGATTTTTTTTTTTTTGGTTTAATGCATACTCTGCATTAAGGTAAAACCGCCCAGTACCTTTTTCACTCCCCCTTGCCCCCCACACTTGGCTGTAGGCTCCTTTTCCCAAAGCGAACCTCAGTTTCCTGTTCTTCCTGGTTGCGGGGGGAGGATACTGATGGCAGAGGAGCCATAGGCTCCTTCCGCCATCAATTAAACTGAGGAGGGGTGTAGCCTGCCACAGGGCTGTGCCTCCACAGCAACTACGGAGGATGAGGGCTGTGGGGACCCATTAGAAAACAAGAAATTATATATATATATCCCTCCCCCCCCTATATGGCAGAAGTAAGGTGGTTAAATACCACTAAAAAGCTCTATCTGTCTCAATACAATTTTATATAAAATTAATTTGGGTTTACTATTGCATGATGTAGTATTTTGAGTCAGAGCACTAAACGATGAATTGGTAATGAAGGGTATATACCGTCTGGTACTGAAGTAGTTAAGCTTGGTGTCCCTTTTTCTGGTTTACTAGCTGTTTTCTTTCTCTGTTGGAAGTAATTAGAACGTTTTGTAGTTTAGACTATTTTATGCCTATTTTATAATTCTGTGTGCTTTTTGTTTTGTTTTTGTCATTTTTTATGGTTTGCGTATTGGGTAATTACACAGAGATTCATTGCTTCCAGCAATAGCACAGCCTTCCCCCTTCCTTTCCTGCCATCAATTACATGCAGGGCCTCCCTGCAGGGAATGCACATGTGTAGAGGGGTACAGTGTATCCTGAACAGACTTCTACCTCCTGCATTTTGGTACTAAAAAACAGCACAAGACACGAGGGTTCTATATTTTTTAGTGGGGAATATAAATAGTGTGGAATACAGTAAGTGGGAAGATATTTGCAAGGGATTAATGTGACTATGTGGTGGGTTTGTTTTTTGTTCTTATGGTTTGGTGGGACTATAAAGCAGACATATGGCTTCCAGATTTTTCCTGTCTTTGAATCATTCATAATTGACTGTTTTTCTAACACCAGGAAATAATGTCACATTCCTTCCCCCCCCCCCCAGAGTTTATCGTGATCCACAATGGCATCATCACCAACTACAAAGACCTGAAGAAGTTCCTGGTGAGTTATGGAACAGAGCACACAAAATGTGGAATTCATACAAGTCTATGTAAACCAGTGACATGTTTTATGCTTGTGAATACAACTTTTGTTTAATAACCTAGTACAGAGTTGTGTGGTGACCTATTACAACCAATCATAAATCGGCATACGTTGGTCTGCCTGCACCACATGAGTGGTAAGGTTGTCATACGATAGAAGCAAAGTTGAGGCTATGGCATATAGGCTCTAAAGATTTTATTTTTGGGGGGGCATCAAAGTCACCTAAGAAGTAATGGCCACCAGCCAATCTCCCGCCAATAAAAAAAAGTAAAAAAGTAACCCCTTGCGGTGGGGCTTCTCCTGCACGGCAAGGGTTCATTGCTCGCTTTTTGTTTAAAGGAACTGTGTAAAGCACTCTTACTCACCTGATTCCTGCAGGCGATATGATCGGCAACCACAGACTTCTTTCCCCTAAGCTCAGATGGTCAGAGGCCCGCTGACATCATCACATATACAGGTGAAACTCGAATAATTAGAATATCGTGCAAAAGTAATTGCAGTAAGTGCTGCAAAAGGGGCCCAAACCAAGTACTGAGTACATATGCATGCTTGTACTTTTCAGAGGTCCGATATTGTTCTATGTACAATCCTTGTTTTATTGATTGCATGTGATAATCTACTTTTTTGAGGTTGTGGATTTGGGGTTCTTGGGGTTTTCATGAGCTGTAAGCCATAATCATCACAATTATGACAAATCACGGCTTGAATTATCTTGCTTTGCATGTAATGAGTCTATCTCATATATTAGTTTCACCTTTTAAGTTGCATTAGTGAAATAATAAATTAACGATATTCTAATTATTCGAGTTTCACCTCTAATGCAAGGTTTGGCCACAAGCTGGTGCAGAGGGGAAATAGAAGTGAGTGCTGACTGCCACAGGAGCAGTCCTCTTCCCTACACAAAAACCTGGCTGTGCCAGAGTAGGTCTGTGAAGGTTCTCATTCATCCAGGTCATGGTATATCTGTAATAAATCAAGGCAACTGCACTTGCTGTATTTTTTGGAAGAATTGAGAAAACTAGTTGGATGACCAGTGAAAGATGGTGCCAGAGTAGCCCCACTGTAAAGGTAGTTTTTGGGGGTTTTTTTGTACCTGGAGATGGGCTTTAGCAAGTGCTCCCTGCTTTTATCTCCTCATCGTTGCTGCAGTGTATATACCTGAATGGTATCTCCTATGTTTTTGTTTTTAATTTTTTTTTCCTCTAGGTTTGGGATAGTGGGGAAAGGTTAGACCCATTGTCAAGTTTTCACCCCTCCAGTTGTAATGGTGATAATTAGAGGTGTACTGAAATAGAAATTTAAAAACAAAACTGAAATAAAAAAAATTGTCAGGCCGAAACCAAAAATGTTTTTAGCTTATTTTTTTCTCAAATTTTTTTAAATTTACTTTTTTATTTTTTTATAAAACGTCTTCATCTGAATTTTTATTTTTTATAGCAGCTGGGTGGATCCAGACAGCATTGTCGGGATTCGTTCCGTCTGCGGCGTCTCAGTATACCGCGAGCTGTAGCTCCCTATATACTGAGCTTTGGGTGACAGGAGGACGCTAGTTTGTGTCCTCCCGTTACCCTAAGGAGAACTATGGGGGAAAGCCCTGACCCCATAGTTCTCCTTTAATGGTTGACTAGAAGCATAAGCAGAGCAATCCAACTAAAAGGTCACACCTATTCATGACCTCTTTTAAAGTGACATTAAACCCTCAAATTTTTTTAACATAAAACAATACTGTAATGTGCGCCTTACTGTAATCCATGGTTGTTTCCCTTCTCTTTGCTGCTCTTCCTTCCTCATGTCTTCTCATGCTTGGGGAGAACTTCCCTTTGCAGCTCAGGGCCTCTTCCTGTAGTGCTGGCTCAGGTTTCAAGCCTATACAAACGTATACACAGACACCGTGTATCCATTCCTGAGACAAGGCAGTCTGCTGCAAAACAGAAGTTCTGCCCCAGCATGAGAACAGATACAGATTTAAAACGAAGAGCAGCAAAGAGAAGGGAAACAACCATGGATTACAGTAAGGCGCACATTACAGTATTGTTTTATGTTAAAAAATCTGAGGGTTTAATGTCACTTTACATTTTTGTATTTTTTACTTTTAGGGGCTTCTGAGAAATATTGGGGGTCTAAACAGACCCCTGATATTTCCCTTTTTAAAATAGAAAAAGAGATTCGACAACACAGTCCTCAATCTCTTTTTCTGCAGCCCCTGTTATCAATGAACCGGAATCCTCTTCATTGATAACTTGAGAACATAGTATGTTTACTATAACTACAACTATGAATGAACAGGAGCTGATTGTAGATCACTCCCATTCATTCATAATTGAGGATATAGTCAACATGCCATTTTCGGCCGATATGTTTCGGCAGGCGATATATCAATGCATCCCTAGTGATAATAGAGAAAAATCCAAAATTTTACGGTTGTCCCCAAAACAAAAGTTGTGGAAATCTTCCAATTGGGACATCTGTTCTGGGGACGTGTCTAAGAATTCCCCTCACTTTTGGAGATTTCCTATAACTTTGTTTGTCTCTGGGAGAGGAAGAAAAGTAGATTATCCACAATTGTACACGGACAGGAAAAAATAACCTGGCAGGGGTTTAACCTTTCTATCAAAAAAATAAATTTAATGGCGCTATATCGATTTTGCTTTCCAGCCTATCCCTTGTACTTTTTAAAAGCTGTTGCAGGTAACATCGAAAAAAACAAAGTTCTTTTGGCTTTTATATTTTGGCATGTTAGAGTTTTGTAGATTTGAGAAACCTTTTGCCTAAATTTAAAGGAGAACTATGAGGTGTGCTTTTCACTCTCCTCATAGTTCTAGCCGACTGTGACCATGAGACTGTCACAGGTTGGCTCAGTAGATCGGGAGGTGAGCATACCGGCGTTCGCTCACCTCTCGATCCTGTCACGGCTCTCTGCCTTGACAGGGGAGGGGCTGGATTCCCCCCTCCCCGCTCCGATCCGCCAGCGCTGACTGGCGGATCGGACGGGGTTGAGGGCGGGTACAGCTGGCTCTGCCTCTAGATAGGCAGAGCCAGCTGTCACTCAAGCAGCTGGGCGGATCCAGACATAATTGTCGGGATCCGCTTCAGCTGTGGCGTCTCAGTATACTGAGCGTTAGGGTGATGGGAGGATGCTAGTTTGTGTCCTCCCGTTACCCTAAGGAGAGCTATGGGGAAAAGCCTTAACCCCATAGTTCTCATTTTAACCTCCCTTTTGCATGCCCACTGGATGGAGAACTGTGTACGTGAGTGGTATGAAAATTGTACATGCTGATGTATACTGATGTTGTTTTTGCTGTCTGCAGGAAAGCAAAGGCTACGAGTTTGAGTCTGAGACTGACACAGAAACCATTGCCAAGCTTGCGAAATATATGTATGACAATCGGGAGAATAATGAGATCAGCTTTGCCACCCTTGTTGAGCGGGTCATCCAGCAGCTGGTAAGGAGAATCGTTATGTGCATTTTATGAGGCCAACATCCTGTTTCATAATACAGAAGATATCTTTTGTGTTTTTTTTTTTTTTTTTTTTTCCCCTTAAATTCAAACTGACTTTTCTCAAAATAATTTCCATGGTGCCCGCAATTTTATTTTCAGATCAGACCCGCAAGTACCTGTGATTATCTTCAGCTCAGTACCCATAGCCATGTGGAGCCCCCTGTATCCTAGGTCCGAGCTTTACATGGGACCCAAACTTCTGCCCTAGTCGAGCTTAGCCCCTAGTGGTAAGCTCGTCTGCTGTTATTGACCTGTCAGATTCTAGGATTTTGGTGAACAAGTAGAGGCTCTGGCATTTCACCATTGAATGGCAGGGTCGGGGATTGAGAGGTGGTTGAACCTTAATCAACATTTGAAGCCGAAGACCTTTAATCCAAGGGAGATCCACGGGGTTGTGAACTGAGGACTAAATATGTATTTGCAGGCAGGTACCAGAAGGCATTTTCTCACTCCTGATACTTTAGACTGGCTTAGCTTCACTTTAAAGGAGTCCTCCATCCAACAGGTTTAGGTAGGTGAGGTGTGCTTGGTATGTAAATGACTTGCTGCAGAAACACATGTCTAGTCCTGTTCCAGTTCATATCACTCTATCATCCAACTTGGGAGAATTCTGATTCTGATTGTGATTGTTTATAATCTTACAGTTTGGGAATGCTGATAAAGGACATTTTGAAGTAACGCTTGGGTCACAACATTTGATGTGGGGAAAGGAGATCCAAGAATGGATCATGTTTACTTTGCATTGTCGTCCAACTCTGCTACACAACGATAGATGCTGCACCCCCCCCCCGATAGATCTCGCACCTTATATAGATTTGTATGCACATCCGTACAGCTGGAAAAATATGCAGATTATAAAGCTATGCCCTTTATGGTGAGAGTTCCAACTTGTGCTTTTCCTAATTATTCAATTGTGTCTTTCTTTTGCTTTGTCTTACAGGAAGGTGCATTTGCTCTGGTATTTAAAAGTGTTCATTTTCCGGCTCAGGCTGTGGGAACCAGGTAATGTTATCCCCCTCTTCCTTTGTGTTTTTTTTTTTTTTTTAATGGAAGTCGGTGGCTGTATCTTTCCTGTTTCTGTAACCATTAACTTGTATCTGCCTGTATTGCAGGAGAGGCAGCCCACTTCTGATGGGTATACGGAGTGAGCACAAGCTGGCCGCAGATCACATCCCCATATTGTACCGATCAGGTAAAACACCAGTCAGACCAATCATGATAGACGCGCTTCAGGCAAAGCTGCACAGGGATTCTTTGGCGTCTTCTGGGTTTGCCTGGAGTCCTCTATACAAACCAGTTTTGGCTCCAATGTTACATAAAATGTACCTGTTATCCATATGCAGTTGGACTTGTCTGTGGACACTGTATTGGGTAAAGTAAAATAATGCTATATTCTGGTATAGTCTGTGAGAGCTTCATAATTCCCCCCAAAAATCTGATGGATCTGTTCTGTAGCAACATGCTATGGGGGACATTTATTAACACAATTGCATCTCAAATGTGCTTGTTGCATGCAACGTGGTATTACTCTTTGGGTAGGTTTTGCTGCCAGTGATATATTTAGGGCTCATTCACATGACCACAGAGGGCCATACGTGTGTCAGTGTGTTGCAGGGTTTTCATGCAGCCTGTAAAAAAAAATCGGTGATAAGCTGACGGATGCAGCAGCTGAATGAATCTTCCTGCACGTTTGACCAACATCCATATAGGGACTAATGGATGGTCCTGAGTGCAGACAGGGCCTGCACAGATGTAAAGTTTCAATGTGTGGGAAGATGCACATAGCATCTCGGCAGCCTGTCACTGGTTTGCGTTTTTTCCCATGTATGGCCCTCTGTGAACGAGCCCTTAGTTTTGCATGATGATGTGGCTACTTATTAACTGTATACCTATTTTAAACAGTGGCAGATGTGTTCAGTGGGACATTTTATTATGCAGATTGTGCACAGAAAATGAATCTGTCGCTGACCTTTTTGAAAAATAAAAGATGAGACCGATTTAGCAACTGCAAACAGCAAGACCGTTTTGATAAATGTCCCCCAATGAGTTGCAACTCGGCTTAAACAGACCTGTGTAAGAATGCCGCTGGTCTATCAGCTAAGTACCATTGACCTCTCCAATGTCTTGACGTGCTAGATTGCATTCTTGACATGTCAGAAGTTCTGAACGTGTCTTGTTAATTCGGTGGAGTAAAAGCCATTAGTCTGCACTAAAAGCTGTGAACATACCCAGGCCGAATAGCTAACAATTGCTATGCATTTGACAGCGCCCTGACTTTTCCCTTTCAGCTCAAGCTGCCTGCTGTGTTTTTTTGAATACTTTAATGTCCGAATCTTCCAGTGTGCGGGAAAATTTCAGCCACCGGCACTGTGTGTTCCCAAATGCTCACTTTTGCTTGTTTGGTTCTAATACATTATCTGCTCATTGGAAGCAAACCTAATCTGTTGCATGTGCTGGAAAGCTAGGCATGTCTCCCCAAAGTGTTGTTGCATGAATTCATAACCAAAGATGATGCCGCTGTGTATACAGTCTGTCTTATTGTACAGTGTAAGCCAGTTGATTTTTGTCTAAGCTGCATTTCCTGTTACAATTGCTCCCCCCCCCCCATGTGATTGTAATGCAATGTTGTTTTGTCCTGTGCCTAGTCTGCTTTTTGTAATTTGGTAAACTGGCAGTACATACCAGGTGACCCTGACTGATGTATGTGACTGTATGCATTTCAGAACTCTGCAATGCATAGATTGCTGTGTGTTTGATGTGATTTTTCTGATTTTGTGCTGTCGCATTTTCTCATTGTCCTTTCAGCATCACAAAGCATCGATTATCCTCTAGAGGGAATATGCATAATAGAGAAAGAAGGTGCCTCGTCCAGCATCGTACTTCAATACTCCTCTCTTTCTAAAAAGAGACTGTATGCATATGATCTATTTATGCATCTGGTACTGTTTTCCATGCAGATTAATGCATGTGACTTTCAACAGATAATAGGAAATTATTGCATTCCCCCCACCCCTTCCAGTTGAGGATCCATTTGCACTTCTTAGCATCTCATTACAGACACTATGACTTTCACCCACTAGATGGCAGGATTGCTCCATCCAATCCCTGGATATGTGTATATAATGTGGTTAGAACCATTAACTGTGTCTACACATCACCCATATGGTTTGAATACCAGGGACCAGCTGTAATGTTTATGATCTACAGTTTTCCAGTTGAAGTGGTGTGTGTGTTTTAAGTGATCCTAAACCATAAACTCCTCCGTTTGGCAAACCTATTCTCTTTTTAAAATGGCTAATCAATTTTGGCTCCTGTTTTGGTTAGTCAAGTAACACCCTGACCCTATAGTTAGAAACTGATACAAGGAAAAGCAGAGGTGTCCATAGCAAACAATCTGATTTTGGCGTCCGCTATCTTCTAGCACCGGCTAAAAAATGAAAGCCGGACCTTATTAGTTGCTTTGCTCAAGGCTTCCTGTTGTAAGGTAACAATAGTGACTCACACACTCTATGCATATAGTATACACTGTTCTACATATCCCACTATATACATTCTGCCAACACACACACACTGCATGTTCCAGGCTTGCAGAGATGGAAACAGTACCAGAATAGATACAGTTTTCCACCCTTTACTGTCCATTCTGGGCCATATGTAATCCAAATTTCTTCTTTTTATTGCATTTTTCTCTTACTAAATTTAAGTGGATATGTAATCCATGGGAGCTAATCTTCATATTATGCTGCAAGCTTTATATTTACTGGCCTTTTCTTATGATGTGGTACGGGAGGGGCGAGCAGAGTTTTAACTCTTGGCATCTAGTTGTGTTTATACGCTCTCTATTGATCACAAAGTGAAATGCTCTGTTACCTAATGAGACCTGAAACTTTCCTGATCCCTAAAATAACAGAACATCTTGATGTACCTGAATCCGCATCTCTGTAGAAATAGAAGTAACTTAGTTGTGGTTTAAGATTTTGAATTCAGGTTCAGAGCCCAGTCACTGTCTAAGCTTCCAACGCCTGAACATTTAGCTTTTCTTCTATGCACTTTTAAGTTTTGAATTCCAAAAAGTCCAATTGTAGTGCGGTGATTGCTTACATTACTTTTATTTCATTTTTAGTCATTGTGAACTCACTAAGTATATCAGTTAAAGGCTGCTTTGCAGGGCTAGTGGGTTCCCAAATCCCAAGTTCAACACATTTGCGTAGAGTAAAATCAAAAAGCTAATAAGTACAAAAGCAAAATGCTGAATATCTTTTATAGTATGGTCTCGTATGGGGCTTCTTATTCTACAGGTAAATCCTAGTCACCACCGGCTTGTATTTAAAAGTGTATATAAAGGAAGGATAGCTTTTTGCACATAACAATCTAGGTGGTATCTCCCATACAGGGTTCTGGTGCAGTATCCAAAAAACCCCCCAAAACAGAGCGGCCACCCTGTGCAGTACTGATGAATATTTATTAATAGCAAATGTAGCGCTACTAACGCATCAATTGGACTCCAGGAATGGAATGATTAGTAAACAAAATCCAAACAAATTGCCACAATGCTCAGTCTGCGTTGCACAGATAGACTTCAGTTCTGCCCTGGACCCTTCCCATGGAACAACAAGATGCCAAAGGTAGACCTTTGCGACGCAACGGTACCACAACATAACTGTATGGTTGCTTGAATCTTCTCAGGGCCAAACTGTGCTTTATTCTTCCGCAGGCTGCATTTCCTCTGGCTGGGCTGAGATTTATCGGTCTAAGGACTCCTTTTGTCCCACTCTTCCCTGGTGCCCCTCCACACATTAATAACCCCTGTCTTGTTCACCTTTTACAGCTCTGGAGAAGAAAAGCAGCTGTTCCGTGCCCAGGATAGACAGCACCACTTGCCTCTTCCCTGTAGAAGAGAAGGCTGTGGAATATTACTTTGCATCAGATGCCAGGTGAGAACACCCTTTACCTTGGGTGTTTGTGGGTAAATTGTCATATTTATGATGTACAGTTACTGAACCTCTGGCCAGTCAAAGATGACTAAGTATTATAGAACTGGCTTTCTGACCATTTACATTTTTATTTGCAGAATTGTTAGTGATGTACGAGTACCGAAATGTATATTTCGCTACTTGCCAATACCGGTACTTCTGCTAGCATGGAGCCGGCATCCTGGGCAATCGGGAAGCCGGGCCGTCAGTCATTACCCGTGGCTCGGCCTCCTAATTGGCCAGGAAGCCAGCTCCATGTTCCCTCGTGGCACTGCAGATCAGAGGAAGTCTCCCTCTAAACGGGAGTTCCTGTATCTGGGCAAGGACAAGTACTAGCCCAAATACTCAGTATCGGCACATATGCCAGTACTGGTGCTTCCCTAATTATTGTCATTGTGTATAAATGTTAGCACTATGCTATATTTATTCAACATTACACTTATATGTACTACATTATGTATAAGCACAAATGAACATTGGTGTAATAGTGTGTCATATATGTCCTCTGTTAGTAACTCTGGTTACTATAGACAGTGGCATCATTTTTGCTCTATTACTTTTTTTTTTTCCCTTCAAATGCAATTGGGAGTATTTGTTAAACTAGTACATACAATTTTTGTATTGAATTCAACCCTCCAGTGTATATATAAGGGGCTGAACAAGAGAAATGGAGGGTATGTATGTATTTAACTGGGCCTTACACCAGTTGAATTTTGGCAAAGTCCTGCAGAAATTCGACCAGTGTTTGGCCCCCTTGGGACCACCCATTCGTCGTAGGAAGCGGTCCAAAAATTATTGGCAGGACAGCAACACCAGCCAGTCGGCTACAGTCACTGAATTTCCCAACAGCAGCAAACCCACCGCGGACAGAATACAATAGCATGACGGGAGGGGTGGGTATTCCCCCTTCCATGCTCTTATTATGGATGGTGGAGTGGTGGAATCGGACTTTTTTTTTCCCCTCCTCATTCGCCTCCACAATCAGTTTATTCCCGATCAGTGTATGGCCAGCCTTAGTCTGCTGCTGCTTGTACATTGTGCTTGTAGTAAACTGGGGTTCTATTATTTGCCAAGCTGTGCTGCTGCAGCACTTGACGTAGATGAGTTCTCTGTAAATCTAGCAGAGATGTCACAAAATTGGCTGCAACAATCACACTTTCCTTAGTGGGTGAAACGGTTCCCATATATGTATTTTACATTTTTATTTTTGCTGCCCTGTAGGATTAAGCAGTGCTGCTCTCATGTGCAGGGTAGTACAATTTTCTGTCCAAATGCAGCAAACCGTGGATGATGTTCAGTATGGTTTATTTAAGCAAAAAAAATGGACTCTCAATCTGTATAACAATACATCAATGTAAAAATTACACCACAAATAATCCAGCCTGTGAAAGCCGAATCAAAACTTCCTGCCACCATTTATTTTATAGTGCTGTCATCGAACACACGAACAGAGTCATGTACCTGGAAGATGATGATGTAGCTGCTGTTGTAGATGGTCGTCTCTCCATCCATCGCATCAAGAGAAGTGTTGGAGACCACCCAGCCCGTGCAATTCAGACCTTACAGATGGAGCTGCAGCAGATCATGAAGGGTAAGTGTTCTCTAAAGCAGAAGTATTAAAACATCCAGGCAACTTGCATCCTTAAAGGTCTACAATAGTGGCCCCATATTTCTTTAATGACAGGTGCACTTTAATGTAAACCTATCACTTAAATTTCAAACCTCCTGTGATTCAGTAGACAATTTGCCAGCAATACCAAGACTGCTCATCCCCCAGTTCCAAGCCTAGGCAGTCTAGATCACATGGTCTGTGTCTACCAATAATTATTTTAGAGCAGGTTTTAATTAGAAGTAAGATAAGAGGGTGAAAAGGCTTGCCCCGTGTACACAGGTAATTGCAGACTGCACATGGAAACAATGTCTTGTGCAAATTACACAGTTCTAATTCCCAACTTGGTATGGACCAATACTAGTATACTGGAATGTATAGGGAACCAGCACAAGGCACCAGGTATGCAGTGAAGAATAAATACACCTGTCACACTGAAAGGCTTCTTTATAGGATATCACAGTATCTGCTGATTTTATTGAATGAATAAAATATTCACACTTTCCTGTCTCTTGCTCTTGTTTGACTTACAGGTAACTTTAGCTCCTTCATGCAAAAAGAAATCTTCGAGCAGCCAGAGTCCGTAGTAAACACAATGAGAGGACGAGTCAATTTTGATGATCTGACAGGTAAGAACATCAGATCTTATGTGTTATACCTACTCCAAGTTGCCTGTACTCAAACGATGGCAAACCCGTAAATAATAAAGGCGTAGCTGTTCCTGAGTCTTAGGGTTGAGGTATACACCCCACGATTTTCAGTAAATAAAAATAAAAAATAAAATAAAACCTATAGTAATTTCATGTTTTTGTATTTCATTTTTTTAACAGTAAATTTGGGAGGTTTGAAAGATCACCTCAAAGAAATTCAAAGATGTCGAAGACTAATTCTCATTGCCTGTGGAACCAGTTACCATGCTGGAGTTGCTGTAAGTATTCATTACCTTTTAGTAATATGAACACTCAAACGTTTTCTATATTCTGTTTTAAGGGTAAAGAAGCAATCATTAAGTGCCTTTTGGTTCTGGTTGTTATTTTGCCAGGGACACTCTCTACATGGAGTATGCCCTTCCTATGTTTTGGGGAGTTTCCTCGAGGTTTACATTTTTTTTTTTCTCCCTACAATCCAAAAACATACTGACAGCTTTATTGGCTTCTCTTTCAAAATGAGTGGATGATAGTGAGTACCTAATGCAAATAGTTCTATATACTCCAAACCACAGTATAATATACACACGCACACTAAGTATTTATCTGGATAGAGTAGGGCAGGGGTGGGCAACTTTGGCACGCCAGTTGTTGTGGTAATTAAAAGTCCCATGAGGCATTGCAAGGGTCAAAAAGACTAAAAGCCACAAGCATGACTCGGGTAGAGAAATTATGGGGTTTGTAGATTTACTGCAGATTGAGTGCCAAGGTTGCCTACGCTAAAGTAGGGAATGGTAAAAACTAGGGATGCACCGATATATCGGCCGCCGAAACATACTGGCCGAAAATGGCACTTTCCTTAAATGCTGAAAGTGCCATTTTCCTGCCGATACATCGGCACATCCCAGGTTTCTTGAATCCCTACTGGGCGCTGCTCTGTGTCCCAGCAGGGAGGAGAGAAAGTGACAGCCGGCCGAGCGCTGTGAGCGGCCGGTGTCTCCTCCCACACCGCTCAGCCACCTATCGCAGTCCGGCAGAGCGGTGTGGGGGGCGCCGACAGTCCGCGCTGTCGCAGGAGGCTGGGCTCTCCTCCCTGCTTTGCTCGCTCAGCCTCCTGTGACTGCTGTCAGGATGGAGAGCGAGTGCAAAGACTCAGCGATCGCTGAGTGTTTGTAAATAATTGAGGACATGGTATGTTGACTATATCCTCAATTCTAACTGAATGGGAAGTGATCTACATCACCTCCTGTTCATTCATAGTTGTAGTAAACACACTCTGTCATGTTATGAATGAACAGGAACACTCAGTATAGAGATTCCTTTTCATTTATAACAGGGGCTGCAGAAAAAGAGAGAGGACTCTGTGTTCTCAAGCTCTTTTTTAAAAGGGAAATATCAGGGGTCTGTTTAGACCCCTAATATTTCCCCAAAGCCCCTAAAAATAAAGTAAAAAAATAAATCTATTTAAAAAATGAATTCATAAATAAAAATATAAAGTTTATAAAAAAAAAGAAAAATACAATATTACATTTGAAAAAATTAAAATATAAAAACATTTTCGGTTTCGGCCTGACAATTTTTTTTGTTTCGGTTTTAAAATTTCTAGTTCAGTGCACCTCTAGTTAAAACCCTTACTGTTTTAAGTTTGAGTCCTTCTCTCCTTGTCTCCGTGTGTTCCTTCTCTTCTATCCAAGCAGAAAAGGAGAGCTCTCAAAAGGAAGGGAAATCTTTTAGACAGTTGTCACTGGAACAAGTGTCCCCATTTGGATTTACAAAATGTTGGATTTTCTTTTCTCTTTCAGTCCTGTTTGTATTGGTTATCGGCACAAATAAAGGGGGTGAAGCTCCCTAGTGGGGACAGGGACGGCATTAAAAACCTCATGGGTTCTCACCCTTTATTTCATCCAGAACAGAAAAATTCAATTTTGCTGTAGATATGCTTTAAGGTGCTTACAGATGTTAAGGATCATTACAAACTTTTATTAATGCATTAAAGTCACCTGCTGTTCCAGACAAAAAAAACTAACCCTTATAAACAGTTCGCCATATTAATCATGTCCTTGTATCCTCCCTCCAGACACGTCAGATCCTTGAGGAGCTCACAGAGCTTCCAGTCATGGTGGAATTGGCTAGTGACTTCCTGGACAGGAGCACTCCTGTATTCAGAGACGATGCGTGCTTCTTCATCAGTCAGTCAGGTATGGTATTCTTATAGTCTGGCAATTTCATGATAATCTGTGTCATCTGATATACATGAACCTTTCTCTAAAAGCATATACCAATAATCTCATGGTTTGATCTTTTAATGAGAATCTGTGTCATCTGATATACAGAATGCCTGGTATGTCAAAGTTCTGCTAAATAGACCTTTTGTGAAAAGATCTATAGATGATGAAATCACAAAATACTAATCTTTTATTACATTACGGTTGCAAAATTGCTATTTAGAAGAGATACCTTACTATTACTGTTAGTGATAGCTGAGCTGAAAATAGTTAAACCCCACTGCGATAACTATCTGTGGTTGTCCATGGATTGTTGGGTCACTATGAACCGCCTATGAGATGTAAATCTCTGATGATCCATGGCATAATGTCCTTGTCTCTGTACAAAAATGAACCCCTCCACCCAGCAGGTGCCAACACTTTAAAGGAGAATTATGGGGTTAGGGCTTTCCCCCATGGTTCTCCTAAGGGTAACGGGAGGACACAAACTAGCGTCCTCTCATCACCCAAAGCTCAGTATACCGCAAGCTACAGCTCGCGGTATACTGAGATGCCACAGCTGGAACGGATCCCCACAATTCTGTCTGGATCCACCCAGCTGCGTGAGTGACAGCTGGCTCTGCCTATCTAGAGGCAGAGCCAACTGTACCCGCCCCCTCCCCTGTCCGTTCCGCCAGTCAGCGCTGGAGGATCAGACAGGGGAAGGGGGGAATCCATGCAGGGAGCTGTGAGTGACAGTCACGGCTCTCTGCAGGGGTAGATCGAGAAGTAAGCGAGTGCCGGTATGTGTTCACTCCCCGGTCTACTGAGCCGACCTGTGACCGTTTCATTGTCACAGGTCGGCTCAGATTATGAGGCTGAGTGAAAATCACTCGCCTCATAATTCTCCTTTTTCTGGAGTTCTGATCTCCAGAGGTAGGTAGGTGGGGCCCTGATTATGGGGCCACTGTGATGAGCTGTCACAGTGGTCATGTTATCAGGAACTTGTCCTACCTGCTCTCGATTGTAAACCTTAACTGGGAACGGTCGGTGACAGCTCAGTTACAGTGCTGTGGGTGCCGAGGCAGCGCACTCCCAGCACAAAGCAGCGACGCCAGCTGTTAACGCATATATGTGGCAGCTTAGCCGTAAAGTCTGCCTCCATGCTGCCACATGTGTGCATGCAGCCAGTAGAAATGGGCTAAAGCAAAGGGATATAAAACTATAACTCACAGCCACCAATCAGAGCTTGCTTTGTATTTGTGTAGCCATTGCCTGCTGTGGGTTACACCTGCCGTTTCCCTTTCCTTATGTTTTTCATATGTACACCTCCCTGTGCAGGACCTTCAGTATGAGTGGCTAAGTATCCATCCAGATCTCTGTTGGACCTGCTGTATTGTAAGAGAAAAGATGTGGTATCCATAGTAAATACTTAGAATCCAGCTCGTGACTCATGTTTTAAATGGGAGAAAACACAAAAATGACATGATTAGTTACTGTAGAAACTCAATTTTTCTTTTGTGCACATTTGAATTAAGTCATCGTGATTCTGTTTTGTCTTCATTCAGGAGAGACGGCAGATACTCTTCTTGCATTGCGTTACTGCAAAGAACGGGGAGCACTGACAATGGGGGTCACTAACACCGTTGGAAGCTCCATTTCAAGGGAGACAGACTGTGGTGTCCACATTAATGCTGGGCCTGAGATTGGTGTGGCCAGCACAAAGGTGAGCACTGGTGTGACACAAAATAGGGTGGTGTAAAGCTGGCATCGCACCTATACAATCTCCTCCGCTGTGTGTGTGTGTGTGTGTCAGTCAATGGAGGGGGAAACCAAAGACCTGAATACGATGGCATTAAAAAAACAAGTTTGTATTGAAGGTGACTGCCAGAGAATTGATTATCTGTTTTATGTATTTGATGGCTGTCTGTTCTCGTATGCACTGGATGAAACCCAAATATCTGAAATAGAATGGGAGAGGCAATGCACATAAATCTCCCCTTACTCTGACAGATGTGACAATGTTAGATTGGAGTGTGAGGTTTACCAGATGCTTTCTTGTTCTACCAGGCATACACCAGCCAGTTTGTGGCACTGGTCATGTTTGCACTTATGGTTTGTGATGACCGTATATCTATGCAAGATCGCCGCAAGCAAATTTTACACGGTCTGAAAATGCTGTCGGGTAAGAATTAAAGACATAAATAATGCAACCACATATTACTTGTACTTCTTTTTTTTTTTTGTATATTTATTTATATATATATTTTGCCCATAGTTCTTCTAAGGGGTCACAGGAGGACATAAACTAGCGTCCTCCCGTGACCCAAAGCTTGGTATATCGCAAGCTACAACTCGCGGTATACTGAGACTGCCACATCCGGGACGGATCCCGACATTACTGTCGAGATCCACCCAGCTGGGTGAGTGACAGCGGGCTCTGCCTATCTAGAGCCAGAGCCAGCTGTGCCCGCCCGCTCCCCCGTCCGTTCCGCCAGTCAGCGCTGGAGGATCGGAGAGGGAGGGGGTGAATCCTTGCAGGGAGCCATGAGTGACAGACTGCTCTCTGCAAGGACAGGATTGAGAAGTCCGCGGCGACGGTATGCGTTCTCTCACTTCCCGATCTATTGAGCCAGCGTGTGGCAGTTTCGTTGTCACACGTCGGCTCGATCAATGAGGTTGAGTGAAAATCACTCACCTCATAGTTCTCTAAGTCCATAATTTTGCTGTGTGTATACTGCGTCACTTCTCTTGTATGAAGCCAATTCTAAGCAGTAGATAAAATCAGTCTGTTTTGCTACTCGCTGATTGTGTCATAGAATTACACCTCATCAGTCATAACTTGCATTCTAACCTGAAGGCCAGGGATGGTACCTGCATATATGGTGTTGTTTTTGTTTCCTTTTGACATTTTTGTCTTTTTTTTTTTTTTTTTTTTAACGGTGTCAGACAACATTAAGGAAGTACTTAGCCTTGATGACGAGATTCAGAAGCTGGCAGCTGAACTGTACCAACAGAAGTCTGTGTTGATCATGGGCCGTGGATATCACTATGCAACCTGCCTGGAAGGCGCCTTGGTAGGTTGAAGCCCCTCACGTTTTCCTTGTCATCAGTTTCCTGCCTGTGGAGTTATTGTGGCAATATCTAAAGCTGTACTTTGCTAGATCATCACTATGGTGTCCTTCTCAGAATAAATGTCTTCTGTGGATTAAAGTGGTAACCGCTCTTAACTAATAGAAAAACAGGATCATTTTTCATAAAGAGCTGATAAGATCTCTAAGTTAAGCTGGGTACACACGGAGATTATATATA
>NW_017306425.1:990817-1003239 GCF_000935625.1 Nanorana parkeri
TATATAGATATATATAGATATATATAGATATATAATATATTATAATATAATTTTTTTTGTAACTTAACAAAAAAAAAAATTAGTCCTCCATCCACACTCACAGCGTGGGGGGAACAAATCTCCCGATATGTATATCTGGCACCACTGCCAGAATACCCGAACAGTGCTGGCAGCTATTGGCTGCAGGCACTGCATAGCTGATTAATTGCCAGCATGTCCCTTCAGCAAGTATATCTAATCAACTTCTGTCAAAGGCATAGGACCACTCACAAATTGAAAGTTCAGAATTGTGTATCCAGCTTAGCTAATGAACATTCTAGTTTTTTTCCTAGAAATGTAGGTGCAGATAAGGAGCAGTCCAGGACATGACACTCCCTGTCTGTGCCCACATAACCCCTCAACATCTACGTTTCCATGGGGTAAATCGGGGAACTTCCCATTGCATGGTGTCATGAATCAGACCTGTCCTGCTAGGAAGTAGGAGAAATGGCCACACAGCAGGGCATAGCTTCTTATTTTTCCACGTGTCCCTGTTTATGAAGTCCTCAATACTCCTAATTTTTTATTTATTTTTTCCCCTGAAAAGATGTTTTTTTTTGTTTGACATTGTCCTGGGGTTACTGTTTTAGATGCAGATCTGCTTCCCACAATTGTTTGCCTCTTAGTAACCAACTTTATTTTATTTTTCTTTGTAGAAAATTAAGGAAATCACATATATGCATTCAGAAGGGATCTTGGCTGGGGAGCTGAAGCATGGTCCACTGGCCTTGGTAGACAAACTTATGCCGGTCATCATGATTATAGTGAGGGATCATTCCTACATCAAGTGCCAGAATGCTCTCCAGCAAGTGGTTGCTAGACAGGTAGGTCTAAGACCATAGTATGCTAAAATTTAAGGCTGATCTAAAACCTGTAGTTTCATGACCTTTTGCTTACCATGTTTATTTTCCAAACTGTTCATAGGGACGTCCAGTGGTGATCTGTGACAAGGAGGACACAGAAACTATTAACACAATCAAACGTACAATTAAGGTTCCTCACACAGTGGACTGTCTTCAAGGAATACTGAGTGTGATCCCCCTACAACTCCTTGCCTTCCATCTTGCTGTTCTCAGAGGATATGATGTAAGTTGTTGGTGCCTGTAAGACGGCTTTCTAGCTGCAAGCTTAACAAAGGGTTCTGGTTGTTCTATATATGATCCTGGATTGACTGACCAATACCTTCCTCTTTCCATAGGTGGATTGTCCAAGAAACTTAGCCAAGTCTGTGACTGTGGAGTAGAGTGGGTGGAATCCGTAGACGACACTATTTCTACCATTTCTATATCCCAATTTTTACTTTTATATTTATGTTCCCCTCATTTCCTTTGTATTCAGTCCATTTGCAGCACCTGCTGCTGCATCTTGTGAATCTGGAAAACCAGAATATTGTACAAATGTAGTTTCTGTTGTAAACAGACAGATCCTTGTAGAATAGATACTATTATCTTCCTTCCTTTGCAGTAACTTTGACAGATTTCTAGTGATTTGCACTGACTTTCATGCCATGTCAGATCCAGCACTTTAAAACTTTGTCCATATTACTATCTTACAGCCCATGTAAAGATATGGACCTTTCCATCTGCAAATGATATGTGCCAAGAGATAGTCTGCTGTCCACAGTCACCTTATGACTGCTGTCTGATCATTGCTGTGTGTATGTGATGGGAAATGACAGAACCAATCAGAGGAGGTGCTCTTACTGAGAATGTGATGCAAGCACAAAGACTTACTAGAACTGCCGTGCCATTATTTGATGGCCTACAGCAGGATAAGGTCCTACTTCTGATTTTTAGGTTTTTCGGGTTTTACTTTTCAAGAAGGAACAGTTACTGGAAAACTTGGTCTGGGGACTAGTGACTGTGTTGAAGGACTCGGACATTGATATTTGTACATTTCCCATTTTAAAATGATGGAAAAAGTAGACCAAACTTTTTTCATAAAATGGTTTTAGAGTCTTGCAAATGTTGGCTGATTTTGGCTTTCGAGTCATTGTCAACATTTTTGTTGGTTTTTTTTTTCTACACGTAATCCCTCCCTAATTGGCACTGTCAGCATTTTTAAGAAGTGGGGGAGTGGCTTAGGCGAGAAACATATGTGATATCGTTGGGAATTGGTTAGTTCTAATTAGATAAAGTTATTTATACATATATTAGTGTAAGTGTGCCACACAATACAAAGCCCTCTTGATGAATTGTTTCCATTGTGGAAGCTTAGAGTTCTTCTAAAATAAATATTGGGATTGAAATAGAAGGCCCTCGAGGGAAGTGGGGGGTTTCAAAATATAAAAGATTTTTACGTCGTCTCAGGCTTCTCTGTAACATTGTAATCTTGACAAACTCGCTTAAGGATCTTCTGGTTGTAATGTAACAGAGAATGAGGGGGCAGTCACAAACTGGGGTTATGTGTAGATGTGGGGGGGGTGGAAATTCAGCTTTGATGCTATGTGGTCCCGTGTGTTTAATATAAGTAAAGTAGGCAAAGTCTTGTGTGGGCTGCAGACACGTCTAGTCCTGGTTTTTCAGTAGGCTCAGGCTGCATGTTCCACGACAATAATAGTCCAGGCAATGTCTAGATTGTAGTCTTGCTATAGACTTCCTTCCCTGTTGTTTTTTGTTTTTTTGTTTTTTCACATTGCTCTTGCACATTTGTGTTCTATAACTTGTTTTGTCTATGTAACAAGCAGTAGTGGTACCTTCTCTAACAAAGCTTATAAAGCTCTCAACCTTGCTGGAAAGGGTTTATTGTTCTGCTAGTGTAAAATATAAAAAAACAGTTTATCTGGAAAGGGCATTTAATGATATAGAGCCTCATCTCAAATGAAGGAAAGCAAAGAGTTGTGTTGCCCATTGCAACCACTCACCTCCAGCTGTCATTTTACTGGGAGAAGGAGAAGATGAAAGACATGATATCTTATTAGTTCCTACTTGCATCACACACTTTTTATACTTTAGGAGGATACAGATGTGGCATCATCGGACAATGTTTGGCTTTTTCTTTTTATTTCACATGCAATTTGCCAACCTTTGGACCAGTTATGTGGTCGTCATTGTGCAAGCAGAATATCTTGGCTTTACCCAGCTGTGCCATCTGTTCTCCATTCCCCACAGGCACTCGTGGTAGCTGGAAATATACAAAGTTTACATTGCACTGATAACAGGAGAACTTTTAGAGGCAATATGATAAATAACGAAGTCCCTCTGGCACCCTGGTCAGACCTACACTATCTCCCGTGTGTGTTTTGATAAATGCCTTAAGTTTACATGATGTTAAGGACTTGTGGTTGAGTAGGAATGGTGGTTGATTGACATCTGGAACGCAGAAGTCATGAAAATTTATATTCCGCCAGCTTGTTGACATCTACTGTTGTTGAAGTTGCCTGCAGTGGATGAGTTCAGTGTCAGCCAGCATTTTCATTAGCCTCCTGTTACGGCGCAATCATTCTGATAGAGAATGCCAACACTTGGATAGCATCTCTGAAAACCATCACTTTTGTTGTATAATCCTATAAATGATCTTAAAAATGGGATATAATGGTGTGTTTTGTGGACAGTACATAGCCTTACAGCTGTTAGGAAACTACAATTTCAAGCAGACAGCTTTTAAAGGATTTCGCTGACTAGCTGCAGGTTTTTGCTTTGAACCAGATTGTCCTGAAAAAGCAGTAGCAAGTCATTCTATGGGAACCAGTTTCATGTATTCACATAACTCTGTTGTCCCACCTGAAGAGCACGTGAGGCAGCAAATCAGAGTGGTACCTTTTTTCTTGTTTTATTTTTTCTCACCAGATGGTTGTCAAGGAGCGCTTTACACCTATCTCCAGACACCGCTTACCTGCAAGTAAGGAGCTGCTGCATACTAATAAGGAATCCCTCTTCGTGCATTCTTGTCTTGACAGACAGATTACCTAAGATAGGAAATGAAGGATTTTAGAGACCTCTAAATGCACTACTTGCTATGAAAATAAAGAAAATGTGACATTTTGTTTTATATATATACTCATCCCTTTTTTGTTTTTTCTTTTGTGTATTTTTATTCAATCTCAAATGTTGGTACTTTAATGTTGAATTATGTATGCTATTTTGTATTTTCTTTTGTGTGTTTGTTTTAACTGGAAAAAGAAATGGGAAGTTTCCAATAGATGGAAAATTGCTGTTCTCTTTATGTAAGAAAAGTTTACAATGGACCAAAGATACGTACAGTGCTTGTAAAATAAAGATAAACAATAAAATAAATCACATGGATTCTGTGAAAAATAAACATTTAGACACGTACAGCCATTTATCTGTCGGTGCTTTTCTTTACGTTGTGTGTTTGCTGGAGAATGCTGTGGTCAATGTCTGTGACTCCCTGAACATAGGCCCTCACCCAATCAGTGGTGAAAAGTCTGCCTCTACCTCCTTGTATCACTGCTTTGAGCTTTCCATTGGATATTGCCACTGACCCCATGCGGCTTATAGAGTCGGATTTGAAATTAAGTAAACCCCATGAAAAATGTTGACTTTTTGAACACAAACAGTTCTCTATACAAACATTGCCTACCGATTAAGGTGATATAAAGTATACCCTTGGCATCAAAAAGCTAGTATTGGTTTCCTTGCATGAACTGCCCAATAAATTTGCAATGACAGTTAAATCAGAGCTTTGACTAGGACAGCCTAAGACATTCTTGACTAAGACATTCCTTGGTGTAGTTATGTTGAGACTCCTTTTTCTTAAAATTTGAGACCGATGACTTCACCTTCTCATCAAGCACACTTGGAGATGATGAACAATGACTTGACTGTGAGCTGCCCAGGTCCCGAAGCAACCCCAAACCATAACATTTCCACCACTATGCTCTACAGCTGTTATGATCTTTTCCTGAAATACTGTGGGGGTTGTTTTTTTTGTTTAAAAATATTTTATTGACATGTAAACAGTTGGGGCAGTGTACAGGTAAGATAATCACTAAATAACAAAGAAAAAGGTGAATGATAACTATACCAAAACCAGGTAATACATGGTCCAGTTGGGGCAGTTTAGCAAAATATGCAGTGTGAGGGATAACGCATTTCAGAAAGGGATCAAGGAATTCCATGTAGTGGTACAAGCGCAGAATGGAGAAAAGGAGGTGAAGGGGCAGCCTAGTAAAGTGTTTAAATTGAACAATTAGAGGGGGAACGCGAACAAACAGGAACCAAGGTTTGTTTGGGGCAAGCAGGGTAGCCCACCACAGGTATTTGAGGTTGGAGAAAGTCAGCGTCTAAAGTAATCCATTTAGAGGGAGAGCCAGTAGTCATAGGCTTCATAAGCGTCTTATAGGCTTGCCCATCTTTAAACAGTATCCATGAGGTCGAAGTACGGGTAATTTCAACATTGTGTTATGGTTGATATGAATTAGTGCCTCCATCCATGCCACATAATCAATGTGTCAAAACCAGTCACAAATTCTGGGTGGAGTGGGGGATCCCAGTGTCTAGGGATAACTGATTTGGCTTCGTTCTGAAATACTGTTTTTGGTTTGCAAGCATGTCCACTGTTACTGTGGCCAAACAACTCTTAATTGATCAGTCTGCAGCACATTGTTCCTAAAGCCCTGATCTTTGCATGACTTTTCAAATGGCAAACTGCATTTTTTGCTTTAGCCCTCATTCACACGAGTAAAGGCCGGTCCGTACAGATCCGTGCTGCATGCATGGCCGTATCGGGCCGCTCCCAGGAAGGACAGGTGCTGCGTGTGATTATACGCAGCAGCCTGTTCTTCTCTATGGGAGGACGCAGCTGCCCTACGCTCACCCGAACTGCATGTCCATGCAGGTGACCATACTCGTGTGCAGACAGGATGGAGCCTGTCTGCGTCCGAGCAGGGACACCCGCACCCATACGGACGTGCAGTTTCGGGTGAGCGTAGGGCGGCGTACGGCCTCGTACTCCCATAAAGAAGAACAGGCTGCTGCATATAATCACATGCAGCACCTGTCCATCCCGGGAGAGGGCCGATATGGCCGTGCATGCAGCTGTACAGGCCGGCCGTTACTCGTGTGAATGCGGGCTTAAAGTTCTTTCGGATAGCAAAGGCTTTTTGAACACGTCTCTAAAACTGCCCATACACCTTGCGATCATCGGACAAAACTTTTTGGCCGATGATCGAACCGTCGTACATTTTAAGTAAGGCGGCCCTATCCTGCCCGACTATCGCAAGGGTAAATCGGCAGTAATTTAAAAAAAAAAAGCACCTGGGCGAATTGCGGTCAGTCGTTTGAAATCTACCACACTTGTAGATTATTTTCCTTACTGTGGGATGATCGATTTCAAATCATTTGGCAATCTTTATAAATTTCTTGCCAGAATCCTAGGCATCCATACCTTTTCTTTCTGAGGGCCTTAGAGACATTTATTGATCTTGGCATGATTTCACCACACGTCAAGAGCAAAGAGAACACCAAACCCTAGATGTCCGAGGGTTAAATAACTCGTTCCATCTGTATATTGCCTAAGGTGGTTCTTATCTTTGGCACCTAATCTGGAGCATCTGATTCTATTTAATTAATTTAATCAAAACCAAGACTGCTGCAGGTATACAGTGCAGGCATCTATATTCCTATTGGTCAGTGAGGCTGCCCGTTATAGTGGTAGGTCAATATCGCCTATCAGTGATTTGACCCTCAGGATGGCTTGGCACATGGCCATGGCATAAGGCAGGGGTAGGCAAATTCCGATCCTCTAGCTGGGGTGAAACTACAAATACCATAATGCATCCGCCTCTGGGAGTGATTTAAAGCACTCTAATTTCTTATGTTTTGTGCCCCACCAATTTCTGGATTGTGCATACAAACCTGATCACCCTCTACAGTTGTCTTCATCCTAAGGCACACACCTTACAACCATTGCAAGACTTTTGTCTTGCGATGGTTGTAAGGTACTTAAAAAAACGTACGATCTGCCTATCTTGCATAGGCAGATTGTACTTGCGATGATCGCAAGCCCCGCGATCGTACGATTATCGTAAGGTGTGTGGAAGCCGTGCGACCTCTACTACTGTAAGGTCGCATGACTTTAAACTTATACGAACCCATTTGAATACCCGCCGAGCATCGTACGATGTTCGGCGGGTGTGTAGCATGTTCGTAAGATAAAAGCCGGACGGGCCGGTGTTTCGGCATTGCGGTCATCGGTAGCCCGCCCCTCGGGGCGTGCGACCATCGCAAGTACGATCTGCCTATGCAAGATAGGCAGATCGTACGTTTTTTTTTTAGGTACCTTACAACCATCGCAAGACAAAAGTCTTGCGATGGTTGTAAGGTGTGTGCCTAGCCTTAGGATGAAGACAACTGTAGAGGGTGATCAGGTTTGTATGCACAATCCAGCCATTGTTGGGGCACAAAATATAAGAAATTAGAGTGCTTTAAAACTTTCTTCTACCTGACACTATGGTAAGGGGAAGGCAAGGTAAGCAGTGCAGGGGGTAACAATAATGACTGGGACAGGTTTACTAACCTATCTAATTTCTAGATCTGCTACCCGGCACAAGGGAGCACCCAAAGACATCTTTGCCTGAACTGACCAAAAACAGCCACGTACGGTGACTGCCACCTATATTTATGTGGTTGCCCTTATGCATGTAACTGCTATTACTTATTTGAGTGCTGGCTGCAAAGCATGCTGCAAAGATGGTAGTCTTTAGTTGAATAGCAGATTGTCTTTGTTTTTTGTTTTTTAAATGTAGTATACTGTTGTTTCAGTGATACATACATGGGGAGTGTAAATCCACCAGCAAATGTGTTTTACTGGGTTTTGTATTTCTTGCCTGCATTCTACTATAGCTTCAAATCCCATAAAACTGAATGTAGCTTAACAAGCTTAAAGGGTTAGTACACTTTCCCTTGTGAATTTGGGATAATGGAATTACTGCCACCAATCCCCCCCGCCCCGTGCTGCTCTTACCTGTCAACGTGAGCTCCTCCCCCTCTGCAAATGCTGTTGTAGGACCCGTACACAGTAGCACAGCCCTACGGACAATATTTTAAATTCTGCTTGCGAAGAGCGAGCACTCATTGGTCACCAGAGAATCAGTGCAGTCAGAAGTGCCTCTCAGGTGATTGCACTGACCAATGAGTGCTAGCCATTTGTGAGCGAAATTTTAAATACCAACCACAGGGCTGCACTGCTCCTACAGCAGCTGCGGAAGGGAAGGAGTGTCCACTGACAGGAATGAGCAACAAGAAGGGGAGGGGGGATGAGGAGAAGGGGCAGATTGGTGTGGGTAATTTAATTTTCCCAAATTTGCCTGGGAAAGTGGATTTATAATCTTTAAGTGTTAATATTGTTCATGACAATCCACTTAATCTGTGATATATCAAGCTTTTCTCCTGAACTATGGGGGAGACTTGGGAGGTTACGTATTGTGCCATATAAATTATAAAAAACAAACACTGTGAATCGTCTATTTTCCGATGCAAATGTTTCTGCAATCTTTTAATGCCTTTTACATTTTGTAAAAACAAAATATTGAATTTTACTATTGTGTGGTTTAGTGCCTTCAAAAAAAACCCTACTACCTTTTTGATGTGCGTGATAATTTTTTTTATTTATCTCTAATTAGCAGCCTAGTAAAAATGCTTGCATATTGGGCAATGAGTAAGTACAATATTTCTGGCTGTTGTCTCTGAAATAATACACTCTAATTTGTATTTCATGATGAAATCTGCCTGGTCTCTCCATCTTCAACTGGAGCATTTGACATAGTGTGCTTTGCATCTGTGCAATCATTCTAGCTTTGGTCTCTGAAGCAACACAATCTAATTTTTATTTCACAATAAAAACCTTTCTTGTCTCGTAACTGAAAAAAAAAAAACTGGTCCATTTTTGACTATTCCTTTATTTAAAAAAAATAAAATGGCTCCATCGATGTAATCCGGCATCAATTAAGATGCACGACACCCGCCAACTCGCCGAAATAAAAAAAAGTCCCATTGCACGCTGACCCGCCCGAACCCGACGAAGGCTTGCTGCAAAATGACATCTCCGTCCAGAATGTAGACAGATAGGCGGAGCCAGCCATGACTTCACCGGGCTCGTTCCACCCATTTGACATTCTCAGTTGTCATTAAACACAATAGCATTTGGGTCTGTCAGCCGATGTGTCATAATACTATTCATATGACACCTCGGCTCACAGAATGCTATTGTGTTCAATGACGGCTGAGAATGTCAAATGGGCGGAACGAGCCCCGTGACGTCAGGGCTCGCTCTGCCCATCTGTTTACATTCGGGCCAGAGATGTCATTTTGCTGCGGGTCTTTGTCGGGTTTGAACTTTTTTTTGTTTTGGCAGGTCAGCGGGCGTCGTGCATCGTGATTGAAGCTGGATTACATCAATGGAGCCCTTTTTCTTTTTTTTTCCCATTAACCGCTTGAAGACCAGGTGTTTAGATCCCCTACCTGGCCAGGCCATTTTTCAGTGTTCAGCGCTGCAGTACTTTGACTGACATTTATTCCGTCACGCAACGCTGTACTGAAATGAATTTTATACAATTTTTTGGGGACAGATAGAGCTTTATTTTGGTGGTATTTAATCACCACTGCGGGTTTTATTTTTTACTATATTCAGGAGAAATTACTGAAAATTTTGAGAAAAAAAGTTTTTTTTTTACATTATGCTATACAACAACTATTAAAATAATTGACTTTCTTTTTTTTTTCTTCAATGAATGAGTAGGGGTACAAGTACCCTTATTCATTCACAAGGGGGGCGGCATCTCTGTGCCCCCTTAATTAAAGGGATACCCAATGCAAATAAGCCCCCCTGCCTGCAGACCCCCATAAATGCTGATTTTGGGTTGTGGGAAAGAGGCCCTTGTCCCTATTGGCCTGGTGACACCCTCCCAATGCCGAAATCATGTGGCCTGGTAAGGCGCAAGGGGGGTGGGCGCTCGATCATCCCCCACCCCTTTCCTGCCATGCCGGGCCTGTGCGCGGATCAAGGGCCTGGTAGGGATTTTAGGGGGACCCCACTTTTTTCTAATTTTTTGGGGTTCCCCCTTAAATTTCTACCAGACCTAAAGGGGCTGGTATAGCTTTTGAGGGAAACTCCACACACTTTTTTGATTTTTAACTTAGGGGGTCCCTCCTACCATTCCTACCAGACCTAAAGGGCCTGGTATCAATTGGGGGGGGGGGGCCTCACACTTTTTTTTCTCCTCTTCTGCAGACTGTGAAAAAAAGTCATTTTTTTCTTTTGTCTGTCACTTTGGTGCAACAAAAGTTTGTCCGGGACGAACATTCACACAGACTACCGCTAACGAATTTTGTCCAAATCTGAATCCCGAAGTGAATTGACTTTCGGGCCCGAATCCCGAAAAATGAAATAACGGAAAATCCGAATCAAAACGAATCAAATGTTTTGCTGGTGCACACGTCTAATTTATATTTCATGATAAAACTTGCCTGGTCTCTCCCTCTTAAATTGCAGCCTAGTAAAAAGGCTTACATACTGTACACTGAGTCTCTGTCTCTGAAATAATATACTCTCATTTCTATTACATGATAAACCCTGCCTGGCTTCTATCTCTTAAGCATAAACTATCAGTTGGATACAACGAGCAAGCTGTACCCAGCTTCTGACAGGTTGTGCTGTTAGCAATGCAGAATAATACCACCAGCTATAGAAGACTATAAATCCGAGCAATACATTATACAGCAATGCAGAATAATATGAAGCTACATACTCTATGTTGCTCCAGGGTCTCAGGTCGGCTGTGCAGGCTCTCTAATGGCTGTGTAACATCTCAGGTAGGCTGTGCAACATCTCAGGTAGGCTGTGCAGGGTCTCAGGTGGGCTGTGCAGGCTCTCAGGAGGGCTGTAAGGCTCTCAGTAGGCTGTGCAGGCTCTCAGGAGGCTGTGCAGGCTCTCAGGAGGCTGTGCAAGGTCTAAGGTGGGCTGTGCGACCTCTAAGGTGGGCTGTATGGCCTCGCAAGTTGGCTGTGCGGGCTCTCAGGTGGGTTGTGCGGGCTCTCAGGTGGGCTCTTAGGAGGCTGTGCAGGGTCTTAGGTGGGCTGTGCAGGGTCTCAGATGGGCTGTATGGGCTCTCAGGAGGCTGTGCAGAGTCTCAGGTGGTACTGTGCAGGCTCCCAGGAGGCTGTGCAGTGTCTCAGGTGGGCTGTGCAGGCTCTCGAGTGGCTGTACGGGGTCTCAGGTGGGCTGTGCAGGGTTTCAGGTGGGCTGTGAAGGCTCTCAGGTGGGATGTGTGGGCTCTTAGGTGATCTGTATGGGCTCTCAGGTGGGCTGTGCAGGGTCTTAGATGGGCTGTGCGGTCTCTCAGGTAGGCTGTGCGGGCTCTCAGGTGGGCTGTGCAGGGTCTCAGGAGGCTGTGTGAGCTCTCAGGAGAGCTGTGTGAGGTCTCACCAGGGCTCTGCGGGCACAGTGCAGAGGTCAAGCGGTTTAAGGCAGAAATAACAGGGACGTACAGTGCACATGGCTGACCTGATTCAGGTGCCCTCTTCTCCTGGTGGTGTCTTCCATGTCCATAGGGAAGAACAGGCTGCTGTGTGCAATCAAACGCAGCACCTGTCCCTCTGGGAACGGACCGATACGGCCTTGCACGCCACATGGATGTATATGGCCCGAATAAACGCTGTGTGAATTAGGCCTAAAGCACACATGTATGTGATTGTGGGAAAAGAGAAGGCCTACTAAAAGGAGTGCACTCACTGAGCCAGGAATGACTGATACTATTCTGACTCCGATCGTTGTGATAGCGAGATATATCCCTTGCTGAGACCTCTATGCCTGGCCTGTATAAGCAGATATACTCACTGCGGACAATCCTCATCAGATAGCTGAACTCGTCAATACCGATTCATTCAAAAGAGGTGTTTATTCTTTACAGCAGATGATAGGAACAGCAGATGAATGGTGATAGTATTGTGCGGTCAGAAAATGATGCCTTTCCTACGTACTGTGCAGATTACATGTGTGTCCTTGTTACATGTGGCTAGTAGCTGTGCCATGACACAGGAAGTACTGCACACAGGAAGCAGGAAGGGGCTACACTAGGGGGAAATACATTGTCACATGAGGAATAATTACAGAAAGCATGTTTGTTACAACAAAAGGCCACTAGATGGCAGCATACGATAAGACATGAATTTAGCTATGAGAAAATAGTTAGGCAAATCACACTATATAAATTCTAACCTATATAACAATGCTAATATTAACTGAGGCTATGCATCTCATATTCTATGCCCCTGTTGGGGCGGCACACTCCCCGTCTGGCATGATAATTCCACTATCTACATAATACAACGGTAGTTATGCAAATAAATAACAGTGCAATTTGCTTTGATGTCTTGAAAATCTGAAAGACATAAAAGGAGAACATGCATATAATGCAACAACAA
>NW_017306425.1:1004322-1035494 GCF_000935625.1 Nanorana parkeri
AAAATGATGCCTTTCCTACGTACTGTGCAGATTACATGTGTGTCCTTGTTACATGTGGCTAGTAGCTGTGCCATGACACAGGAAGTACTGCACACAGGAAGCAGGAAGGGGCTACACTAGGGGGAAATACATCGTCACATGAGGAATAATTACAGAAAGCATGTTTGTTACAACAAAAGGCCACTAGATGGCAGCATATGATAACACATGGATTTAGCTATGAGAAAATAGTTAGGCAAATCACACTATATAAATTCTAACCTATATAACAATGCTAATCTTAACTGAGGCTATGCATCTCATATTCTATACCCCTGTTGGGGCGGCACAGATACTGTTCATCAGATAGATGCGTGTGTGTGTCTACATGTCGGCAAAACTTCTTTACTGATCACGCTTGTGTATGAATGAATGATGTAACCTGATTGGTTGCTCTCGGCAACAGATCCTGCGCTCCATCCTCTTTGCTCCAATTAAATGCAGCAGCTGGCGTACACACACACTTAATGGGATTGGATACTTCGCTCCTCTGGGATAACTGCATCCTTGCCAGCTCCTGGCATGCTGGGAGTTGTAGTGCTCCAGCAATTCAGCTACACATAAGATGGTCATGTGGAAGATGAGGATGCAGGACAGAGTGATCCCAGAGATTGCCCTGCACCTTAGTGGAAGCAGGCAGTGTAGCTGCCCTCATACACCACTGTCAGTGTGTAGAGCCCAAAAGCCGTCCTATGAAATACCCCTGGGCCCTGGAGAGAAGGGCCCTGCTCGGACTCTCCCTCTTTCTGGATGGAGCGTGTCAGGCCTGATGGCAGCAGTGAGATGAGGAGGGGGTCTGTACTGCACGGCGGGTATTTATCTACTCCGGGGCTGCTACTTTCACAACGCACGCAGGCTAACTGATCAGTACAGCAGCGGCCGGGAAGGAGTGATAAGAAAGCTGGCGGGAGCTATCGCTCACGCACCTGAGGTGACTCCATGGACAGCCCTGCATTTTGGGGAAGGGGGGTAAAGTGTCGCTTCTGTATGCAGACAGCGCTACTCTGCAGTTTACATAGTGGCGCTGCCCACAGGAGGTGGGAGAGGCAGGCTGGGGGGAGGGGACTAGAGAGGTGATCGCCGCTGCTGAAGCTGTGGCAGTTTCCCCCATCGTCCTGCCGGTGGCGCCCCTGCCCCCCGATGAATTTCCACTCGCCCCCACGCAATTTTCACTCGCCAATTGCGATGGGGCGAGTGGAAATTTAGAGCCCTGTGTACTGTGACATACTAAAGCAGAACATGATCCCCTCCTTTCGGAGACTGGGCCGCAGGGCAGTATTCTAACATGATAACGACCCCAAACACACCTCCAAGACGACCACTGCCTTGCTAAAGAAGCTGAGGGTAAAGGTGATGGACTGGCCGTGCATGTCTCCAGACCTAAACCCCATTAAGCATCTGTGGGGCATCCTCAAACAGAGGGTGGAGGAGCGCAAGGTCTCTAACATCCACCAGCTCCATGATGTCGTCATGGAGGAGTGGAAGAGGACTCCAGTGGCAACCTGTGAAGCTCTGGTGAACTCCATGACCAAGAATGTTAAGGCAGTGCTGGAAAATAATGGTGGCCACACAAAATATTGACACTTTGGGCTCAATTTGGACATTTTCACTTAGGGGTGTACTCATTTTTGTTGCCAGTGGTTTAGACATTAATGGCTGTGTGTTGAGTTATTTTGAGGGGACAGCAAATGTACACTGATATACAAGCTGTACACTCACTACTTTACATTGTAGCAAAGTGTCATTTCTTCTGTGTCGTCACATGAAATTATATAATGTAATATTTACAAAAATGTGAGGGGTGTACTCACTTCTGTGAGATATTGTACATAGTGTGCCATGAGTCATTAAATTGTTGTTGTTTGTATTTTTACCAATTTTACTATTTGATTTAATTGTGGAGCAATGTGACCTTTACACCCAACAGTTCGTTAGTAGAAATTCTGGTTCCTTTTTATGCCATACAATTTCCATGGAAGCCTGTCACTGTTTCAGAATTTAAAGCATTCTTTTGCCTGACTTTACACATGGTAATCACAATAAAAAAAAGAACTGCTATCATATTGGTCCACATACCCAATCCACCACATGCCCATCATGCCCAGGACATGATATAAAATGAAATTTTTTCATTTCAGTGACAATTCGCTGTGCCCTCTCAAAATCGGTTCCACGTATGATAGACTCCACAAAATTAAGCCGCTCAACAATTTTTTTAAAACATTTTTTTTAGATAACCCAGAAAACGGGTTACACATTTGATTTTCTCATTTACAAAGTGGTAGCTTGCCAGCTGGAGCCCCCCTTGCTGCCCATCTCAAATATGTGTAGCAGTGGAAGGATTGTGTGGAACCTTATGTCCCCCCTACTTCATCAGGGATACTACCTCTAGGTGGACAATTTTTATGTCAGGGTTCCACTATTCAAACATCTTTTTCTCAAGCAAACTGTAGCTTGTGCTATAATGTGACTAAATTGCAGAGGCTTTCAGCAAACACATGTCAACACAAAGCTGAAAATGGGAGGAGGCAACAAGTCTGCTCCACCTGGTAACCTGAAGAATAACTTACTAATACAAAAAAAGTATCTATCTATTTAATCCAAATGGCCATCTACAATTCATTTGTGGTCTGAGCCTTATCAAGTAAGTGACACCCCGCCACCCCCCGCCCCATGGCCTGTGGTGTGCCTTGGCCTTCTCAGGTCAGTATGCCTAAAAGGGGGCATACCCTGAATGTAAATGAAATGAATGAATGCAAGGGGAATGGGTGGGTGGGGACGTTCGTGACCCGCCGACATAATTCCCTGTGAGCCGTGCCGTCTTTAAAGGCACAGGCTCCTCCCACAAATCCAGGCTAGCCTGCGGCCAGCCTTCAACATGTCCCGTAGTAAGACCTAGCTCCTTCCTAAAATATAAAGAAGAAATTATAACAGCCCTAATTAACCAGTAAGGCCCTGCACCTGAAATGCTTGAATCTCATGAAGTCTGCAGGCTGCATGAGAAACACTTGCCGGATGTTATCCCTTTTACCCAAGCAGACCACCAAACATATGCAGCAAAGATGGAATAAGTTGTCACACATTGTTTTTGTCCCTACGGTCACATGTCCATATTTGGACCTTTGTACCCGTGCAGCTGCAGGGTGGGAAATGTCTCTCATTGGGGCATCACTGTCGGCTTCCTTTTGGATTCCAAGGAGCTTGATTGTGGCCCAAACCCAAGTGCATTCCTACTCTTAGGTATTAGAGTGCACATTGTGGTTCGGGTTTTTTTCTTCACGTGCCTGACTAGCTGCCATTTGCCTGTACCTGATCCATTTCCTTCAAAGCCTGAAGGTGCTTCTTGGATTTTGGGCCCCTCTCTATGGTTAGGCAAAAGTCTCACATGTGGTATCCTCATAATCGGGAGGAGTAGCAAAATATGTTTTGGGGTGTAATTCTAAGTATGCCCACGTTGTGAGAAATATCTTATTAAAATGGCAACTTAGTGAAAACAAAAAATCTAATTTCCTATACTTTCTTCAAAATCCAAAAAATTTAAATTAAACTTAATTACTTTTTATTTTACTTTATTACGACTTTAAACTTAATTATTTTTATTTGACTTTACTTTCTTCATAGTCCAAAAAATTGTGGCAAAAAATTAAGATTTCAAAATATTTAGCATGTCTTTTACTAAATACCTTGGGGTGTCTACTTTCCGAAAAGGGGCCATTTCGGGGGTGTTTGTACTGTCCTGGCACTTTTGGTGTCACTGAAGCGGTCTATGAGACTGTTCCATGTCCATATATCTTTCGGCAGTCCTTACCAGATATCCCAAAAGTAACAGGTACTCGTGCTGGTGGGCTGGTGACATCTTTATATAAGTTGCCCTTTTCCATAACACCACATATGCTGTAGCATGTAACTGAGAGTGTTTTTCCCATGCCACCCTCAAAGTGGCATAAAAAGGAGGACTCTCTGCATTGCCACATGTCTGTCATGGCATTGTACAGGTTCACATGTCCTTTGATTGACAATATCTTGCCTATGAGCCTTGAAAATGGCCAAAATTGATTTTCAAGATTTGCCCTCAAAGACTTCAATAGGATTCAGATTAAAGTTGTCAGACGTTACGATGGGAGGAACATTCGTTCATCCCTATCTATAAATTAATAGCCTGAAAAAAAGGTTGAAAATGGCAGTGAAGATATTTCTGTGTAACAAATTCTCTGGAAAACGACTTTGTGGATTGTGTTTTTCTGATCACACATAAATGCAAATACCAGATTGACTTTCATGATTGTGTTGGGCACTCCAGATGTAACTCTCAGTTGTCAAGCAAGTCTAGCTTAGTCTATGAACCTTCTAATTAGGCGGTTATCTACAAAGAGATACTTTTTATTTAGTATTTACAAAGTGAAAGGTGTGAGCACAAGAAGGACACGAGGACCAGTTAGGTGAGATTCTATTGATCTTGAAAAGGTCATGCAGGATAGGTGAGAAGAAATATCTGAAATGTGAGGTCATAGGGATTGTCTCCTGTGATGATGTTAGCGGTATAAAAATTTAGGTGCAGCACTTCTTGTGGAGTGATTACAAATCGGGGAGGAGAAAAGGAGAGGCTTGTCAAAGGAAGTGTATATATAAATATATGTTTCATTGTCACCAGTGTTGTGGAGCAGAGAGATGAATGGATATATAGCTCAGGAAGAAAGCCTAAACATGGTACTAGAAGGTATGGAGACCCAACACAAGGAAACAGGTATGCAATGAACAATAAATACAGCTGTGACACTGAAACGTTTCTTTATAGAAAATAACAGTATCTGCTGATTATTGAATTTATTGAACATTTACACTTTCCTGTCTTGCTCTTGCTTGACTTACAGGCAACTTGAGCTACTTCATGCAGAAAGAAATCTTCGAGCAGCCAGAGTCCATAGTCAACTCAATGAAAGGACGAGTCAATTTTGATGACCTGACGGGTAAGATCTCCAGATTTTTCCTGCTTTGGGGAAAGATGTGTTGTATCTACTCCAAGTGGCCTGTTCACTAACAATGGCAAACCTGTAAATCATAATGCCATGGTTGGTAGCTGTTCTTGCGTTTTAGGATTTAGAAATGAGGGATATACCCCACAATTTACAATTCTGACAAATTACACAGTGACATTTCTCTTTTAATGCATGTTACTTGTATTTTATTTTATATAATCACATTTTCTTGTGGTTTTGAGTTAGCAATTATTAAGAGCAGTATTTTAAAATGCAAAAATTATTTTGAAGACCAATTCTGGGGGCATGGTAATAAAAATGTGGAAGCCTGTGCACCTCTAAGGGAGCATCAAGAATGATTAGCTGAGATTCACTGGCACAGTTGAAATGCCCCTGAAATGGTATAAAATGTTCTACATAAATCTAATCATATAAATTAGGGATGCACAGATACTTTTCGAGTACCAGTGCAGATACTTGGCATTTTCATGAGAACTACCAGGGTTGCAGCGGTTGCAGCTGGGACCTGGCTCTGGTGCTCCACCGCTGTCCTGAAATCATTAGTCTGTATTGTTTTAGAAAAACTGTCACATGACAATAAACAAAAATTTATCAGTACTCATACTTGTAAGTACTCGGCAAGTACCAGTACTCGTACTCGCAAAACTGGTATCTGTGCATCACTTTATTTATATTTATAAAAACAAAATCGTACATTAAAACAGAGATGCACAAATCCCAGGAGCTCCGTGTGCTCCTTACAAATGACAGCTGACTCCTAACTTCTGAATTTTTCTCTAGCCTAGTCTTTGAGCTCAAAAGTATCGGTACATGTACTCGTACTTGTACCGAGTACTGTACTTGGTATCTGTGAAACCCTAATATAAATAGACTTTGTTCTTAAAGTTGGTATTTATTGAACATTCTTGGTAGCTGCTGAGCTCTCCATTGCATTTAGAGCAGATCAAGTGGTTCAGTACACACTAGCACTTAGCCAAGCATCAGTGTCATGCTACATGTTGCCTTGTGTGATGCTGTTGTCCTACTTATTTGATTGTTGTCCTAGATGGGCCAATTCTACTTGGAGGAGTTTCCGATACTACTATGAGCAATCATCTTTTGCTCCACTGCCTGTGTATGCTGCAGCCTCTAGCACAGGTGCACAGGGGAGCTGACTGTCTTTGTTCTGATAGTCTAATTAGAATCACTGCACTGCATGCTATGGGGCAGTGCAGAGCAAACTTCCAGATATTCTGCTATTAAACTGTAAAGTATTATCATGCTCTTTAATTTTCTTATATTTTTTTAACAGTAAATTTGGGAGGTCTGAAAGATCACATCAAAGAAATTCAAAGATGTCGACGAATAATTCTCATTGCCTGTGCAACCAGTTACCATGCTGGACTTGCTGTAAGTGTTTATTACCTTATAATTTTGAACATTCTATACCAGGGATAGGTTGCCTAAGGCACAGGTGCACCTATGTGCAGAATCTAGTCAATGGTGAGCTGCAGCAACATATCACTTCTAATAGCAATCTACTGCTGGCCAGTATTAGACCACTAAAGCATTAATCTACTGCTGCTAAGAGCGGCAGGACAGTTCTGCCCTAGTCTCCGTTCTAACAGGAAGTGATGTGACGTTATTTCACTTCCAAAAAATGCCTGCCACCCAGCTCTCCTATGGAGCAGGAGCACAATATCTGAGCTGGTCAGTCATTGACAGATGGTGGTTTCAGCACTAAAGCCTGTCCGAAACGCTGTCACTCACTGTGCAGCCCGCTATGCTCCAGAACTGTCTGGGCACCAAGGCTTTAAGTGCAGTGGCTTTAATGCAGTGTCGTCACAAGGGTGGTGCGGCCCGCACCCGGGTGACACCATTGGAGGGGTGACACCAAAATGACTCACAGTCATTTTGGTGTCACCCCCCTCTGAAAAGTCGGGCGCTCGGTCATGGACCGAACAACCGACAGTATCAGTCGAGGAGGGGACCCGGCGGCATACCTTATCCCGCCGCGTGACTGTCCCCTCCACTCTCTGCCGGCGTCCATCCCCAAGATGGCCGCCGGCAGGTATCAGAATACTGCCGCGCGTGCGCGATGACGTCACGCGCATGCGCAGTGATGTCTCGGCGGGGTGACACTCGGTTACCGCTCCGGGTGTCACCCAGCCTCGGGACGCCCCTGTACAGATGTTTACAATCTGTCAATCTGCTAGATTGCTCATGATTTAGCTGTAACTTAAAGTGCAACTGAATCCAAAGCTTTTTTCTTTTGGATAGAGTAGAGAGGGACATGAACACCTGGAAGGTTTGTATCACTGTCTGTTTCCCCGTAGTGGAGATTCACCCTCTCTTTTTGTCTTTGTGACCATTATTACTGAAAGTGAAAGTAAATCCCAAGTTTTGGGTTGTCACTAGAACAGAATAGATGGGAAATCTTCCAATTGGGACACTAGTTCTGGTGACCCTGCTGACCACCAGGGATTTCCCTTATCTTGGAGAGATATTCCTCTCACTTCCTGTTGTCGCTATCGGACAGGAAGTAATGACACATCTCCCCAATGGGACAATGATGGCAAAAAAAAAACTTCTGCATCTTCATGCTCCCTGCTTTATTTAACGCTATTGTTATGAAAAAAAAAAGCTTACTCTATTCAAAAATATAACGTTTTGGCTTCAGTTCTGCTTTATTGTTCCTACCAGGACATTACAAACTGCTATTAGTGCATTAAAGCCACCTGCTATAAACATTTTCTCGGTGGTGATAGACTGCATTTATTTTTTCACTTGTAATACATATGTTTCTTAGGTTTCCAGACAAAAAGAACTAACACTTACACAAAGTTCTCCATATTAATCATGTCCTTGTATCTATCTGTCCTCCAGACACGTCAGATCCTTGAGGAGCTCACAGAGCTTCCAGTCATGGTGGAATTGGCTAGTGACTTCCTGGACAGGAGCACTCCTGTATTCAGAGACGATGCGTGCTTCTTCATCAGTCAGTCAGGTATGGTATTCTTATAGTCTGGCAATTTCATGATAATCTGTGTCATCTGATATACATGAACCTTTCTCTAAAAGCATATACCAACAATCAAATCACAAAATACATATATTTTATTATATTACAGCCACAAATTTGCTATGTTGAAGAGGAACAGTACTACAAATTGTAGTTAAAGAAATGTTGATAGCTATTCAAACAAATAGTTACACTCTTCCATATACACGAATATAAGTCACTGAGATAACTCTCCGTGGTTGTCTATGGAACGTCAGACCACCAGGGATCACTTACGAGAAGTGGGCCTGTAAATATCTAGCAGGGCAGTGGCCAAAAATATAGGATGATCCATGGAATATTTTTACACAAATGGGATGTTTGATCAACAACTAAAGATAAGGGAAATAAAGCAATAATTCCCAGCCACCGGGCCAATAAAGCCAGAGCTTGCTTTGAATTTCTAGCCATGGCCTGCTGTGGGTTACACCTAGACTTTTCCTTTCCTTATGTTTCCTTATGTTTTTATATGTACACCTCCCTGTCCCTGATCTTCAATATTAGTGGCTAAACAGCCATGCAGATTTCTGTTGGACCTCCTCTGTTAAAAAGTAGGGATGCACAGATACTTTTTGAGTACCAGTGCAGATACTTGACATTTTCATGAGAACTACCAGGGTTGCAGAGGTTGCAGCTGGGACCTGGCTCTGGTGCTCCACCACTGTCCTGAAATCATTAGTCTGTATTGTTTTAGAAAAACTGTCACATGACAATAAACAAAAATGTATCAGTACTCGTACTTGTAAGTACTCGGCAAGTATCAGTACTCGTACTCGCAAATCTGGTATCGTTGCATCCCTTTATTTATATTTATAAAAACAAAATCTACATTAAAGCAGAGATGTACAAATCCCAGGAGCTCCGTATACTCCTTACAAATGACAGCTGCCTCCTAATTTCTGAATTTTTCTCTAGTCTAGTCTTGGAGCTCAAAAGTATCTGCACTTGTACTCATACTTGTACTGAGTACTGTACTTGGTATCTGTGCAACCCTATTAAAAAGGATAAGTAGATGTGGTACCCATAGAAAAAAACACTTAAAATCCAGCTTGTGACTCATGTTTAAAAGGGGGAAAAAATAACATGATTAGTTGCGGTTGATAAAACTCTATTTCTTTTGTGCACATTTGAATTATTAGACATCGTGTTTCCTGTTTACCTTCATTCAGGAGAGACGGCAGATACTGTTCATGCATTGCGTTACTGCAAACAACGGGGAGCACTGACAGTTGGGATCACGAACACCGTTGGCAGCTCCATTTCCCGGGAGACACACTGTGGTGTCCACATTAATGCTGGGCCTGAGATTGGTGTGGCCAGCACAAAGGTGAGCACTGGAGTGACACAAAAAAATGTGGAGTAAGCTGGCATCGCATACTGTGTGCTTTTGAGAAAAATTGTACAATCTCCTTTAGGTTTACCAACAGCTATGCAGTGGAAGGTCCTGCTTAAACCATCAATTTAATGTCCAGTATATCCAATGTGATAAGCCATCATACTGGATAGTAGTTGGTTGTGAAGAAGATCGTGCAGTCCATTTGTAAAGTGCGTGGCCAGCTTTAGTGTGTTAACCATAGGGTGGACCAAAGGCTTTAATAAGATGGCATAAAGAACCAACTTTGTATCGCATGTTATTGCCGGAGAATGAGTTACTTGTTTCATGCATTTGATGTCTGGCTGTTGTCATATACTCTCACTGATGTGACAATGTTAGATTGGAGTGTGAGGTTTACTGGATCCATTTCTCTTCTAACAGACATACACCAGCCAGTTCGTGACACTGGTCATGTTTGCACTTATGGTTTGTAATAACCGTATTTCTAAGCAAGAGCGACGCAAGCAAATTATACACGGTCTGAAAATGCTGTCAGGTAAGAATGATTAAATAATGCAACCAAAATCTTACTTTTATATGTTAAGCCTGTAATTTTGCTGTGTGTATACTGCTTCACATATCTTATATAAAGACAATTCTAGGCAGGAGATAAGTCTGTTTACTACTCACTGTGTCATAGAATTACACCTCATAAGTCATAACTTGCATTGGAACATGAAAGGTCAGGGATGGTACCTGCATATATGGCAATGTTTGCTTTGCCTTTGACATTTTTGTCTTTTCTTTTCTGTCTCAGACAACATTAAGGAAGTACTTAGCCTTGATGATGAGATTCAGAAGCTGGCAGCTGAACTGTACCAACAGAAATCTGTGTTGATCATGGGTCGTGGATATCACTATGCAACCTGCCTGGAAGGCGCCTGGGTAGGTTGAAGTCTCTCAGGCTTTCCCTTGTCATCAGTTTCCTGCCTGTTGAATCATTGTGGCAACATCTGAAGTTGTACTTTGCTAAATTAATCACTGTGGTGTCCTAAGAACAAATGTCTTACGCGGATTACAGTTCGAACAGCTCTAACCAAATGGAAAAACAGGATATTGTGTATTAAAGGCTGATGAGATCCCTAAATAACTAATGATGTGGATAATGGGTGTGGATAAGGAGCAGTCCAGGACCTGACACTCCCTGCCTGTGCCCACTTATTACCTCAATGTCAGAGTTTGCATTGGGCAAATAGGGTAAATTACTATTGCATGATGCCCTAAATCAGATCTGCCCTGCCAGGACATTATAAGGAAAAGAACTGGCCACACACCAAGGCATAGCTTCTTATTCTTCCACATGTGTTTATTACAGTAAGGAGGGCTTCGTAGACCGTTTTCCTTTATGGTCTATTGAGGGACACAGGAATTCAGATACAGTTAGGTTATCCTGCCACCAAGAGGAGGTTTGGACTGAACAGAGCAGAAAAATTGCAGGCCATCTGCATATAACTCCTCCTCTACACAGCATGCTTAGTTTTTATATTGTTCTAGGAAGTTGGATGCCTTTTCCACATTTCTGCACAGAAAAGTTAAACTATTTTTTGCTCTAGCCTTTTTTCTTTATGATTTTTTTACCTCTGCAATCAAGATTCCTTGCTGCATTGCGCTTTGAGCTGTTCTCTGTAAGCAGTTATCTGGATCGGTGTTTCCTCAGCCTAGCTTTGAAAGCCATACCTGGACCCCGCTAGACTGGATGTAGCCTGGAATTTGAGGCTCTGCATTGTGGCACTTTTCAGACCTGAGCATACTGTGTTAGTTGACTCACATTTATTCAGTCTTGCAGTCTTCAGTCTTCTAAAATTGCAACCACAAAATCGCAAAAAACTACCATACCCAAAATTGCCCATAGGCGACACTTAGTGTTAAAAGTGATTGATGGCCCTGGAATTATTGCTTGCATTCTGACATTCATGGTGAAGGCACACCGAACACATGTTTGAGTTTGTATGTGCATGTATGTGTGGATGGGGGACTTTAAAACATTTTTTTGTGTTTTTTAAATAGTTTTTATATATGTGTCTTTCATTTTGCTTTCATTTTTACACTTAAATGTATTGCTATCATATAGGGGGCTAATAGGTCACAGTGTCGGTGTCAGGTCCTCTTTATGGAGACATCTATTAAATCTATTAAATCCCTAATGTCACCTAGGGACCACAAAGAAGTTGATTATTCAGCGATCTGCTTCTTCAGCTTCTTTTCCCCCTACAGGAGCCGGAGAAATCATAGTGTGAAAGCGGAGGACTAATGCTTTGTCACTGGTACCTCCTTCAATTGCCCATCGGTATCTCTCTTGTGCTACTGCCTTTCCCCAGTCCAGTTTAGGACTTGGGTTTTGGAGTTCACTCCCTTTCTCAGAACAATCCACTGTCCCTAGGATATGCTCAGCATTCCTCCCCTTCAGAGAGATTTTAGGGCCTACATTGTTGACCAGGGCCAGTTTTGGCTGGCTGCTACCTAAACAAGGACCTGGCCCCTCAGCATCCATCAGAGGTACCTGCTGCTTCACAGAGCATTGGTACTTGTGTTCACCCTAGTGCCCTTTCTTGGCATCACCATTTTGGGATGCTCAAATGAACCCCACTGGAGAGTCAGTTTTTGGACCCTTGTTTGGCGAGATTGATTGTCTGGCTACTTACTGTAAAATCTTTTTCTTTGAGTCTTTTGAAGGACACAGGTCCCACCCCTTCATGTTCTCTCTGCGTTTGCTCTTGGTACTGCTTTTACAAAAAATTGAGGCATACTGGGTAGAGGAGGGGTTATTTGGAGTCTGAGCTACCTTTTTTTTTTTTTTTACTGTATAACCAGTATAAGCCAACTGTATTTGAATTCCTGTGTCCCTCAATGAACTCCAAGAAAAAGATTTAATGGTAAGCACAAACATCTTTTTTATTCACTAAAAAGTTTGAGGGATTGTTTTTTAAATTGCATTCGGGTTATGACATATTCTCTTTTCAAAAGCAGATCTGCTTCACAAAGTTGAATTTTTAGTAACAGTAACTTTTTTTTTTCTTTGTAGAAAATTAAGGAAATCACATATATGCATTCAGAAGGGATCTTGGCTGGGGAGCTGAAGCATGGTCCACTGGCCTTGGTAGACAAACTTATGCCGGTCATCATGATTATAGTGAGGGATCATTCCTACATCAAGTGCCAGAATGCTCTCCAGCAAGTGGTTGCTAGACAGGTAGGTCTAAGACCATATTATGGATAAATAAGGGCTGTAGTTATATAACCTATGGTGTCATGTTCATTTTACAAATTCTTTATAGGGACGTCCAGTGGTGATCTGTGACAAGGAGGACACAGAAACAATTAACGCAATCCCACGTACAATTAAGGTTCCTCACACGGTGGACTGTCTTCAAGGAATACTGAGTGTGATCCCCCTACAACTCCTTGCCTTCCATCTTGCTGTTCTCAGAGGATATGATGTAAGTTGTTGGCACCTGTAAGACGGCTTTCTAGCTGCAAGCTTAAGAAAGGGTTCTGGTTGTTCTATATATGATACTGGATTGACTGACCAATACCTTCCTCTTTCCATAGGTGGATTGTCCAAGAAACTTAGCCAAGTCTGTGACTGTGGAGTAGAGTGGGTGGAATCCGTAGACGACACTATTTCTACCATTTCTATATCCCAATTTTTACTTTTATATTTATGTTCCCCTCATTTCCTTTGTATTCAGTCCATTTGCAGCACCTGCTGCTGCATCTTGTGAATCTGGAAAACCAGAATATTGTACAAATGTAGTTTCTGTTGTAAACAGACAGATCCTTGTAGAATAGATACTATTATCTTCCTTCCTTTGCAGTAACTTGGACAGAGTTCTAGTGATTTGCACTGACTTTCATGTCATGTCAGATCCAGCACTTTAAAACTTTGTCCATATTGCTATCTTACAGCCCATGTAAAGATATGGACCTTTCCGTTTCTAAACTCTATGTGTCAAGAGATAGTCTGCTGTCCACAGTCACCTTATGACTGCTGTCTGATAATTGCTGTGTGTGGATGGAAATGACACAACCGGTCAGAGGTGTTGCTCTTACTGAGAATGTGATGCAAGCAAAAGACTTACTAGAACTGCCGTGCCATTATTTGATGGCCTACAGCAGGATAAGGTCCTACACAGTAGATTGATTAGTTTCTTTGGTACGTTTTCCATGATTTAGTTTTTTAGAATGGAAGATTACTATAAAGCCAGGTCTGTGAACTAATGACACCTGCATCAATATTTGCACATTTCCCATTTATACATGTTTAATGTAAAACTGATGGAGAAAGTAGACAGAAATTATTTAATAGCATATTATTTGTACCTTTCAAAGTTTTGCTGGCTTGACCAAAGAAAATATTTGTGTTGTGTTTTTTTTCTATACACAAGCCCTCCCTGATTGGTGCTGTATACCTTTTCAATAGATTTAAGCATAAGGCACTAAAAGTGCAGAGTTTAAACATGTAAAAGATTTTTACATTTTTTAGGCTTTTTTTCAACTCTATAATCTAGCTTCACAAATGAAATACTAAGTCAATGACTTTCTGTTTAGGAAAGTCCAGAAAAAGGGGGCACAAGCACAAGCTGGCGTTGTGGCATAGATGGGTAAAATGTACCTGTATGTGCTATGTGGCCCCCTGTTAAAGCTGGCCATGCACTGTTAGAGTTTCTCTGTTCAGTCTATGAATGGATAGACGGATCTTCTGCTGCAGCTATTGTATTCTTAGGCTGGCCACGGGCTGAACGAAAAAAATATAACAGATTCCTCCATCCTTTGTATTTAGACGGTGGATGTGCCGCTGTCAGGATACTTAAACAACTGATTGGCTGCCATCACTGTTCGCCGAAGATTTTCCATCTGGCTCCTTCAATTTTCTGATCGAAGGATTGCGGATAGAAAGGTGCCAGCAGGACACCTACTGTGCAAAATATGGCCAGCTTTACAGCGGCTTTTGTGCTGCTTTCAGAATACCTGAACAGTGACGGTAGCTGGTTGGCTGTATTCACAGTTAGGCTGAGAATTTTCCACCTGGTTTCTTTGATTTTCTGATTAAAGGTTGTTGGATGGAAGGCTGCTGACAGGGCCACCCACTGAGTGAGTTTATTTAGAACCGTCCAACATTTGTCCTGTGTACTTTTAATCTAGGTAAAGTAGACAAAGTCTTATGTGAGCTGTAGACACTTCTAGTCCTGGTTTTCTTGGTAGGCTCGGACTGCACATTCCCCAACAATAGTCTAGACAATGTCTGGATTGTGTTCTGGCTATAGATTGCACTTTTTTGTAATAAACTTGTTTACTTGTCTATGTAACCAGCAGTAGCGGTACCTCCTCTAAGGAAGCATTTAAAGCTCTCAGCCTTGCTGGAAAGGGTTAGTCTTGCTTTATACCTCCTTTATTGTTCTGCTAGTATAAAAAAAAACGCTTATCTGGAAAGGGCATTTAATGATATAGAGCCTCATCTCAAATGAAGGAGAGCAAAGGGGTGAGTTGCCCATTGCAACCACTCACCTCCAGCTGTCATTTTACTGGGAGAAGGAGAAGATGAAAGACATGATATCATATTAGTTCCTACTTGCAACACACACTTTTTATACTTTAATAGGATACAGATGTTGTCATTTCACATGCAATTTGCCAACCTTTGGACCATTTATGTGGTCATCATTGTGCAAGCAGAATATCTTGGCTTTGCCCAGCTGTGCCATCTGTTCTCTATTCCCCACAGGCACTCGTGGTAGCTGGAAATATACAAAGTTTACATTGCACTGATAACAGGAGAACTTTTAGAGACAATATGATAAATAACGAAGTCACTGTGGCGCTCTGGTCAGATCTACACCATCTCCGTGTGTACTTGAGTAGGAATGGTGGTTGATTGACATCTGGAACGCAGAAGCTGTGAAAATGTATTTTCCGCCAGCTTGTTGGCATCTACTGTTGTTGAAGTTGCCTGCAGTGGATGAGTTCAGTGTCAGCCAGCATTTTCAATAGCCTCCTGTTACGGCACAATCATTCTAATAGAGAATGCCAACACTTGGATAGCATCTGAAAACCATCACTTTTGTTGTATAATCCTATAAATGATCTTAAAAATGGGATATAATGGTGTGTTTTGTGGACAGTACATAGCCTTACAGCTGTTAGGAAACTACAATTTCAAGCAGACAGCTTTTAAAGGATTTTGCTGACTAGCTGCAGGTTTTTGCTTTCAACCAGATTGTCCTGAAAAAACAGTAGCAAGTAATTTCATGGCAACCAGTTTCATGTATTCACATAACTCTTCTTGTCCTACCTGAAGAGCAAGCGAGGCAGCAAATCAGAGTGGTAAATTTTTTTTTTTTTGGTTGGTTTGTTTGTTTTTTCACCATGAAGATGGTTGGCAAGGAGTGCTTTACACCTATCTCCAGACACCGCTTACCTGAAAGTAAGGTACTTCTGCATACTAATAAGGAATCCCTCTTCGTGCATTGTTCTCTAGGATGCAATTGATTTATTAGAGTAAATTGAAGACATTATCTTAAAAATGGGATATAATAGTGTGTTTTGTAGACAGTACATGGCCTCACAGCTGTTAGCAAACTACAATTTCAAGAAAACAGCTTTAAAGGATTTGGCTGACTTGCTGCAGGTTTTTGCTTTGAACCAGATTATTCTGAAATACAATAGCAAGTAATTTCATGGCAACCAGTTTCATGCATTCACATAACTCTTCTTGTCCTACCTGACAAGCAAGCGAGGCAGCAAATCAGAGTGGTAAAGAGTTTTGGGTTTTTTTGCACCAAGAAGACAGTTGTCAAGGAGTGCCTTACACCTATTTCCAGAGACAACTTACCTGAAAGTAAGGTGTGCTGCAACTTAATAAGGAATCCCTCGTAGTATGCTCTCTTGATAAACAGGAAATTAAAGTCAAATATTTTTTAAGCTATTTGAAATGCTAATTAAATCACTAAATGAATGATGTATCTTGATGTTCAAAAGTTTTAGTTTCCTGTAGAATCACCTTTTTCCCTTGAGCACTGGCCCTGATATCCTGTTTTAGGGTGGCTTCTTTCCCTTGCAGGGTCCTTTGGAGGCACCCTTGTGTGTGCTAGTAAGCTGCAAGTGTCTCCACAAACACTCGGACTCAGCAAGGCAAGCCACTCTCCAGCTCCCCACTCCTCCCTCTTCCCTTCTCTAAGCTAGACTACTCTGCCCCTTGTGATCTTGTACAGGACAGGAAGTTCAGAGAAACCAAGCTGAGAGAGTTGGAGCTGTTTGGGAACATGATGAGTGTAAGTGCTTGGGCAAACTTTCAGAGGGATACTTTGCTGGGCAATGTATATTTGTTTGAACTGGATTCATTAATGAAACAAAGTCTGAGCATGTAATACTACTTTAAAGCCTTTGAGTCTTCCATATCAGCTGCTTGCTATGAAGTTAAAGAAAATGTGGCATTTTGGTGTTTTTATACTCTTTCTCATCCATTTATGTTTTTTGTGTATTTATATTTCATCTAAAATGTTTGTGTTTTAATGTAGAAATGTGTATGCTATTTGTATTTTGTTTTAACTGGAAAAAAATGAACAGTTTCCATTAGATGGAAAATTGCTGTTCTCATGTATTCATGTATGAAAAGTTTACAATGGACCGAAGACATGTACAGTGCTTGTAAAATATATATTGAAACATCACATGAATGCTGTGAAAAATAAACATTTAGACATGTACAGTTATTTATCTGTCAGTGCTTTTCTTTACGTTGTGTCGTTTGCTGGAGAATGCTGTGGTCAGGACGTCTGTGACTCGTCCTTACCCATTCGTTGGTGAAATATCAGCCTCTACCCTTGTGTATCACTACGCTGAGCTTTCTTCCAGATGTTGCCGTGTTCCTGTGTGGCTTATATGTGATTAGGGGCTGTTACTTTTTCTACAGTAAAAAAAAAAATCAAAAAACAAATCAATGAACAATCATTTTTCCAATTTCCTGGAAAACATCTGTGCAATAACAAGTACTTCTTAAAGAGATACTCTCATCATCATCAATAAGACCAAAACTGCTGCAGTATATAACATGCAGGCATCTATATTCCAATTGGCTATGGAGACTGCCCATTATAGTAAAGGACCAATGGGGCACGGGGGCTTAGCGGCAAGCTTCCACACTACCTAATAATGTTGATACTTTGCCTGTCAGAATGGCCTGGCATTCGGCCATGACAGAAGGGGGCAAGATGCCTACCGCAGGTTTATCTGTGAAGGTTCGCATTCATCCACGTCATGGTATATCTGTAAAAAATAAGTCAAGGCAACTGGGCTTGCTGTATTTTTCTTGAAGACGTTTCGCTGGTCATCCAACCAGCTTTCTCGATTCAGAATGACTTGTACAAAATTTGCCGCATTTTAGTTTTTGTTGAGTCTCTTTAGGATGGCCACAGCTGTGAGGAGTGGTCAGGTTTGCATGCACAATCTGGCTACATCTGTAAGGGTGCCCACACACCTTACGATAATCGTACGATAATCGTACAATAATCGCGGGAAATCCCGCGATCGTACGATTATCGTAAGGTGTGTGGAAGCCGTGCGACCTCTACTACTGTAAGGTCGCACGACTTTAAACTTATAGACATGTTCGAAAACCCGCTGAGCATCGTACGATGTTCGGCGGGTTTGTGGCATGTCCGCACGATAAGCGCCGTACGGGCCGGTGTGCGCAAGTGCACACTGCCCGTTCGGCATTGCGCTCATCGGAAGCCCGCCCCTCAGGGGGCGTGGCTTGCGATCATCGCAAGTACGATCTGCCTATGCAAGATAGGCAGATCGTACGTTTTTTTAAGTACCTTACAACCATCGCAAGACAAAAGTCTTGCGGTGGTTGTAAGGTGTGTGCCCAGCCTAAGGAGTGGTCAGCACACACAATCCAACTATTGATGGGGCACAAAATTAGGGAAGGAGGTAGAGTGCTTCAAACATTTCTTATCTCTGCCACTCCAACAAGCTGTTGTGAATAGAAAGGGAAGAGGGCGAAGGAAGGGAGTGCAGGGTGTAACAAAAGAGACTGCTAGACAGCAGAGGGAAATGCCCAAAGACACCCTTGCTATGCCCAAGAAACAGCCACATAAGGTGACTTTCACCGATGTTTATGATTGCCCTTATGCACACATGTGCTAGGTATTACTTGAAGGCTGGCTTGTTATTATCAGGCCATGTAATGGTAGTCTTTACATCCTTTTAGATCTTGGGTGGAATGAGGTATGAAGGGATGAATTAATGGGTGGGTTGCCTTTTTTTAAATTTGGTAGACTACAGTATCAGTGATGAAAACAATGCCTTAGTGCGATAGTTCACACAGTTGGGCCGACTCATATTCTGCATGTGTCCATGCATTGGCAGTCATGTTTCTAATGTTCAGTCACCATCTAGAACTTCCATCAGAATAAAAATCAAGATGTCAGGTTAGGACTTATGGATTTGCTGTTTACTTTCTCTATTCTACCCACCTGCTAGTGGGTATTCACTTTATGAGTTTATTACTGGATTCTGTATTTGCCTGGGTTTTACTATAGATTAAAATACTGTATAATTGAATGCGGCTTAATGTACGGTTAGTGGAAGGTCACCCTGGTATTACTCAATGAACATTAAATAACCATAAAACACACGTGTCTTCATAAATGCATAGCACAATGTTTGACTTCTGTTCACGCTCCAGTTGTCCAGCAACCAGCTTTAGAAACTGATGGTTATTTACCAACGGCACTATACAACTTATGGTGTCACTCAGCCCCTCTCGTGCTGGGATTTACAGCATCAGGGCACAGAGGCCTTTGTAGCCTTTGCAGGCTGGCTGGGAAACTGCATGAACAATGCTGTAAATCACAGGACGTAGAAAGGGGGGCTGACCGACATCGTGAGTTGCATGGTGTCACTGGTAAATGGCCGGCAGTATCCAATGCTGGTTGCTGGACAACCGGAGTGCAGGCAAAAGTCATACATGGTGCTAGGCGTTATTCAAAGTACATATGTCTGTTTCATGTCTGTTTCATATGTCTGTTTCATGTTCATTGAGTAATTCTAGAGTAAACTTCCTCTGTAAGTAACACAAAACTCAAAATAAATCTTTTACAGAGGCAGGACCATTCCTCTAATAGGGTAAGGTTAACAATTGATGGGTAGTAAGGGGGAAGGGGGGGGGAAAATTGCATCCTGGGCTCCCCACCTAAGTTTCAAGATCTGCCCTTTCTTCACATTGTTATGTATGCAGGGCATATTTGGGCTTTGCTGAACTGGACCAGAAACTTTATACCGTCACTGTGAATGCAACAGGGTAGCTTGCAGAATGCTCCGATGGTGGACTGCAAAAATGACTTCCTGTCCTGCTCTTGGTGCCCACTTGGCAAGGCCAGTACTCTTCCATAACTCTCTGTTTAACAGAGAGCTGTACTATATATGCATCAAGCAACCTTGGCACTCCAGCTTTTGCGGAACTACCAGTACCATGTGGCACTGTAAGATTCTAACAGCCATAGGCATGACTCCCAGAGGCAGAGGGATTTGTTGTTTGGAGACAGAGGGATGGCAGAGCCAAGGTTGCCTAATTCTACACAGGCAGGAGTGCTGGTGGTCATGTTCTGGGGGGTTGGTGGCATGCTGATGGTGCACTGCCCTATTCTGGCTTACATCACTGGTTGCCAAGAGCTGGGTGGGCTGATGGCCAGAGCATCTCGCTAAGCTCCTGGCAAACAGTGATGTCACTGGTTGCCAGGAGTGGAGCAGGACACCTGCCACAGTGTCCCAGGTTGCTAAGAGTTGGGAGGGGAGATGTGTATGCCCCTTACACATTTCCTGGCTCGGCTCTTACCAACCTGTTCTGGGGTGTTTGATGGCATGCTGGTGGAGCAACGCCCCACTCTGGCTGAAGAGCTGGTTGAAACGCCAGCCAGAGCATCCCCCTCAGCTCCTAACATTCAGTGATGTCACTGATTGCCAGGAGAGAGGCAGGACGCCGGCCAGAGCATCCAAGGTTGCTAAGAGCTGGGAGGGGAGAAGTGTATGGCCCTTACACATTTCCTGGCTTGCCCTTAGCAACCTGGGATGCCCTGGCTGGAAAGAGGGCGGCAGGCAAAGCCCCCCACGTCACCTAAAGATATGCCTCATTATAGGGACAGCTCTGTACATAGGTCAAGTGTCTTGTTTGGTGCTTTTAAGCTGGTAGATCATGGTACTAACAATGCTGTTACTTGTAATGCATTCAGGTCACTTCTGTGTACATCTATATCGTGTGCTATGTCAGCACATACCGTACACATGGTAACTGTTACATTCTTGTTTTGCATTTGCTACAATGAATACGGACAAGGCACTCATCGTGGAGAGCACTGTATCTCACTTGGTGCATGAAATGTTCTCTGTGCCCTGTAGATGGCACAGTTGTTATTTCCTTCAGTGTATCTTGGCAGTGCTGGGAATTGGCACTGGGTACAGCAAAAAATGTTTTTATTGTATACTGCAAATACAAAACTTCAATAATAATTCCAATCATTCTGATCAGACTCGCCTTGCTGTGATTGGCCTCCTGAGAGTTTTTGTATTGTGAGCTGCAAAAGTGTATGAGCCGCGAAAGTTAAGGTGGCCATACACTTTACAACCATCGCAAGACCTCAGTCTTGCGATGGTTGTAAAGTAATAAAAAAAAAGTACGATCTGCCCATCTTGGATCTTGAGGGGCGGGCATTGATGCCATGCGGCATTGATCTTACGATCATGCTACACACCAGCCGAAAATCGTACGATTCTCGGCTGGTTTTCTAGCATGCTCCTAAGACAAAAGACGTGCGACCATACAGTAAAAACGGTTGCACGCCTTCCATACACTTTACAATTATCGTACGATCGCGGGATTTCCCGCGATTATCGTGCGATAATCGCACAGTGTATGGGCACCTTTACAAAAACACCCTGACAGCTGATGGCCATTTACTAACTGTTGACAGGGGTGGGATTGTTAATGGATGTAGTTGCTTTGCTTGTAATAACTGGTCCATTGTCCGCAATAGGATGATGTATAATTCTTTATTTCCTGCTTCTGCCCCTAGGAGTCATACCTGTGGCTGCCAGAGCCTTGCAATGCTTTATGGGATTTGTAGTGTCAACACAGGTTAATTTCCCAGGTTGTCTATCCCTGGGTTAGAACTAGGGATGCACCAATACCGATTCTAGTATCAGTGCCGATGCCGAAATGCTCTGATGCCTGGCCCGATACTTGGGCTTCCAGTATCAGGAAGCCGGGCAGCGTGTCATTACACGGCGCCCGGCTTTCTGATTGGCCAGAAAGCCAGCTTCATGGTCCCTCGTCACCTGGTGACGAGGGAGCATGGAGACGGCTTCCCTGCCGATCGGGAAGCCCGGTGGCGAGTCTTTACACACCGCCCGGCTTCCCGGCTAAACAGGATGCCAGGTGGCGAGTCATTACACACCGCCTGGCTTCCTTAATGGGATTTCTGGTATTCGGTATTGGCGAGTAACGGAAAAAAATATCGGTACTCGTCCTCGATACCGAAATACCAGTATTGGTGCATCTCTTTAGAACCTCTGTCAGGTTTTTATTTCTCCCTATGTCCCCACTTTGTAGATGTGGATGTAAATGTGTGATAAATGTTATGTAAACTTTGGTATCCCTAACATCTCTGTTCCAGTTTAATGATTTTTGGAGGTCTGCTTTAGAAATCAGCTATTAATGTAAGACAATGTAAGACAGAGCACTAACTTGCCTTGGGTCCCTTACAGCTGTTTCCTACAGTAAAAGCCAGTGTAACGTCCTTCTTTCTCGGTCAGCGATATCCCAATGCAGGATAACACTACCATTGACTCTGAAGGGGTGACCTACAGTAAGAGAACTAACGGGTCTCCCTGTGTTTCCTCTGTAAGAAACCTTGGTAACGGATCCACAGCACACCAGTACACCTTGAGATCTAGGGTCGGTTGCTATGGGTTATCCCAATTCTGAAATCTTCTTGTCTAGGGGTAATTTCACTTGCTTTTGCTCATCGGCACTTACCGCCCTTTATGGTGATCGATTGAAGCAATGTCCAGACTGTGGATATGATGCCTATAACCTTTAATGTAGATCTTCAGGGAGAGAGGAGAGAGGAGGAGGGTTAGCATCATCCGGGCAGATGTAGACTCAATTACATTGCAGAGTGTGGTTACTGTCTCCATGCACAGCTGGTAGAGCACCTGACACAGCAATACTTGAGGTAGAAGTCACCAGTCATGTTCATCTTTGTCATCAGTAGTAACCACTGGACCTGTAGCTATCAGTCTCCAGGGTCATCACATGGCTAGTCCCCAGGCTTCAGGCCTAGCCATCTCAGACAGTTCATAGCAGCCTCCCCGCAGGCAGGGCCCAGGTAGGTAGAGCGAGCTCACATGGTCCACCCCAAATATTTATTTCCTCCCCCAGCATGTACCACTCTCCATTGTCTAACAGTGATTGGCTGGAGAGGGATAGCTACTCATAGCAATCTGTCATTGTTTGCCCTGCTCCGTGGCCAGGGTACACCCAGCAGCAGACAAATGCAAATAATGACAGGTTGATTAGGGAAACCAGATGAACCCAGACCACAAATCAGCATCATACTACATACAATCTGACAATACTACATTAAATATCACTCTTTCCAACAGGGTGCTACACCAGCTTATGGACTGCAAATGCCCTCCCCATGTTCCAAGTGCTCTTAGCAACCTGGGATGCTTTGGCTGTCCCACCGAACGCCTGGCAACCAGTGACATCACTGGTTGCCAGGAGCTTGGTGGGACACTGGCCAGAGTGTCCCAGGTTGCCAAGAGCTAAGCATAGAGATGTATATGGCCTTTATCAGGGGCGTAACTAGAAATCACAGGGCCCCATAGCAAAATTTTGTATGGGGCCCTGTGATTTCTAGTTACACCCACCTGATAACCCAAACAGCCCACCTAAGGGTGACCCTGCAGAGCCCACCATATACTCTCTATGGTAGGCTCTGCAGGGTCTCAGGCAGGTGGTCAAGCCCTCTTACCTGTCAGCCCTGATCCTCTGTCCGCCTCCTTCTCCTCCACGATCGACTCCTCCGTCACTGGGCCCCGCCCCCTCGATCGCCGGGTCTCGCCCCCTCAATCGCCGGGTCCCGCCCCTTGATCACCGGGCCCCGCCCCCTCGATCGCCTGGCCCTGCCTCCTCGATCACTGCCGATGACGGGCCCAGCCACCTCCTGCGAAGCTGCTGGTTGTCACCAACTCAGCAGCGGCTGTGAGAAGGAACGGAGCGTTCCTCCTCACAGCTACCAGTGACAGCCAGCAGCCTGGCTGTCCGAGCAAGATGCCATAGCGACCCAGGCGGCCCGCATGGCATCAGGGAGATGTCCTGGCCGGGCCCCGCCGTGCCTCGGGCCCCATAGCGGCCGCCTGGGTCGCTATGGTGATTGTTACGCCACTGGCCTTTATACATCTTCCTCCCTGGCTCTTAGCAACCTAGGATGCCCAGGTCATGAAGGGGCAGCAGGCACACTGCAGGCATTGTGCAGCAGAGCAGCCTTTGCCTATATATAACTGGGGACGTGGCAGGGGTGGGTCCATTGCCTATATATAACTAGTGGTGCGGCAGGGGTGTGCTCATTGTCTATATATAACAGGGGGTGTGCTCATTGCCTGTATATAACTGACCCAAAGAGATGCCCCTGAGGCACCAGTCTCAGGCTGCCTCACTATAGGGACAGCCCTGGGTGTGTCCATTGCCTATATATTACTGGGAGTGTGGCAGGTGTGTGCTCATTGCCTATATATAACTGGGGGGTGTGGCAGGTGTGTGCTCATTGCCTATATATAACTGATGGGCGTGGCTTGGGTGTGTCCATTGCCTATATATAACTGGGGGTGTGGCAGGGGTGGGTCCATTGCCTATATATAACTGGGGGTGTGGGGACTCATATTTTACCACTAGCCAAGTCCCAAATAAGTTGTACTTTGTGGTTCCCTGACTTCTTTTGGTTAAGAAGTTAGGCAACCACGTGAGCCCTGGAATGAAATGAAACCTCCCTACCCATAAAACAAGAAATTATAGACTTAATATCACATTGTGCCTAAAAAGCAGACTCATCACCAATTCCGGCTTGCAAACCAAGTGAAGTCCTAGAAAAAGCAAGTGTTCTATTCACCTTCATATTTATACCAGAGAAGTATAAAGGGGGTGGGGGGGTTAAATATCCTTTAATATATTCAATGTGCCAGAGCGTCTTTTATTTGGTGTTGACAGGTCTGCGTTCCACCATAAAAGTGGAATGTGCTATTAAACATCTGATTCTGCAGATATCTCACGGCAGACAGACTGTAGTAAGTACAACTCTACAAGTAATGTTCACCTTATTGTCCTGATATTACCTTCCAAGCTACAGGACTTTTTGGCTTCCTTTTCCATGAATGGCAAGTTGAAAAGATCTCCTTCGCTTAACCTGCTCTGCACATAAATTAAAGGCCAGTTCAGGATTTATGTTCCGTGAGAATGGTGGGATATTTAAGGCCGCCGCTTGAGGGAAAGCAGCCAGATTTCTGGTGGAGATCCAAATTTCTCATCATTGAATACATTAATATTCCGGGTTACAAGTTATATGAGCAGAGTCAGCGGGGGAATTGTCTTTAACACCAAGTCATACAAGGGACCATTGTTCCGTGGCCGCAGGAGCCAGCGAAGCCTGGCCAGTGTTGAATAACACAACTCCTGTAAAGACTTATAGACTCGAAAATCGTAAAATGAAGTCAATGACCGATGTATAGTTAAAGGGACAGTGTCACTCTTCTTTAACCTTTCATGGTTTAGTGAGTACAAAACAAAATGTATATAGAGGAAGTATGTATAGTCACATATACCATGTTGGCATCGTATAGAAAGGTGATGCCCTCTTACAGTTTACTGTATTGAGGTCTCACTCATTGGCATTGCCACTATGACTACTTGAGTTCTATGAGGAGGGGGGAGGCATAATCTTAAAACTGAATCTTAAAGGAGGCAAACTGCTGAACATACAAATACATTCCCTATATGGGAGCTGTTTTACCTGCAAATGGGGGACTAATGAGTGGGACTAATAATTCTAAGGCCAATGTTCATGGTGAACTCTTAACTGATGACCTGAACCGGCTTTTAAAATGTTGCCTATGGACAATTTAGGGTACTGTATTTTTTCACCGCTTCACAGGTATTTTATTGTGTTCTTGTGCACTAAAATGTAACCTAAATGTATTTTTTACTGATTTTTTGGTGGTTTGATAAAGAGTTGCGCTATTATCATGCAACTTCTGCCATTTTATTCTACAGGGTCTTTGCTTTCAGGAAATATGTAATTCTACACATAACTCTCAAAGGTTTCAAGTCATTTTCAGGCCTAAAATGTGGGTTATAACGTGTGCAAAACATGCAAAAACGGCTCTGGCACCGAAAGGGTTAAATGGAAGCCAGGACAGACCCTGAGATAGGAAGTATCTGTGCTGTTTTCTAGCAGACGTTGAGGCCATAGGAAATCCTCTGTGATAGTGAAGTTCCATCTCTCCAGGTTAGATTCTATACAATCAGCTGCTCTGTATTCTTTCTCTTCTCCTCCTCCTGACAGTTCTTCTTCCTGTTGCTGTGTGTAGAGGAGTCACATGGTTTTACAGCTCATATACTGGACGTGTGCTAGCTTCAGCTTCTCATACCTGCCAAGGAATAAGCAATCAGCGCTGACATCTGAGCAATATCATCTGTCTTTCTTAGCCCCCATCCACGTTTGTGTACCGCTTGAATCTGCGCAAACCCCGCGATTTTGCACGCATTCACAAAACAGAGAAAAAATGCTTGCGGTGCCTGTCATTGTTAAAGAACTTTAGGACTTTTTTAAAATTAACCATTGCAGTGGGGCTACACCCGCCCCGCAAGGGTTAAGTGCTCGTTTTGGTTTAGGCCTCATGCCCACTGGAATCGGCCGGCACGTACAGCTCCATGCTGCGTGCAGGGCCATACCGAGCAGCTCCCAGGAAACACAGGTGCTGCGTGTGATTAGTATGCAGCCCCCGTCCTTCTCTATGGGAGTACATGGCCGTACGCCACCCCCCCCCCCCCCCCTGCGCTCACCTGCCCTGCACGTACATGCTGGTGACACTATCCCAGTCAATAAAAGGTATTGACTTTGCATGAAGTTGGAGTGCGAGTGACCATTTTGTACTATTGGCGGAGGCATCTGCGGTCGCATCTGCACCCAACTGAGTTTTGGGTTTGTTTCTGGTCAGGAGTGTGGTGGGATATACCTTTGACTTAGGTTCTATTTAAGGTGACATTAGGGGGTCTATTAGACCTTTGCAGCCCAGTGAAGCTAATCAAGCATTCTGCAGGACTCCGCAGCTCCGTTGCCACACACCAGGTCCCCTGCCACCATCTTCTCTTCTACGTGATCGCGAGCCGGCTGTCTATTCCTGGTTCCTTCAGCCAGACCCCTAATGATGCGGTGCTGGCAGCCTCTTGGGATATTTGATGTTGGTATCCCATGAGGCTGCACGAGAAACTGATTGTCGGATTGTACATTTTTCTTTGCACTGCAATGACATTAAGGTGATTCATGACGTGCTGCTGGGCCACTGTGACATTTAAGGCTGGGTGTGTGAGAACATTTTATGTGTACAGTACATACATAACATGTGTACCTGTATGTACACTTACAGAAATTAAACAATGCATATAGGCAATGGGGATCATTTACTAAAGGAAATATACTGTTTACTTTACAGGGGGAATTCCCCTTATCTTAGTGAATGTGATGAGAATTCAATTTGTAAAGAATACCCAATCATGTGCAAGGAAAATAAAAAAAACCTATATTTTTCTTACACATGATTGGGTGATGGAAGTCAAAGGAAAAATGTCCTTGCAAAGTGAACAGCCCATTTGCTTTTGGTAAATCAACCACACAGTGTGGACTAGAGATTCTTAGCTAGCAGCCCTGGTCCTCCTGAACCACATGGGCAGCATTTCTCTTCTCTGCGACATTTCTTTATTGCTGGAGAGAAGAATGAACTCTGAACATTTTAGCAATATTGTACTGTGCAGAATTTTAAAGGATATCTTCACTTTTAGTGCAGTTACCCTTTTTTTACCCCTATCCCCAGCATACTGACCATAGCATATACTCACCTACAACATGTCTGTGTCTACATTGTGAGATGGGGAAGACATGGGGGCATTAAACCAACAGACATAACATAATTGTACTTGGGGGAAGTAGCATCAGCATGTCATCATTTTGGCTGACCTCTGATGTTTCAGTTAAGATAAGGTCATTGTATGGCATGACGTTCTTCCTCCTTCATAGCCACTGCCATGGATTTTGATGGAACTATTTTAGAATAAAGATTGCTACTCAGTCAGATCATATCAGCATGTCCAGGTGCCATGTTAAGTCTAAGGGTTGCTTTTCCTCCCTTTCTAGTTGATCTATAATTTTGCTACCGGGCGTACGTTTTCATTTTACAAAGAACTACTATCGATAGAGCTTTAAACTCGACAACATTGCTTTTCCGTGGATTTCACATCTGGGAATGCTTGGAAGTCTGTTTATTTGAATTTATTTGGAAGAGGTTTGTTTATAGAAAGGCCATGATAGTCTTCAGATGCTTAAGATGTATATTAAAGTCAAATAAGTGCTGACCTTTTACCATCCATCTTTTCTATACTGTGATGGTAATTGCACTAATTGGATTATTCATGAAAGTATCGAAAACAGCGGTGATAATGAGCAAAGTGCGGTAACCTGTAGATTGTTAGGGCCACGGAAAAGGACGTATAGGAGTAGTGGCCCCATGGGATTGTCGCACTTCCAAAACAATAAGAAGTATTTAAATAAGTTGAGTTAATCATAAGCATTGGTTTTATATAAAAGGTCAATTAATTAAAAAAAAAAAAAATGTATGTGGTATGTTGTCGGATACGCTGCTGGCTCTTTTTTTCTATTTTCAGGTTGCTAGGGGCATAGCTGTATCTGGGCAGAATCAAAGGTAACGATATGACGCTTACCAATGGCTGTCACCGTGCAGAATCCCTGGACAGATGGCATATGGCTTGGTCTTCTCGTTTTGGAGGGAAATCAGCTGGCCAATTGTGGTGTCATTAAGTGTATAAAAATGTACAATCCCATGTGGGCCAGTGTCAGGCTTGTGTTGCTGCCATCTCTTAAACAGCATTTTGAGACACTTCTGAGATCTTTCAGACTTTATTGACGGTGAATATGACCTGCAGTTGACCTGTTTCAAGCAGGTTTTTCATTCCCCTAAACCAGACTGAAGAGTATAAAAGCCCTTCAACATAGGCCTTTAAAGTGACACTAAACTCAGGAGTTAAACCCTAAAAATACATTCAAGTACCCTAATTATTAACAATAATATACCTTATTTGTGTATCACTCGGCTGTAGATCCTCAAATCATCTCTGAATTGGTGCTGACACTGTCCTTCCTTCTGGGGGGTGACTACTTTTGTTCCCCATGGTCCCTGTGTGTGTTGTAAAGTAGCCACCACTCCAAGCTCATGCCGGTAATGGACTACAATCTCAATACAAATTAGTAAACTAAACATGAAAGTGTAGTTCATCACAGGAGCGGGCTTGGAGCTATGGCTACTTTACAACACACACAGGGACCATGAGGATCTGCAGCTGAGTGATACACAAATAAGATACATTTTTGTTAGTGTACTTGAATGCATTTTTAATATCTAACTCCTGAGTTTAGTGTCACTTTAACTGTAAAAAAAAAATGGTATAGATACCATTTTAAGGAAAGGTTAGAGGATAGGAACATGGAGGGACAGTGTTTCAGTTTTAAGTATTTGTGGTACTGAATGATCTGCTCTCATTAATGTTTTTTAAAGGTAATTAGTTAAAATGACTTTTTGGTGTAATTTGCTATTGTAGTGTCTTCTGGTATGAAATTTGTTGGCACCGACAATGGGTATGCCCAGTGTAATCCCTACCACCCTATGTGGAGTGACTACTAACATTTAGTGATGCTGGAACTGTAATCAGTCTGGCTGTTGTTTAGTCTTGTATCATTTGGTTATTCTAGGTGTTCTGCTATTGATTGCACCTACCTGTGAGTGGGGTGTGTCCCTGCTCCATAGTGGGGCAGCCAATAGGGGAACACTAGGAGTGTCTATGCCTCACCAGCCAATCACTAGAAGTTTCATGACCAGTGGTGCATGCTGGGGAAGTGGTGGGATAAGTTGATTAGGCCTCTAGCCTGGAGGAGGCCAAATGTGGACCCAGGCTGGGTCTGAAATTATCTGAAGAGGAGAACCAGAGAAGCCTTATGACTGCTGGATCTCCCGGGGAAGATCTCATGCTTACCGCTATTTAGCTGTTGTTCTACTGCACAGTGTCAGTCCCTGTTCTACTGAAGCATTCCTGCACTGTGGAAGCCTGAAGGGATTGGTGAATCTGGAGTCTATTTTTCCTATGGATGTCTGTAGCCCTATATTCTCTCTCCCAGTTTTGCTGCCTGCAATAAAGCATTTAAAAGGGCACTTAAAGTTACTGGCACCCAATATACTGTCCACATTCCACAACTGGGCCAAGGATCCACCGCCGAGAGTTAAATGTCAGCCCTCCCTACCCCTTGGGGATCCACCTCAGGTCTCTGGGGGTCAGGGGGGCACCACACCAGAAATAACATGCCTTATATTTTGTAATGAAAAACAACACATGGTCCTTGTACATTGTATTTATGACTTTCATTGCGTCAGTTTATCTGTCTGTTCCTTTTTTTTTTTTTTATAAATTCTTTATTGTTGCACAGGTAGCATGTACAGGTCATATACACATACAGATAAAATCAGCTCCAACAGGTTCAATGGAAACATAAGAAAACAATCGTGCAGGTAACTGAGCACGTCCATATCGGAGCCACACTGTGGAGCCATATAGCTAAAGAACAAACAGAGACAGAATCTCCTCAAGGATTTCGTCCGCTCCGCTGGGCTACCAATGTAGTGAACCGGTCTTCCCCCCTTCCTAATGAGGCTTATAGAGTGGGACATCTCTTTCACCACATAATCTAGTGATGGTGCAGCTGCATGTCCATCGGTAGTAACAACATCTGGACCACAGTTTGACCGTGGGCGGGGTGACTTGTCTCCATAGAAGGGGTATACATGCCCGGGCTGCGTTCAGAATATGCACTAGGACTGAACGGGAGTAACTTTTCGCTGGGAAATGGTTATGGTGGAGAAGGAAGAATGCTGGATCTTCCGGAATGGCGTGGTCAGTAAATTTTTGTGAAATAAGGCGGACCTGGGTCCAAAACGGTGTCAGTGATGGGCAGGACCAAAAGATGTGAAGCATATGCGCGGGGGAGGAGCCACAGCGCCAACAAATGTCCGGGTTGTCTCGGGACATCTGATGAAGTCTATGAGGGGTCTGGTACCACCTTGTTAGGATTTTGTATCCCAGTTCCTGGTAGCTATTGCAGATGGACGACTTCAGAGAGTGGTGTAACATCTGGGAGCTTTCCTCCTGTGAGAACTGGATCCCCAGCTCCCCCTCCCATCGCTCCAGGAAGCGGAGCGGGGCCTTCAAGTCTGCAGATAGTACCATCTGGTAACATAGTGACAATTTTTTAGCGATGGGACCCGCTTCGGTGCAGGTTTGGTCAAATGGCGAAAGCGGTTTCGTATAGGAAGTAGGCGGCGGGAGAGA
>NW_017306425.1:1040349-1043715 GCF_000935625.1 Nanorana parkeri
CTTGTCGGGTTTGGGAATAACCACTACGTGGGCCGATAGGGATCTGTCTGTTCCTAACACTGTTCTGCAATTACTTTTATTCTGAGTGCAAGCTCTCATCCAAAAGCCTTCTTTCTCTGAGTTACATCAATATATACAGTGGTCAGACTGCCCTTCTGTCTCCACAATGACCTGTTTTATTTTATGTGGCAACATTAACATTCACATAAAACTAATACAGGCTTGGGGCAGCCAAATTGTTTTTATAAGTTAAACAGTCTCTTCCAAATTATATTAGAATTATACCGCATAGATCACAATTATATCCTTACACAATGTCACTTGCATAATAATCTGTGATTTATGCCATGCTGTTCCAGGCGTAGAAATAGATGAAGTGGTTAGAACAGTGTGCTTTAGTCATATTTCTTAGTTTACCAACCAAATGTCTTCAGAATGTAATTTGTTTTAACAATTCTGACAACATTTGACATATTCTGTTTTAAAAAAAATAAAGGATACAAATTTAAAAAAATCCAGGGTGGACTTTGGAGGGCTGAATTGCCTTCACTTCTCAGATGGTGGCCCTGGTTGGCTTTCCTCGGGACAGTGACATTAAACCCAGAAGATTAGCATGACAGCCAGGCAGCTAGTATTTTTAGGAGAACATCATCAATGGCAGCCCATATATTTCTTCTCTTATAGGTTTTCTTTACCTACCTCCCTGACATACATACCACCTCACATGCATACTTACCCGGATCAGGCAGGCTTGTCTTGCAGCCAACTTAAGATCCTCCCGCCGAAATCTCCTCTTTCCCTGGCCGTGCCCGTGCTACTCTCCATAGACTTTTTAGAACCACCTCGTGACTCTCTCCTGTGTCAGAGAAGTCCATGTTCAAAAATATATACATTTTATGCACAATTTTAGAAAAAGGTAATGTTATGTAGGACACTCAGAATTCATTTTTATCAGTAAATGCTGTTTATTGAATGATTCTCTTAGTTGGGACACATCAGAAAGGAATAAGCAGTCACTAATTTACTGAGAACAGGTTGTTAGAGGTTACAAACAGGGACAAGTATAATCAAGTCTTCATTTCTTTAAAAGTTGAGTGAAAATCAGATGAATTCATTGGAGTCAATGGGAAGGGAAAATATGGTTTTTATTGGATTATAACCGTACAATTGGTTAAAATGGCTCCTGAGGGTTATGGAAGCTCCTTGCAACTATCCTTGATCAGTTCTTGTGCCAAAACACGGTGCCTCAATATTTTTACTTTTTTTTTAACAGAAAGAAAAAGACAGTACAAAAAGTTCAATAAAAAAAATTAAAAACAACAGTACATCAGTAGAGATCAAATGCATAATAAAAAGAAATAAAACACACAGAACACTTTAGGCCTCATTCATTTTGACACACATGCATGCAATATTGTACACTTTTGCCATTTTTTCTAATGGGTCTAGTTCACATATACACAGAACATTGACATGCATTGGCCCCCAAAAATGTCTGTTTTTCTATCTGTTTTTTTGTGAGGACCTTGGATACAAATGTCAACCCCATATTAATGCATGCTGATGCATGCTGCAAGGCATGAACAAAGGTGAATCCAGTCTTAATTAAATAAACTAAACTACCCTAAATACACCTCCCCAGACCCTCTTTATAAAGAAAAAAATGTTTATTAATAAAATGTTGGTTATGTGTTTAGATGAAGCACCTAACCACTGCTAACCAGCTAAGCCACTGTGCTGCCCATTTAAGCAAGTTCTTCCTTAGAACCAAACTGATTGTTCCCACTTTGACAAAATGTTGGAATATTCAAAGTGAGGTAAATTTAGGCGGAAAGCGACGAATCCCTTTTTGCAGAAAAAAAAGGGGGATCGAGCATCAGACATCTTACAGTTAACACACGATGGAAGGCATCAGGCTACACTTTCTGGCAGCTTGGGAAACATGCAGTCTGCCCCATTTGGATAAGTAACTTCATCTCTGTGATTTACTGGCACCTCAATATCTACTTCTACGTGACTTCAGATGCTGCTGTACTTGATCCTCTAATCTAAGTCACTCTCACCTTAAAGCTGGGGTACACAGGTAGCATTTCATTTGAAATGGGATTTTTGGAAAGTTTATTCAATTTTCTAATAGTTAATGGGGTCAAATCAACAATCATTTTCAACCATAATGATGTAACAAATTGAAGGAGCAGGATGGAAAATGTTCCCAACAAATACAATTCTAACAGTGAATGTGGTTTTCTTTTTAAAAATTCCATTAGGTCCAAATCGAATGTTGAAATAAATAAAAATTTCAAATGGCATTCATCAAGTCTGTGATGGCATTATCCAATGTTCTGATGAGATCATTTTTACCAATGCTTGTACAAAACTTTAACCATGAATACCCAGCTTTACAGGGTACAGCTCTTCTGTCTGCCAATGTTGTCAAGGCACATTCCCAACCTCTGACTCTTCATTGGCGTTTACATCTTCCTTTAGTCCAGTCCAGTTTGAATCACAGGAAATCTTTCATAATGAAACACAGCAAGGGTGAGGTCTGCTGCCTTCTCTGCACCCTGTGTATTGACCCTCATGGCCACTGATGTTGCAGGTATTAGCGCTGTTTTAGCGCTGTTTATGGCCACTGTGATAGCACTTTCTTTGTGAGTGGGTTTTGTTGGTTGTAATATTCAATAAAGGTTTTAGATGGTTTTATGCCATGAGTACTACTTCTTGTTTTTTAGTTCCTGAAATGTAATCTTAATGGATAGAGGAGCATATATGTGTGTTAGAGTTGACTGATTTGAAACTGTTGCTTGACCATTTTTTTTTTAAGTGGGTCATTCTAATTTGCTGAGTGCAATTTTCTAAGGGGGAACATTGTTTGGTGGTATACCATAGTTACATAGCATTTGAGGTTGAATAAAGACACAGGTACATAGAGATCAATCTTTGTGAGTGTATGTGTATGTGTGGATCTGTGTGTGTTTCAAGCATTAAGAGTACGTGTACCCCTGTATGTTCTGTTCTCTGAGGAAAGAATCTAAACAATTTTTGAATTATTCCATAGTTTCTGCTGATACCACAGCTTGTGGAACAGAGTTGCACAATTTTACTGCTCTAACAGAAAATAATCCCCTCAGCTATTTGTGGTTTAATCTTTTTTTCCTCCAATTTCAGGTGGTGGCATCTTGTCTTTTTTAATGTGTTTACTGTAAAAGGTTTATTACTAATGTTATCGTGACCACTTTGTGCATCAAAATAATTTCCACTCGTAGTTGCCTCATATCTAGAGTGAAAAAGTTTACATTTTGCAATCTTTACTCATAGCTTTGGTCCTCCAGCCCCTTTATTAGTTTTGTTGCCCTTTTCTGGACT
>NW_017306425.1:1046400-1135652 GCF_000935625.1 Nanorana parkeri
TCAACAAAAACAGAAACACTGCTGTTAAACCCTCCTCCATATAATTAATGTACAGATTAAACAGTATTGGGCCTAGCACAGAACCCTGGGGCACGCCACTCTTGACTTTGAAACAATTTGAAAAAGTACCATTTACCGATACTCTCTGGACACGTTCCTGTAGCCAGTTCTCTATCCATGTACTCACTATTTCATCTATGTCCATAGAATGCAGCTTGTTTATTAAGCGTTTATGTGGTACCATGTCAAATGCTTTTGCAAAATCCAGGTACACTATGTCCACTGGCTTTACTCCACCTATGTTGTTACTCACCTCCTCATAGAATGTTAGTAAGTTAGTCTGACAAGAATGGTCTTTCATAAATCCATGTTGGTTGTAACTTATTATACAATCACCCCGACCAAAAACTATTACATAGTCTTTTATCATTCCCTCAAAGAATTTGCATACAATGGATGTCAAACTTACAGTCGCTTTGCGCCAATCAGTTGGTACCCTTCCAGTCAGTATGCAGTCCTCGAATTTAGGAACGAGGGTCTCGCTATGACTTCTCTTAGCTCTTTAAGTACCCTTGGGTGCAGGTTATCTGGACCTGATGATTTATTCACATTAAGTTTTTTCCAGTCTTTGTTGAATTCCGACTAGTATCAACCACTTAGGTATACTGCACACTAAGCTACTCACATTCTTATTATATCTATTAAACCCATGTTTTTCTTGAGTGTAATACTGAGGATTAGAATGCATTTAATACCTCAGCCCACTCCCTGTCATTTGTGATTAAACCCCCATGCTCATCCTTTATTGGATCCACCTCTTCCTTTCTTACCTTTTTACTGTTTATACAGGTGAAACTCGAATAATTAGAATATCGTGCAAAGTTCATTTATTTCACTAATGCAACTTAAAAGGTGAAACTAATATATGAGATAGACTCATTACATGCAAAGCAAGATAATTCAAGCCGTGATTTGTCATAATTGTGATGATTATGGCTTACAGCTCATGAAAACCCCAAGAACCCCAAATCCACAACCTCAAAAAAGTAGATTATTACATGCAATCAATAAAACAAGGATTGTACATAGAACAATATCGGACCTCTGAAAAGTACAAGCATGCATATGTACTCAGTACTTGGTTTGGGCCCCTTTTGCAGCACTTACTGCAATTACTTTTGCACGATATTCTAATTATTCGAGTTTCACCTGTATATTGGAAACATTTTTGGGGGTTCTTCTTACTGTGGCAATATGTTTTTCTATTTTATCTATTTTGGCTGAAAACAATCTCACTTCTCCTCAGTGTTCATTTTTACAAATCATTTGTCTCAGTGGGTATTGTACAGTAAATGACCCAGCTTATCAAAGTTTGCCTTTTTGAAATTTAGTGTTCTTGTCATACCAACCTGCATCTTTTCTCTGTACCCAACTTTAAATATAATCACCCTGTGATCACTATTACCCAAGTTTTCCCGAGTTGCTATGTCTGCAACCAGCTCTGCGTTATTTAAAATGAATAAATCTAGTGTAGCATTCATCCTGCAACCATGTTTGTACATCACTGAACACCCGCTTGCTGTGTTGAGCACTTAAAGTGACATTAAAGGCAAAGTTTTTTTCCCCTCACCCCAACGTTAATTAAAGCACTTACCTTAAATTATGTCTTTTAATCCGATCCTCTTCTTCTTTCCTGTAGTTTTCAGCCTTCTCTCCAACGCTGCGGCGCTGACTCCTCTGAGCTTGCTGGCACGTTCTCTCCCATGGTGTCTGCATGCGGGTGCACGCGCCCATAGACTTACCTTGTGTCTTTCCTCGCGTCCCGGCCGAAAATGTGAACTGCGCAGGCGCCCGCCCCAAGATGCTTTGCGGCCGCCCGTGCAGTTTCACATTTTGGGACGGGAGCGCGCAGGGAGCACACAGGTAAGTTTAAACCGCTGTTAAAGCGTTTTTTTTTTTTTACTTTTTGCATATATCTATATGCAAAAAAAGCTTAGGGTTTAGAAACCCTTTAATGAACACCATCTTTTCCACAAAGTGGTCCATGCTGGGATACAATACTGATCTTCTGGATTTTCTTGTATGGATCTCTAGATTAAGATGATGGAATTTTTTGGTGGACATTTGTGACGTTTAGGAGGCTTTAAACACAGTATTTTGTGATACTAGGTGTGTAAATGTATTCTGCACAACCAATCTGTATACATTGTTTGCACTTTGCACCTTGTTGCCTTGTACTGTAAGATTTGTATTTCTTTATTTATAGCGCAGTGCAATTCTTATATATTTTACTAAGATCTTCCCATATTTCCTCACCTGCTTGTCTGCCAACCTGAAGGGGTCATCCAGATCTGAGTATTAACATACTACACTGGCTAATAAATTGATAAAGACAATGGTACAATTGCAGACCGTAGGCCTGAGCTGTGCACACCGCCTTATGCTCTGCCCTCTCAAAGTTTTTAACATGCGCTGGTTAATAGCCAGGCTCAACAATTCAGCTCCACGTCTGCCAATTTCATCTGAAAATTCCATATTTTTGGCACTCTGCAAGTGGGAGAAAATGCCAGGAAATAAACTATATGGAGCTGGGCGTTGGCTGTAAGGAATATATAGCAATGTTGCCATGGATCCTTGTTGGGGATAAACAGAAAAAGTCACTACTTGGAAATGTGCTTTGCATATATTCCTTATAGTTGAACAGCAGGTGCGATGAGAGTAATAAAATTGGTATGTAGATGCTGTCCAGCCTTTATAACTGTTTTTTAATTCTCCAAAAGAAGACGAAAGCATAAAAAAGGTCAAAAATCTTATGTCTTGTTTTCCACACAAAGCATACAATTCTCATTTAAATGGTGACACTGACTACCTGTACCAATGTCATTGCATTATAGATAAAAATCTTGTCCCTGTGTCATCCTTACATCATAGAGGACACACCTGCAGAGCTGACGTCAAACAACACGACAAGAGGGCAGAAGAGCAACAAAGACGCAGTGTCACATAGAGATCATTCGCCCAACCCTTTGGTAAAGTGATGTGTCTTTTGCAAAGTAAAAGAATGTGAAAATCTCAGCCAGGTATCATGCTGAGTAAACATTCCAGAACAGTGTTATATGGGACACACCTGAGAACTCCAATGTTACCTTAGTCAGAAGTAGCCTGAGGGGAACCATTATACTTTCGAAGATTGTGTCTATAAATAAAAGTTTTAGAACAGAACAGTTTGTTTTTTGGGGGGTTAAAAAAAAATTTGCTCTAGATCAGCCTTTCTCAACCAGTTTACCCTGGAGCAACCTTTGAAATAACTTTCCTGTTAACACCCCTGCTAAAAATGATTAAATGTACAGCTTATGGTATGTTTGCATGATCAGCAAATTGTAGATATAAAAGTTAATACATTTAGTAATAATAAAAATGATGATAATATTGAGTATACTGAAATGAGAGAGTAAGAGAACAAAAGATGACATTGCAAATTGTAATGGCCCTTTTCATTGGTGGTCAGTGAACCTCTAATAACCTCTGGAGGAACCCTGGTTGAGAAAGGCTGCTCTAGACATTTAAAGGTCAGACCCTGGAGCAAAGGAGCCCCACCATAAACCCTAGTGTGTTGTTATAACAATGCTTGGAGTTTTAAGTTAAATATTTTTTGTTTTGGACAGTGGGGAATGGTAAGAACCTCTGTCACCTTTTTTATTGCTGACTATATTCTAGTCACAGGGGACTCTGACTTGAAATAGGTGACTTTGATGGGAGTGATTCTGATTTTAAGGGGGCTCCTGATGCAAAGGGCGGACTCTGATACAAAGGTGGAATTCTGATGTGGAACTCTGATGTGAAGGACAACTCTGATGTAAAAATTGAAAATGGAGACTCTGATGTGAATGGAGGAACTTTGAGGTGAAGAGGGGCACTCTGATGTGAAGGGCTTGTTCATACCATCTCCAGACCAGGAAGTTTTTTTTATTTGCATCATAAATGCATACAAAGTAATTTAAATGGTAAAAATGAGGCTAGTTCACACCATTGCGTTCCGTTCCAGAGCTTTTTGAAAAAAAGTACAGCATATTGCATTTTTTCTGGCTCGGACCGCATAAAAACGTATTTGTAAAGACATGCAAACACACCAACCAATTGAGACAAAAAAAACTGCACCATATAGATATGGTCTGGAGATGGTGTGAACAAGCCCAAAAGGAGGAACTTTAAGTTGAAGAGGGGGACTCTGTTGTAAAAGGGGGACTCTGATGTGAAAGGGGGGTCCTGCTCTAAAAATGGAAAATGGGGACTCTGATGTGAAGGGGGGACTCTGATGTAAAGGGGGACTCTGATGTGAAGGGGGGGGGGGCTCTGATGTGATGATGTGAATTACTGAATTTAGATTGAAAATAGACTGAGAGTCCATTGCAATTCTGCTACCCTTCTCTGCACTGTGTTTGTACAAACACATTCATGTTTTTTGCATTTTAGACTGGGGTGCCTAGAGTTTTTGCATACTTTTAAAGGGTGCTGTGACTCAAAAATGTTGAGAAACATTGCTTTACACTATGTAATGGTAACAATGTTCTAAGTAGTTGTATTGCTCGGGGAGATAGCATAAAGTGGCCAGCCTAATAGAAAGTATTTGGGCTTATTGATAAGATCACAAACTCACAGCAATCAAGCAGACACTACAGTATGATATTCAAGTATGGATATAATACAGTGAAACTTGAGAGGGTTTCTATGTGCTACTACACACCATCATTGCCTATGCCAGGGCCGCCACTAGAAATCATAGGCCCCATACAGCCTACATGGCTAGCGCTTTCCCCCCCAAAAAAACACTGAGCCAATCACATTAGTTTCTGTACAGAGGAGCTTACACTCTAATGCAGAATGGCACTGGCTGTAGGGGGACTGCAAATCCTAGCAATATATTATACAGCAATGCAAAACAGTATATGAATTGGACTCTGGACTTAGTAACGCACTGGACTCTGGACTTAGTAATGCACTGGATTTAGTAACACACTGGACTCTGGAATTAGTAACGCTCTGGACTTAGTAATGCATTGGACTTAGTAACGCACTGGACTCTGGATTTAGAAACGCACTGGACTCAGGACTTAGTATCGCACTGGACTCTGGACTCTGGACTTAGTAACGCACTGGACTCTGGACCCACCTGAGACCCCACACAGTGGACCTGAGAGTGACCCTGCAGACAGGGCCGGATTTGCTCTCCCTGCCGCCCCAAGGCCAGGTTCTGCAATGCAGCCCCTCCCCACCAACCGAACCCTCCCCCCCCAAATCAACAGGAATGGCAACCGGATGGCAGGGGCGGCAGGGTTAGTTCTAATTTTTTTTTGTTTCTTTATTTTTTCTTACTTTTTTATCACTTTTTTAAAATTTTTATTTATTTTTTACATTTTTAGCTTGTCGTTTACTTTTTTCAATAATTTTCTATCTTATTATTGTTTATTTTTTATAATTATTGTTCAATATTATTTTTCTTATTTTTTACTTTTTAATGACTTTTTTTATTTTTTTCATTTAATTATTATTTCTTATTATTTTTTAATTTGTATTTATTTTTTATTATTTTTTCCACTTAACTTTATTGCTATCACACAGGAGAAAGCAATCCCCTGTGTGATAGCAATTGGAGGTGACAGGTTCTCTTTATTGACCCTGTCACCTCCAAAACAGGAGTTCTAGCACAGCACTGTGCTAGAACTCCTGTGACAGCTGAGATGGGAAGAGCACAGCTCTCCCCTCTCACTGTGTACATCAGCGGCAGGAACAGGAGACAGACTTGGCAGCCGGGGGGAGGACGGAGTCCCGAACACATAGCCACCAGAGAGAGGTAGGAAGGTGGGGGCGGCAGCACACATTTTACAAGTGATTGTGGATTCCCCACACTACATTTTGTCCTGCCTTCCCAAAGCAGGACTAAATGTAGAAGGCAACTTACTGCCCGGCGCCCGGAACTGTATGCTCCGGCCGTCGGGGGACTCCACGCCGCTGCCACCCCGAATCGCCTGCCTATTGCATTGCTGTTTTAAATATCCTGCACAGTATCCAGCATTGTGGCCGCCTTTGGGGCAACTGTGAGAATTTATATGTTTAGCATACACAAGTTGAAAATGTGCAAAGCAAAATAGAGCTGTAATTTGGTAATATGGTAATATGAAATATGGCAAGAAAAAAATAAAAAATGTTCAAGGAAAATATAATTACTAACATATCATACATCATGCATTTCTGTCTTCATATGTGTTACAAATTAAAGTGTGACTTGTTAACTAGGAGAGATCACTGGCCCAAATCTATTAAACATTTAAATAGACTTGTGGCATCATTTCCTCACCATTTAACAGGCTTTGTACAGCTGGGTTCTGCTGCCCCTGTATCCATTCTTGGCTTCTCGTCCATTTTCTTTGGCTCTTGTCTCCAGTCTGATATTACTAGGACATTGAAATTGTTCTAACTAGCATATGATTCCTTGAAAACACAAACTGGTGTTAGCATATCTCCTCATCTCTCGCTCATGCATTTTGCTCAGTGTTAGTGTGCAGCCAAGGCCTTCAACTGTCAGGAACATGGAACATTTTGTTGAGTCAGATTGGACAATGAAGGACAATCATTTTATTAGAAGAGAATGTCCAGTTTCTTGTACAGCAAACTGGAAAGCTATTGTATATTTAAGAGAAAAAAAAACAACCTAAATGGTGATGTTCTTGGCAATGATATATACTTTATTTAGCTTAATTGTTTTGTTAGGAACATTTCACTGAATGAAGCCTGCGGTATTATCAAATGGTAGACCTTTCTGTATGTAGCCATGATTTACTGCTGGTCTTCAAGGCTTAAAAGTTGCACTTGAAATAAAATATTTCAGTTGGCATCACCATTACATTTACTTACTCACTTATTACATTTATTTATTACCGGTACAGGCAGTCCCTGAGTTACAAACATCCGACTTACATAAGACTCCTACTTACAAACGGAGGCTATTACTGTACAGCAGGGGGTCCCAGCCTGCAGCCAAAGTGTATTGCGAAGCATTTCAGTAATTGTAATGCTACCTCGCTCATGCCAACGAGGGGTGCCCTCCTTTTTGGGCCCACCTCTTCTTCTAGGTCACTGTGAGGTTTTTACTGCTGTCTGTATCCTCATTAGAAAGATTTAGGGGGTTTTCACTAAGCTGCCGAAGGATCAAGCCATAGCTTTGGCTGATCCTTCGGTTAGCTTCGGCCCCAGGACCGCTTCGGTTCAGTAGAACCGAAGGGCTGCTGTATGGGCTATTCAATATAGTCCGTACAGAACCCGAAGTTGGCCGAGGGGCTCAGTCGAGCTGAAGGCATATGCTTCGGCTTGACTGAGCCCAGGTGAAATTCGAAGCTGGCCGAACAACCGGCCATTGGCTGGCCGACAGCCTGCTACAGACGGCTGGGCAGAGCCAGCCGTCATCTCATGGCTGGCTCCGGTCACTTGCAGAGACAGATCAGCGTCCCTGGTAACCAGGTGACCAGGGATGCCATTCTGTCATTACACTGAGAACTCAGTTCTCAGTGTAATGACAGAGATAATCTCTCTGCAGTCTGGGATGTGTGCAATGAGAGTCAGCTCCGGATTACATGGCCAGTTATTCACCAGCACCAGATATTCACCAGTTATTCAGTTCTGCAAAACACACATATATGGATTAACGTTTTCCTCAGATCATTGTCTTTACTCAATAACCAGCACATACTGTATGCATAATGTTTTTTATTATAGTCTTGATAACTTACGGCATCGAACAACTCCCCTTTCCCAAGGGCATCTAAGACATCCGTTCCCATTTGGGTCATGAATGACTCAGTGTCATTACACTGAGAACGCGTTGGAGCCGCAGTGATTTTACAGCGGCTCTGCCGGGTTCTCAGTGTGTATTGATAGATGGGCGTCCCTGGTTACCAGGTAACCAGGGACGCCATCTGTCATTACGATGAGAGCTTGGCAGAGCCGGCTTTCACCTCCCCGCCGACCCCGACAAGCTCTAATTGTAATGACAGCAGGTCCCGGCCAATAGAAAACAGTTGGGTGGAGCTAGCGGTCACTGCTAACTCCACCCAATCATTTTCTATTTTATTTTTTAAAAACTTTTTAAACTGTTTTTCTATTCTGCTTGGTACCACCAGAGGTACCGGGCGGAAGTGAAATTCACTCCTGTAAGAGTGATCATGGGAAAAAAAGTGTCTCCACTGAAGCTTTATCACCAATCCTTGTTTCCACGACAACCCAACATTTTCAAAATCCAATTGTCACAGGGACAGAAAGTGAGGTTAAATCTTCTGAACGGGGCACACACAGCAAAACAAACTTTACAGAGGGTTAACCCTTCCCTGTGCTATCCAGAAAAAAAAATGGCTGGAGTTACACTCAAAAAATTTACCTGTTCCAACTTAGATACAAATTCAACTTAAGAACAAATCTACAGTCCCTATCTTGTTTGTAACCCGGGTAATGCCTGTATTTGTCACTGCCCTCAAGCCCTCAAGGAGCTTTCAATCTAAGATATCATCCGATCTCACATATATACAGGGCCAATTTAGACAGGAGCCACCTAACCTTCCAGCATGTCTTTGGAGTGTGGGAGGAAACCCACACGAGCACAGGGAGAACATGCATTCTCCTTGCAGAGAGTGTCTAGACTGAGATACCAACTCAGGACCCTGTTGCTGCAAGGTGGAAGTGCTAACCACTAAGCCACTGTATTGCCCGGTTGAGATGGATGCTGTGATTTCTCATCAACTATCCCTCAGAATGGGTTGTGTGATCTTTTAAGATGCAATTTAGTCCTATATTACTTAGAGATTTCTTGAAGTTCCTCTCCATAAATGATCATTTAAAAAATTACTGCCACTTCTTAAAAGATTCAGATTTGTGATCAACTTTTAGCCCCCATTCACACCTTTAGCGTTTTGTCATTGCATTTCCCTAAGCATGGCAACTCTTGATATGAAGAATCCCATTCATTTCAATGTTACTCATTCACACCTGAGCATTATGTTGTTTTTTTCGGGGGCAGAATCACGCATTTTTTACCTCATAGACTTCAATGGGAGCGCTTGAAAAATGCGAGTGATTCATGATTTTGTGTCTAACAACCATCTCCTCCTCCTAGTAATTAGCTTTCCATTGGCAAAAAACAAACCAAACAAAGCCTCAAAATGCCTAAAAAGGTGCACAAAAATTGTTTCAAAACCACCTAAAAACACTCACGCTCAAGCATAAATGGGGGCTGATTGTGCCCTCCCCAAGCCTATACTCTTTATTACAGTTTGATGAGCAGTTTTGCGATGCAGGAAATCAAGAGCCGACGAGGGGTAGGACTGGTCAGCTTATATTAAAAGGTTGCAGATATCAATAATAAATTAGGCCTTGGTGAGTCATATAGCTGTACTTATGCAGCCAGCCCTGGATTATCGCCATGCGTTTCCTTCATGCAAAGATTTGAAGGCACCCCTGACAAAGCCTGAATGCACCCAGGGGTACCACGGCATCCTGGTTGAAAAAGCCTGCATTAGGCCCCGTTCATACCAGGGCGGTTCGGTCGCGATGATTTTTCCACGCCGAACCGCCAACAGTAAAAAACACATTTATTCCTATGGGGCCCGTTTACGCAAATGCGCGTTTCAATCTGCCTTCGCACAAACTGCTCCCAGAGCTACTTTTTCAGCACTGATCAGAGCGTTTTTCATATAGATTTCAATGGAACAAGTTGAATCAGCGTTGAAATGTGATTAAAAACGCCCAAAAATGCCCTTTCCAAAATCGTGCTGAAACCGCCCTGGTGTAAATGGGGCCTTAGGGGAATATATTGTCTTTCCAATGATTGGTTGTCCCACTGAAGAAATACTCAGATGTGCAGTATAAAAGGAGTCACCTATATATAATCAGAAAGGCACTTTCAACTCTTCAGTCTGTGTTGACTGGAAAAGCTTTTGCATTAAGGTGCTCGGGATATTTCAGGCATTGGTAGATGAAATTAGAAAAAAGTTACAGCTGTACAAAGATCTAATCGAAACAGAATGGACTAACCAGTTGTGGGCCATGATCTGGAAATTGACAAGTGGCATATCAATGGCTTGCTCTTTCATTAGATACTACAGCACCTTATTTCTTTTATGGAACTGCAGCACCACCTTGTGACCGGCTGTGGCAACAAAACTATTGGCACCCAGGAAATAAAGACGTCAAATTGGCAACTAGCCGACAACTATTGATATATTGTATTCTGCCTGTAAACAGAAGCAGTTTTCAATCACACAAATCTTCATGCCTTTGCAAAGTTTTGTACATCTCAGAAAATATTAAAAACTATCAATAATGATAGATAATGATAAGCTTACCGTTAGCAGCTGACATGGATGGTGTATGGCTGCACTAGTCTAACAGAATTGGCAGAAATGATCCTATGTACTACTAAGGTCTCACTTTTTGGCAAAACCATTATACAGTAACTACTTGAGCTCTACAAGAAGGGAGGAGAAAGTAATCTTAGCGTATGTAGAAACCCAACATTGTTTTTTAATTTTGTGTAGAGTGGTGAGAGGTTAGAACCTCTATTAGGTTTTATTGCTTTCTGGGTCCCTGATTGAGACGTTCACCCTATTCATCCTTTTATCACAGTGAATAATAGTAAACATTGCCAAGAGTTGCCAGCAGAACATGATTAGATCTTCCATTAGGAACACGCGTTCCAGTGACAACTGTCTAAAAAGGGATTTAACTCACTTTGTATAGCTTTTCTCTCACTTCCTTTTGTGTTCACATGATAGTAAGAGAAGGGAAATCTCTGGAATGAGACACAGACGGCAAACAAAAACTTTACAGGGGCTTTAATAGTCCCCTACTCCTAAAATGAAAAAAAAATATCTGGCAGATTATTCAAAATATTGCAGTGGGGCTATTGTGCCATTGGATTATGAGGCAGCCAGCAGCATTAGAAACATTGTACAGGTCGTGAGAGGAAAGTATCCAACAAAGCATTAACAATCCGTAAAGACATTGGGGTTGATTTACCAAAAGCAATTAGGTTGTTCACTTTGCAAGTGAATTTGCACTTTGCAGGGAAATGTGTCTTTTCATACAGTAATTTCTACTTTGTTGACACAGAAAGAGCGTTATACAATTTCATATGGACACATTTGAAGCTCACCATGATAGATTATCCGTGAGGATTGGGCTATACTCACATTTGCTGCAATTTTTCTAATGGATTTATATACCTGATACCATTGCCCGCTGGCATTGTTATTTATCTACAAAATACTACATTATATCCATATCTACCTATGTCATTTTGATATGCGGCACAGCCCTTTTCTTTCCTTTCTTTCTTGTCCCTTTCCCATGGCATTTATGGTTTTTAAAGGGGATTTATGGTTCCTTTTGATATCTATGTGTTTTGTGGAATTTATTCATTTTGTTCAATAAATAAATTGTAACTTTTTTCTATATATTTTGTGTTGAGATAAGAGGGTAGCTTTACCACTATTCTAAAGGGCATATATCTATTCTCATTATTCATATATATAGTCAAAGCTACTTTATAAATAATGATTATATTTCATTATGATATAGGGAATTATATTGTACAATTTGTTGGAATAGGGCATTGATGGGGACTGTGCCACTCCTTTTTTCAATTTTTCAATGTATGCTGTATGTTACATTGTCATACCCTTTCCACAATTGCATTGTCTGTTTTGAATTCAAAATACATTTAAAAATGTTTTTAAAAAAATTTGAAATGTTTTGGCCCTCCAACAACACCTCCGCTAACGTTTTTGGAATGACCATCAAAGTCCTCAGACTTGGAAATCTATAGGCAGATGGTAGACATATCAGAGACCTGTGATGAAATCAGTGGGGACAGCCCAAGGGCCATGAAACTAGCATTTTCAGAAGGAAATCAGAGAGAGCAGTTCTCATATTTCTGTCAAGGCAGATTTCCTTTAGACTGGAGTCTCCTTTTTCTTGGCAGCTTATGTGATGTGGAGAATAAAGGTAAAGAGTATATGGCAAGGCACATAGCTATTCTGCACTAACTACTATGGCATTTTCTTCTACATACATACCATTATGTCCAAATACATAGATGGATACAGATGAGAACTAGTTTTTGTAAGTCTTCAGGGTAGTAAAGTGTATGATTCTCACTATATTCCTCAGGGGACAGAACATCAGTTTTCAGCTTCAAACAGTTACTATTCATCCCATTTTAAAGTTCCTCAAGGCAAGCACTGACGGCTAACAATGGGTCTTAGGGACATGATTTAGATGCATTGTGTACATTACAATGGTCTCCTAGGCAATCAAGCTGGACTAACATGTAAACTGCTAACAGTAATGGTGAATGTACTCAATTTTGCAGGACATCATTTTAAAGAGGCCCTTAGAACTTTGAAGAAGAAGGACCTAAACCAATTATTGTAATAGTACAGGCAAGTAGTCCATAAGTCTTCATTGCTATAGTGAGCGTAGCCAAAGCATTCCGGAAATCTCCGCCTAAAACTACCTATTCTGTCAGAGGATCTCTGAGGAGTGAGGACTTGTCACAGCTCAGTTACATGATGTTCCGTCTATGACACATCTGGCTCTATGTCACTTATTACCGCAAAGTGTAATAGCTCTATATGTAGTCCAGTATCCAGAACACATTACGTACATGAATTCATGGTGGCTTGCCCAATATAAACACAAAGCAAGCTGTTCTATGTGTTCTCTCAATATTAGGATGTGATATAAACATAGGCATACAATGGCAGCTTTATTTGTACAAGTGGCCAATTGCTTCAGAGCCAAGACAAACTGTCAGCACATCTGTATGCCCTATTGTCCTGTGATGCGTACAGTCAACTAATATAAATTGTTCATTTCAAAATGTCATGTCATCAGAACAATGACGTTTTGAAATAAACGAGCACTTTGGACTACAACACCTTTGGTGTGCTGGTGACATCCATATACCTCCATTATCTGGCAGCGCCATCCGCAGTCATTGCGAGCATCCCCCCCCGCGCATTTAATTGGGACTTTCCGGTAAGAAGTGCGACAAGGTGACTCTACGTTTGTTCCAGTCAACTAATATGGTGTCAACATTTTAGCTGTAATACCATGCTTCTCCATTTTAATTTTAGAGCTCATGAGGGCAAACTTAAAGGGGAACTATGAGGCGAGTGCTTTTCACTCACCTCATAGCTATAGCCGACCTGTGACAATGAGACTGTCACAGGTCGGCTCAGTAGATCGGGAAGTGAGCGAACAAATACCGGCGTTCGCTCACCTCTCGATCCTGTCACAGCTCTCTGCCGTGACAGGGGTGGGGATGGATTCCCCCTCCCCGCTCCGATCCTCCAGCGCTGACTGGCGGAACGGACGGGGCGGGTACAGCTGGCTCTGCCTCTAGATAGGCAGAGCCAGCTGTCACTCACGCAGCTGGGCGGATCCAGACATAATTGTCAGGATCCGCTTCAGCTGTGGCGTCTCAGTATACCGCAAGTTGTAGCTCGCGGTATACTGAGCTTAGGGTGACGGGAGGGCGCTAGTTTGTGTCCTCCCGTTACCCTAAGGAGAACTATGGGGAAAAACCTTAACCCCATAGTTCTCCTTTAAAAGAAACCTTACTGCTGCAAAGTGTATTTTTGTGATTGGTTATAAGGATGTAAAACGTTAATGGAAACCTGTCTTGAAAGAAGCATGGAAGCATTGCTGACCTCTCCTTTTCTGTTACCTGGTTGACTCTTTGGTTTTATACTTTAAGCTAAGATATAGAACAACACCAATTTAGCTGACATGTATTTATTAGAAATTATGGTATGATCAGCCATACCTCCCAACCAGGAGTGTCACTAGGCTTTTCGCATGCCTGAGGGGGAATTGCTGGGGAAGGGACGGGGGTGTGTGGCCTGCATTATCTCCCCACCCAGCTCTGGTTTGGGCTCTGGCCGGTGTCCCACCCAGCTCCTGGCAACCAGTGACCTCATTGGTCGCTAGGAGCTGAGTGGGATGTAGGCCAGAGCATCCCAGGTTGAAAAGAGCTGGGCGGGAAGATGTGTATGGTCCTATGGATGCACTAGCTGGAAAGGGGGTGGCACAAACATTGTGCAGCAGAGCGGCCATGCCCCTCTGCCTGCTGCCCCCCCATGTGACCTAAAGAGATGCCGCCTAAAGCAACAGCCTCAGGCTGCCTCATTATAGGTATGACCCTGCTCCCAATGTTTTTAGATTAGAAAGAGGGACACCTTCCAGCACAATGTATTTATGTAAAGGACACACCCCTGCCTCACCCCACCCCCACACATTTCTCCCTCCTGAGACCCTTGGCATACCTCCCCTTCCTGAGACCTTTGGACCAGAGACATCAGGCTGGCACCCTGGAGCAGAGCGGCAGTACAGAGTGCTCTATGTATAGATATGGTGCAGCAAAACTGCACCTAAACTCCACAACTACTTTACAAATATTGCCTGCTATTCTGTGCTTTATTCTGCATTGCTGTATAATGTATTGCTGGGATTTGTAGTCCGCTATAGTTGATGGTATTATTCTGCATTATTGTATAATGTATTGCTGAGATTTGTAGTCCTCTATAGCTGATGGCATTCTGCATTCCTGTATAACGTTTTGCTGGGGTTTGCAGTCCTCTATTGCTGGTGGTATTCTGCATTGCTGTATAATGTATTGCTGAGATTTGTAGTCCCTCTACAGCTTGGAGTCAGTGACAGAGCAACAAGGGTCACTGTGACGAGCCCTGGTGCTCCACCACTTGAGGAAAAGTATCGGTATTTGTACTCGGTCTGGAAAAAATGGTATCAGTGCATCCCTAGTTATAACCCTTGTAAAATATTTCCCATTTGGGAGATCTCCCTTCACTTGCTGTCTGGTAGTCACAACAGGAAGTGAGAGAAAATCCCTTATAAGTTAACGAATGCCTGGTGGTCAGCAATGGTCACCAGAACTAGTGCCCTATTGGAAGATTTCCCATCTATTCCTGTTCTTGGGACCACTCATAATTTGGGATTTTCTTTCACTTTGTGACAATGGTCACCAGAACAAGAAAGGAGGGTGACTCTCCCTAATAGGGACATAGACAGTGATAAAACCCTGACAGGTATTCTAATCCCTCTTCACAATATCCAAAACTAATAAACATATTTTTTGCTTCATTTGCACCTTAAGCAAATGTTTGTGGCAGTATGTTTCTTACTTTACACTGGATCAAACATTTATACTGAAAGTTATAATTATAGAGGTAACACTAGTTTAACCATTCATTACATGACGATAGTGGTTGGGAGTTAGCTGGGTTATCATATAAACCTATAATGCCTCTGTCACATTGCTCTATCACGTACAGAGTCACTGTTTGGCCTACTCATCTATTTAGAGGGTATCTTCACTCTCTAGATTTCTAACTGTAGCTATGCTAAATTCGTAATACAGTACTTTCGGGGTCATGGATGCCGATACCTGCCATGCCTACATATACTGTATATACTATATGATTGAAAGTTCAGGACTCCTGTCCATCACAACTATAGTACATGAGCTTGTTGGACATCCCATACAAAAACCTTTGGCCCCTTGTCCCTTTTTGCAGCTATCTACTCTTCTAGGAAGGCTATCAGCAAGATTTTGGAGTGACTGTGGGAATTTGTAGCCATTCACATACATGAGCATTTGCGAAGTCAGATACTGATGTTGGACGAGAAGACCTGGCTTGTAATTGGCTTTCCAATTCATTCCAAAGTTGTTTAGTAGGGTATCTGGATAGGCCACAGGTTCTTGGCACCAAATTCCTCAAGCAATGTCTTTATGGTCCTAGGTTTGTCCACCTGAGCTCAATAATTTGAAGGGGTGTCCATATACTTTTTTCATATAGTATAAATGTGGGTCTTTTTGCCACATAATCCTTTGATACAGGTGAAGACAAGTGGAAAAATCAGATTATAGGGGAGAGGGTCCTCCTTTGCTCTACCTTCATGCATTGACCTATTAATGCACAATGTAAAACATTTAATCTACTTATGTTACAAGGAAGAGGACTACTTTTCTCTACCTCAAAGTATTGACCTGTAAACCTAACATTGCACATGTAAGTTAAAAAAAATACACAGTTAGTTTGAAAAAAACAGTAAGAAAATATGGATCCATCTGTACAACTTATACTGTAAAAATCTTCAGATCTAATAAATGTTACCTGTTTTTTTGGGCTAGATTGCATTTTAGATATCGATTTCTGTGTTTTCTTCTAGGTTGGTTACTTTTTTTTGCTAGGTCAACCACAAAGTAGTCACATCATGGTACGGGACTGAAGAGTGGCAACAAATTTTGCATACAACTGCACACTTTTAGTGGACATTATTGCGGCATGCCACCATGTTCAAAGCATGAAACAAACCAACACATGGGCTCCTGCCTCTAGTAGGACCATACATCCAACACTGGTAGGTGCTGAAGTACAAGCAAGGTGACCAGGGTCGGCCTTAGACCTTAGGCGCCCTGTGCGAGAAAGCTTTACAGCGTCCCTCAGTGGCCACACCCTTTAGTGGCCACACCCCCGTAACCACACCCATTTCCCCCAATATCCGCACCATTTAAAGACTCCTATTTTGTTAAGCCCCAAAGAAACATATTAAAAAGTATGATAAAAATACAACTTTTATTCAAAGGTATTAAACTTGTAGGCACAATATAAGTATTGTTATCAAATAAAACAACAGAGTCTATAAAAATAAAGTGTCAAGATGTCATGCTGACCCCTTTTTTTCAAGCAAGTGCATCTAGAAAAGTAAAAATAGAAAACAGAACACAAAACCTAGACTACATGTAAATTAATGAATTACTATATGTCCGAATATATGAAAAATGTATTCCGCACATAATAATAATTTGTTTATGAATGTGGGGCGGCCATGTTGGCCACCGGCGTGTTCTGTGAATGCATGCCACCATCTTGGAGGCAGGGAGCATGACGTTACATGACACCATGCAGGCGCCCAACATGTGCGGTGTTATATGACGTCATGCGCCCTGCCTCCAAAACACGCCAATGGCTGAATCCAAAATAGCATAAAAAAGTGTCTTGTTTGAGAGGGAAGAGCCTCTGTACTGAGTGCTTCTCCCCATTGAGGAAATCTTGAATGAACAGCATGTGATGTAAATCACAGCCTGTTCATTCATAACTGGGGACGCATTGTACTATGTGTCCCCAGTTATTTACAAACATTGGAGTGATCAGACGATTGCTCCAGTCTTTGTCCTTCTCACACGGAGGATAGGTAAGTATCACTGATATTTACCAATCCCCCTCTCTGCCACACACAGAGCCGCTGTCATCCTGAAACTGACAGGATGACAGCGGCTCCGATCTCCTCCACGCTCGGCCATCCTGACAGCTGCGGGTGCGGCTTCTCTCCCCCTCACTGCTCCAGCATCCTGACAGCAGGCAGCGCTCCCTCCTGCGCCTCCCCCTGAAGTGGGAGGGGTGGACGAGGGAGCGCTATCATATCGGATGGCCAGCGGTGAGGGGGAGAGAAGCCGCCCCCAGGACGAGCTGTGTCAGCTGCACGGCACACTTGTTGCCATGGCACCCTGTGCGGCCGCACAGCTCGCACACCCCTAAGGCCGGCCCTGAAGGTGACAGCAACTTGCTTGGACCCCTCCATTAGTGACTGCGAATATGTCAGACACATACAAATGTTTGTACAACAGTGCAGGCTTGCAGGCTGGGAGGGATGAACTGTGCACAGAAATAGTCTGCTAGAGAATAGATAGATAAATATTTCCAGAGCAACTGTCTCTTGTTGCAGATACCACATAAAACTAGACTACCGTAACTAAGCATTTCACAGGAAAAATTCTAAAATCGTTCAGCTACGTTAGTGAGAGGAGCCAAAAGCTGTTTTTGTGCCTCATTACAGCATTATAGGAATGAGCAGCCATGGAAATATACTTAAGCCACAGATAAATGTCCACCGAATCCCTGGAACATAGTGCAATTTATTTTTCCTTTTACAATTGCATAAGGACAGTTGAAGCACACAGTGCAGCTTCCTCCCACAGTGATACCAACTGATGAGCCTTGAGCCTTATGCATCAACTGAAGAGGGAAGGTTAAGCTGAAGTGTCTGTTTTCATTGATTTACTATGGAGAAACAAACACTTTTCCTTACTGCCATCTTCAATAAATACAATCCTGTGTCAATACATTGAAAATTCCAGTATCAGGGGAAAAAACAACCTATGTGGGCCTTTAAAGGGTACCTTGTGTGTTCAACAGCAACTCATCTCTTAAAAAGTACATCTTTCATTATTACATAGTAGGTAAGGTTGAAGAAAGACATGGGTCCACTCAGTTCAACCTATGGTGTATGTGAATGTGTCTGTTTTTCTCTGTCTTGTTCTAACACTTTCCATATCCCTGTTGATTAAGTGAAAGAAGAAACTCATCTAGAAGTTTCTTTGATTTATCAACAATATCAGTAGATACCACCGCCTGTGGAAGGGAATTCTGCAATTTCACTACTCTCACAGGAAAAAAACCCCTACGAATCCTAAGGTTCAATCCCCTCTCTTCTAAACTCATGTTGTGTCCCCAGGTTCTCAATACAGTTTGCAGATTAAACATTTTGTTTTGAATATTGGGGGTCCCCACTGATAATTTTGAAGACTGCAATAAGGTCCCCTCTTAATCGCCTCTTTGGGCAATGGGCGTAGGGACTGGGTTTAAAGGGATGAGGGACATGAAGGGTTAAAATATGATGCGAGACGGCTGTGGCGGTGGTATTGACAGGATTGGTCGGGTGGAGGGGTACAGGAGGTGGAACAGAAGTTGTGATTAAGCGGCAGCCAGTTGCAGAGAGTCGGTTGTCAGGCGAACTTCCCACACGTTGTTTGTTTTGATTGTGTTTGTAGGTGGTTTTCATTTCGTTTTTTACTGGGGGGATTGGTGGGTATTGTTGTAGCAGCTGGTGGATTTCCAAGGTCCTTTGAAGGTGGTCATTGTGTTAAAATGTCAAGTGGGTAGGGACCTATCTTGGATACTGAAAACACAGGGCGCACAGCTCACCCCTATCATGCATCCCCGCAATCCACATTCGGTGCACAGATGACTCTCTTCTGGAATGATAGGCTCAAAAACTGTAGAACCAGCACACAATGATCTTTCAAAGAAATTCAAACTTTATTCGACATGCATCTATACAAAGAACCGCTGACGCGTTTCTGTCTTACTCGGCCTTAGTCGTAGCCTATGACTAAGGCTAACGAATACAGTCATAGCCTATGACTAAGGCCGCGTAAGGCAGAAACGCGTCAGCCATTGTTCTTAGTAATGATGCATGTGGAATAAATGAATTTCTTTGGAAGATCATAGTGTTCTTGTTCTAGTTTAGATATGGCCCCGTTTTTACTATTTTCAATGCCAGTGTAATATTGGTGTGTGGTGGTATCTTCAATTTAGAGTGCAATTGTCTCTGAAGTTGGCGTTCTGGTGGCTGGGGGCCTTTCTTATGGGTATGCAGATACAGAGCACATTGAGTAAAATGCCTAAAAGGACCTTGGGTCTTATTCAGACTGTTGTTTTTAATGCTGTGGTTGTATGTGTTATTTATAAGCTTTGTTAATTAACGGCTGCTATGCCCATTAGTACCCTAGTTGGTGCCAGTGTGTGGTTATTTCAGTGGGGGATGGCAATAGCAGCCATTGTTCAGGGACAAAACATCTTTAATACCCTAGTCATGGAGACATCATATCTAAGAATTTGTAAGCTGCAATATATATTACATTTTTGTTCTTGGGTTGAGGTATCCTTTAACGATTGTCTACAATATGGACTATGTTAACCACTTCTGCCTTGTGTTTTGGTTGAACCCTTAGGAGTGGAGGAACTCTGGTAAGGTAGAGAAAGTTTGCTCCAGTGATCTTTGAATAGTGTTCTGCTTTTCTAGTGGATCCTGAATTTTTCTTTCCACTTGTAGGTCTACAGAAAAGTGGCCAAGAAAACCTTATGTCTGAGTGTGCACTGCAGCACTCCATCTAACAGCCCATTATATCCCTGTCTACAGTATCATAACCCGATATCAGATATTTGTAGCTCTAAAACCTCAGTTTTATACATGGGAAGGATATTTATATCTCTTTTTAATAGAATCAACTTGTGTTTCAGATTTATTGTTCTTTTAAAAATCATTATATCACCATAAAATTATTTGCTACTGTGAATCCTTACAACAATAAATATGAAAATATTCCCATCCCATCCTCATAGCTTTCTTCTGCCAGTACTGTGCTGGCTTCCCAGTGGAAGAGGCTTCTCTGCCAGCAGCTTTTTGATTACAATGATTAAACTCCATGGGAAACAAATCTGATTCTGATCTAGAAATGTTGCTTTCTAGGGATGCCGCTTCATGTGTGTCATAGCTAAAAATAAAAATGCTGTGTCACCATTAGTGACTCCTCACAGATGATCCAGTATCGTCTAAAAACTTTTATGGTTATTTTTTTTTTTGCCCTTTTGCTGCCTTAGAACTATAACATGAAGATGATGAGATGTAAATATTTAGCAAAGCAACTTTGCTAATAAACTGTTAGCAAACTCTCACAGTTACCAATCATATTCAGAACTGCTGCGGATAATGAGAGTTGGAGAATGAGAGACTTGAAAGTAGTACTGTTGTGTTGAGTGTTGGGCACGTGCCAGACTGCATGCTATTCATGTGCACTGCCCATGCGGCACCAGGCATCCCATCACAGGCATCCTCATGTCCAAAGTATCTCCTTTGGACACGGGGCTGTCAAGGTATTCATGGCCTCGGGTGGATTCACTGCACCTCGCCCCTTCGTGGCAGAGCCCATCTCTGAGAGCAACGCAGCCTGGTCTGACCAGTATTACCCGTGATCTCTCCCCACATACACTCCTTTAGTTATTACCACAGCAGTCTAGCCCACCTCAAGCTCCTTTCCCGGAGAAACCCCCAGCAATAGGTTGGGGAAGGATCAGTCCACACAGAGAGCCTTTTCAACATTTTGCTTAAAACTTCTTCATCTGTGAAATATAATACATATTTCAGTCACCCACATCCCTGTCATGGTACGTTCCATAATGAGCACTCAATAGTTACCAACGTTAGGTGAGAGATGAGAGCAGTTGAGGTGTAGCCCAGATCTATGGAGAGGTTTTTGCCCTGCAGTGTCCTGCATCCTTCCTTAAGGCATGTGAATAGTCTCTTGTAAAATAGTCCTTCCTGTCCTCCCTCGCTTCCCCCCTGGCAGCAATCAACAGTGACTACATACTGGTAGGCCTGGTCCTGAGCCTTCCAATGGGCCAGCCTTCTGCTTCCTCCTAACAATCTTTCTAGACTTGTAACCCTGCAAAAAATGTGTTTAGTTTGGGATCAATTCGGATTTGTATTCCTTTTGTTTTTCGGTTTTCGGATCTGATATTTGATTCAGGTTATCATTCAGATTTTCGTTTCGGAACAAAGTCACGTGACTGTGCCTGTAATGCATGCAAAATGAATGGCAAACGCACTCATCAACTCATAACCAGCTTTCAAGCAAGGTGCACATGGAAGGGCTTTAAACAATACAACAGCAAAAAGTTTCCCAGCACACTCACCAGCCAGCATGCAAAAAAACTTGTCTCACTGCTAAGGTTAAAAACAAAGGTTTAGATACACGTCTTCTGCAGAATATGTGAAAACCGCACCGCCTTGTCAAGGCACCTCTGTGTAGTGCGGTCCTAACTCTAACCTATGAGAGTCTTCATCTTGGAGCACATGTAGCAAAAGATAAAATTGGTTGCAGGTTTGCCAGGAGACACAGGGACACACACGGGACAACGCACATCACAACGACAGCTGAGACCCCCAGTGTGTCACTGCACCAAATCAGTCAAGCAAAACGAACGGCAAACACACTCATCAACTCATAACCAGCTTTTAAGCAAGGTGCACATGGAAGGCTGCCTCCTTTTAAATGCAAGCTGAATACTCCTGAGAACATGCTGCATTTCCCATCTACGTAAGCAATTACTAAAGAAGAACCTAGCTAAAAAGTGTTCACAGACATTCAACCATTTCTGATAGGCCACAGCCTAGGATAGCACACACATTACGCACATACATTGGGCTGCTGACATTCAATAACACATTCTCATGTATAATGGAAGGTTCCAGACTGCTGTCTTCCCAGTACCAAGTGACTATTACCTCATTCTGGCTGTCCCTGCAAATCATGTGTAATATTGTAGATGGAGCACAGACCGAATCAGTTCTAAAAAACCTTGTGCAATAGGCACCAGCCTGTCAGCATTTTCTGGGCTAAACAGCAACATTTACAAAGCTAGATGTTCTGTACCAAGGGCTTCATATTTGAAAGATATCTCCTTTTCCATAATCTACTAGCAATACAGCATGAAAAAACACTAGCGTTACATAGAAGTGGTGTTCTGAGCCTTATCAGGTGCTTTTTCCATCTAGGAGTATACCCTGCCTTGAAAGAGGAGAGCTGTACCCATTATGGCTATTGGAAGCCGCCATGATTACAGTTCCCCCATAGTGAAGAATCGGGCTAAGACCAGCATTTGCACTAAAATAAGGACCTGGCAAGACTTTTTTTGGATACATGGCTATGAGGCTCTGTGGGGGGCTGTACAGTAATTATCACTGGATTGTAAATATTTATCAAGATGGGCGGCACTTAGGGTGGTGCGGGCAAGTGACTGAGGATAGCTGTACTAAAGGTACACTTGTCCTGTAACTGACAAAAGAATAAATACTGCTGACAAAATTGAAAAAAATCAATCAATTTGAAATTGGCACCATAAACAAAGACCCAAAAGTGAAATCATAACAAAACATTGCTTACCACCAACATTAGTTAGAACATTAGTTGTTATAACTTTATTAATTATGGGAATCCACTTGGAATTGGGCAAAATTTATCTTAACCCGTAAAAAGATCATCTTAAATCTAGAAAACCCCACAACATCTAGAAAACTTCATTTTTTTGCATAAATATGCAAATTAGATTGCCTAGCCCAAGTGTGGTATCTAGAAAAGATCACCACCACTCCAAGATCTGGGTCTTTAACTGCAAACTATGTAGTTTACACAATAATGGAGAAGTCACAAATATAATAATATAATAATACCCCCAGTCATAAAAAGGATTATAACAGTGACCAACAAGTGCTATGTGTTGTGAGTTGCTTCTTTGAGGCTCCAGTACATTATCCATTACTGTGTACACTATATGGACCTGGATCTCCGAGTGGCGGTGATCTTTTACCTTTTGTACATCCCACACTTGGGATATTCACATTAATATGCAAATTTATGCACTCTTGTTATACAATGCCGTTTGGCGTTGGGGGGTTGTTTATATATTGTGGGCTTCTGGATTTAAGATGATTTTATTAGTTAAAGTTTGGTGTGCCCGATTCCTTGTAGGTTCTAATAATTATTACATTTATAATAAACTCAATTTTCATACTGATTTCGGAGGTGGGGCATGTTTTATTATGATCCTGTCAGGGGTGACCTCCCCTCCCAGACTTTGAATCCTGAGATGCTCTGGACGGCGAACCACCCAGCACCAGTGATGTCATTGGTTGCCAGGAGAGGGCTGGACACCGGCCAGAGCATCCAAGGTTGCCAAGGACTGGGCAGGTAGATGTGTTTAGTCCTTACACATCTCCCTGGCCAGTTCTTAGCAACCTGGGGCGCTCTGGCCTATAAGGAGGTGGCAGGCACACTGCAAACATTGTTCAGCAGAGCAGCCATACTGCTCTGCTTGCTGCCCCCCACGTTACCCAAAGAGATGCCCTTCAGGCTACCTCATTTAGGGACGGACCTAATCCCATCTATCCTTTTGAGCTTGTGTGCAATATTTTCAGGTTCCAGCTGGCATTCATAAATAAGGTCTACTATGGCACCATGATTAATTAGAATGATAGTCACTGGGTTTCTAAGTCTTGTGTCGGTTTGACAAAACAAAACAAAAAATAAACACTAATTATAATCTCAGTGAACTTCCACAGGTATTTGTGTCAGAACTAGTTTTCACCCCGTACAAGTCAAAAGGTAAAACCAGCTAGAAACAGCTCAAAAGAAGCTCAGAGCGGACATGAGTAAATGGTCAGAGGAAGACACTGCAACTTTAAAGTGACATTAAAGTCAAAAAAATGTTTGTTTTCCCTCCCCCCAATGTTAATGTTAGCAATTACCTTAAATAATGTATCTTAATCCGATCTTCCTCTTCTTTCCTGATGTGTTCATCTGTCCCTCCAGCGGTGCGGCGGCTCTCCGATCCAGCGCTCACTCCTCTGGGCTTGCTGGCACTTCTGATCCCACGGGTCTGCATGCGGGTGCACATGTCCATAGACTTATCTCTGCTCGTCTCCTGGCTGAGAATTCGAACTGTGCATGCGCCCTCCCCAAGTTAATTCTTATCTTATGATAGTTGCCGCTTGTGAATGGCAGATTAGGGATTCCTGCTGCAGGAAAACACAAGTTCCTGATTAAGGAATCCCTAATCACACCTGAAATATAGGTGTAAATTGGGGCCTAATATACACATAATCATTAACCCCCCCACACACATAATTAAAATAATACACTCCCCCCTTCCCCTTATTAAACCCCCCCACACACAAAATAATAATACACTCCCCTCCTCCCTCACCTGTTCACATCTTTGCAGGGAGGAGGCTGTGAGGCAGATCGATCCCTGGTTATCTAGTGTTGATTAGTGAGGTCTGCTGCAAACCTCACTAATACATCCTTATCTTGCGGCCGGAGCTCAGAACTGTCAGAGCTCCGGCCGAAAGAAGCCGGAGCTGACAGGAGCAGCTCTGCGATCTGCATCTGACAGAGTTGCAGACCGTGGAGCTTCTCCCGCAAGTCAGGTACGCGGTCTGTGCCTGACATGCCAGCTGTCTGCGGGCCACATAGTACCGGTTCTCCAGCCGGATTTGTCCCCTGAACCGGTCCTTGGGGACCCAAATTTTGAGCTCTGACATAATTCATTTTGGAGAGGTATTGCAGTTTAATATTCTCCCATGACGTGGACTCGGCTCAGAAGAACTCAGCAGCAGTCTAAACACATTTGAAATGCAAATTGAATGAATTTAAAAATGTGCTTCATTTGTCTGTCTACACAAGTCCTTGAACTAAACAATATGTCAAACGTTGTACTTAATTACCCTTTAACATAAAGCATGATATACTTATATGAACCCATGCACAGTCTCACTTGTACTATTAACAATGGTCCCTAGCAATGCATACAACAGCACACAAAGTTTTAACATTCTTTAATATGAAAAATTTCCCAAACAATTGACAAAACAGTCATATTTAAAAAGTGACAACATGATGCAGCACAGAACCTATAAAGAGTTCCAACTATGTCATGGGATAATTTAGCCATTTATCATCTGGTGTCTTGTGGAATAAGCTCAAACAGTCTACAAATAAATATGTACAGTTCTAAAGGAGACTAAACTTTCAATGCAAAATTGTCAAACATAACCGAAAATTTGCTTGCAAATACTTTAGAGTCAACTGTAAGGAAACAAGCCATGCTCCTGCCAGGATGATATGTTAGCCCTATAAACTTCAACAGGAAAATTATTAACACTGCAACAGCCAGCAGCAGCATATGCAGTGAGTGGAGGAGAATGCAAGAGAAATGTGATGGGGCTTAATCTTCTCATTTTGCCTGAAAGTGAACATATAATTGTGCAAATAGACTGACCCAGTCAATTTTTGAGTTGAGTTGCTGTCTTTATAATTTATTTGAATGGAAAACAGAGGAAAAGGCCAGCATTTACATTAAGAACTAGACCCATGCTAAGAGGCACCAGCACTGGCATAGCACCCAGCCACTGCATTAAATAATTGCATTAGCTGGACAACTCCCTCTTCTGATTCTGACCTGAGCTGCTAAACTGTACACTAGACATGTGCGATTCGTATGGTTCCAAATCAAAATTTCCGAATTGCATTCGGGAGCTCACGTATGTCATTCGGGTCTGGGAACCTCAACTTTAGTAATATATGTATATGGGTCCCAGACCCGTTACATTTTGGATCCGAATTTCAAAATTGCATCAGGAGCTCCCGAATGCCATTCGGGTCTGGGAGCTGAATTCGGAAATTCAGATCCTGAATGCCATTCGGGTCTAGGCGATTCAGCTTTAGTATTAATACCTGTATATTATTTTTTGTGGTATTTGCAACGAATATTTGTAAACTCATCCAAAACGAATGAAAATTTCGTCCAAATACGAAACCTGAACTGAATTGAATTTCAGATCTGAATCACGAATTCCAAAATAACAAAACATCTGAATCGAGCCAAACTGGATTTTTCTACAGCTTACATGACTACTGTACACATGTTACAGAATGAACCTCTGATCTGCCTTTTTATTAACAATCAACAACAACAACAACAACCAGTTAAAGGCTAACACATCCCCTCAAACCCATTGCATGTAACTATAAAAGGAGATGATTCGAAGGGGTCCACCTCCAGTTTATACAGAACACCAATGGGGTTTGTAGATGTGCATATGTATACATATAATGCAGATAAGCAAACCAGATACTGAAACTATTTTGTTTTTATGCCAGTCATGCTTTAAAATTATTGGATCTCACAGAGAGGTGTGCTGTGTCTATACCTGTCCCCACTATTGACAGCTATGGTAGTGTTTACACACACCACACATCTTTTCATATTCTTTTACATATACCTGGCATATGCCTAAATGCTAAGGGTTCATGGAATCCAAACACATTAAGTTCTTTTTGGCAGAAAGGGTTGCTACTTTTCTGAAAATTACATTATATATAATGTTTTTAACAACTATAGCCTGACTCCCCCTGTTTGCTACAGTAGAGAGGACACCATAGACTTTCTTTGTATGCTTTATGGAAGCCAGATGCCTATGCATTATCTACAGTCTTTTTTAAGTTTTAAAAGTTTCTCTTAAGCAAGGGCGTCACCGATTTAGGAGATGTATAAAGAGTTGGCATTTTTCCTCTTTGGTGTGGCTTAAAGCAATAGTATTATGGCAGTAACTCTGAGAGCAATAACATGGCTGTCAAAGGGAAGGAGGATTAGAAGCATACTATATACATTTCATCATGAAAGAACAGATATGAGTGATGTTGGGAAATTATAGGGAAGAAAGATATAGCTCTCAGGGGCTATATGTGGAGGGGTGATATACTTGTGACAGCGTTAAGATGATACCATGTACAACTTTTATTATGACCCACATTTTCCCTTGAGAATGGTTCAAGAAATGCTGGTTAGGACTCTTACATGTTCTTTATCCAAGGGCCCAATGTATGTATGGATCCACCCAATGCTTAACAATGTGGGTTCTCGGAATGGTGAATGCCTGTGAGACATAAAGTAGGTGTGTTGGCCTTTCACAAATGTGATCCCTTGTATTTAAATTTTGCCCTATTTCGGAACTAATTGATTAAAAAATCTATCCAATAATTTTTTGGTCTGTACTTATTTACACAACTGTCCAAATAAATATACTGTATATTTATTTTAAATAGCTTAGCTATTTGTGAACAAATTTTTTTTTATTATAATAGTTCATAAAATCCATATTGTAACGTCCCAATGTACTGTCTCAGAAAGTTGGTAAAAAAATATTGGCAGCCATAATAAAGAATTTGTATTTTGTAAGGGATGGTGCACGAGCACTCAAGCCATTGCGGCACATTATTTTGTATGTGGGCACTTTTGGTAAGGTCAACAATTTGAATTTATTCTTCGAACATTGACATTGTTGTAACTTTGTACCTTGGTATCATGACACCATTGCATTTGCAACATGGTTCCTTTAGTAAAATGGTAGCCAGGGCTTCACAGTTGCCTCCTGGGAAGGCTACTGCCTTCCCTTCTTTATAAAAAAAAAAGCCCAATCTTTATTTTTTTCTACACAGATCTGGCACTAGTTTAATAGGGCCACAAAAACATGGAAGAAGAATTCATCCATCAATGACATCTAGAAGTCAAAATGTTGCTACAGAATTAGAGGAGGAGGAGAAAAGATGCATTGGATGCATGTCCAAAAAGAAACAAAATGACAAGAAATTACAATATAGTGTGCTCATTTCGCACTAGATTTTATAGTGGCTCTGGAGGGGAGTGATGTGAAGTGAGGGGTACCCTAGTAGCCTTGCACATCTCCATACAGTCATATCCCCCTTCTCTCCACAATCCCCTTTACCAACATTGTAGTGAAATACAATGGATTTCACCTGCAGAGCTAGTAGCTGCTTTAATATTTAGGATACTGTGCAAAGAGAGGGGTCCTCTGAGGTGTTTTGTGGAGGAGCAAAGGCAGATAAGGTATTTGCAAGTATGATTTGAAAATGGAAAACTTAACATTTAAAATCCTTATTATAAATTGAAAACGATTGCATTCATCTCATTAATATTTCCACTGTAGCAAAATGTATTGCTGGGCAAAGTGGAGAATTATCTCATATATTGTAGCTCACCAGTCCTTAAATTTGGTGACTGCAGTACTTTCCTTTTTTAGGCGTTTTCCATTTCTGTCATAGGGTGAAAACACTCATTGTACTGTATCTACGAAGGAGCAGTGTTGTCCCCATAGGACAGGAAATTTGTTAGAACAACAAGTGCTTTCATCTGCACTTGCCAAAGGATTCCAAAGAATGGATGATTATAATGTATGGGCTTTATATGGCTGGAGAATTGTATAGTTAGAGTGGAATATTCTAAAGAGAGTATCATGCAATTCCACATATGGCTCACCAAGGGATACAAAGTACAAAATAATTAGTTCTTCCATTAGGAATTGTGGAAAATGGAGGCAGAAGCGTGTGAAGGGAATGCAGAGAGAAGGACTACACTGACCATCACCAAAACCCAGCACCCCTGTTTCATCTTTAGTTGAGATGATACCCTCTCATATACAGAGGATGATAATGTAACTTAACATGTCCCACAATAAAGTATAGGAACCACATAGTATGTCATCTCAGATGACGCGTTGAAGCAGATGGAGGCCACAGAAGTAAATCCAGTCCACGTTTTAATTAAGCATGCTATATATAGTATTTAAATAAGCATATTCAAACATGCTAGGCCGTGTTGAGATTGCTATGCACTGGTGAGGCAGAGGGTTTGAACTGACAAGTGCGGCATTCTCATTGCATCCTAGTTCCCTGGGAGGGTGAGGTGGTAGCCTAAATGTGACAACATAGCAAAGGAAGGGAATACACCTCCAAAAGATGGGGAAAGAGATTGCAGGTTTATGAGAGAGCTTCAGCATCAGCTATGGCGGATTTGGAAGGTGGAAACCAGCCCTACATGAATGATTCTTAGACCTCTTCAAGGTCTGCTAGCACAACACTGCATATTCTCCATACTATCAGATAGGGGTATAACTGCATTGCTCTGCCTTGTGTGCATTGTAAGGACAAAAGGCATTCTTGTGCTTTCTACAAAATTGCTACATAAATTCTACAATGAAATCTGCATCTTAACCTCTGTAAGGTAGACTTATGAAAAAAATACTTTAGGTATCATAGTTCGGCTTTAGGTATCATACACTGGAGGAGTAGGCTGAAAATCAAAACTCCACAGTTATCGCCCCATTTTTGTTTTATTAGTGGTTAAAGTCAAACCTGACAGGAATTAAAAATTTGGACACATCTCCAGTATTATAAACCAGCTATAATGGTGAGTTAAGGCATCATACTTTAACAGTTTAATATGTATAGGCAAGTGTGCAGACAAGTGAATGCCCTCGTTGACTGCATCTGCATCTAACAGTGAAACACATGTATAACAATGGTCTGAGTCCTGCTTGGATATGGTAATAACTTACGACTAGACTATTCCAAAGATATATCCAATGTACAATCACTTCATAGTATATACATCACAGGGAAGCCAATCTGCACAATGTCACTGAAGATGATGTAAGTTCCAAAGTGAAACAAATTTCAACACATGGAACATTACTGATTACAGATAGTTTACAGGGATAACCTGATTCTTTATGGGAAGGCCAGCAAAGCAGTTCTGCTTTTATGAATGATGTCTGGTACTTAGACAAAACTGACAATGTTGGTTTCTTGGATCTCGGTCATTTACGCTAGTTGCACCATTAAATTTGTGGGAATAACAGGAAATCTTGTAGTTTTGCCACGTAAACTGAGGGAATAAGAGGGTCTCTTATTACCAAATATGAAACTAGTGAGAAAACAATAGGCAAGGATAAGGAGACATTTTCTTGGAGATGTGCCATATAAATAACATTCCCAAGTATCTAATTCATATTGTGGAGATCCCTCAGCCAATCCAAGTGTTTACTGTGAAATAAAAAGGATATACAGCACCCTTGCTTAATCAGAATGTCCTATTATGTGTTTTTTTTTCGAAAATCAAAAATGGTGTCATTCAACCTTTATTTGTCTGTATTACCTGTTTATTTCTTAATTGTTTTGTTGTCATTTTAAATGATTTCCTTCTCTTACTTTATGTTCCATTGAAACTTTGTATAAATAAAAGTTCTAAACATGCTGTATATTGGAGTATGTATTCACCTTACACCACACCTGACTTACAATAATGCTGGTAGCTGGGGGAACAGCAGTTTTTGCATTTGTGTAAGGAAAAAGCAACTTTTTGTTCATGTGATGCGTACATTTAAATGATGGGTTCACAATGTGAACATTTCTGTCCATATAAATGTATGCATGCACCACAATCATATCTCCAATATCACAATAGCTATGCTCCCCTGTTAAACATGGAAATGTTCATTTGGCACAGAAAGAAACAGAACAGGGCCAGTACAGAGGTTGGAAAACATCCATAAAATGTTCCTATTATTAAGTATCAGTATACATTAATCTTCATGTATACATAAAAAAATGACAGTATACCTTCCATTACTTAAAGGGGTCCTTCACCCAAAAATCAAACTTAGCATTATTCTCATCCTACCCCCAGCCTGTTACACAACTGGATGTGTTTTTTTTTTCTTTTTTTGGGAAGTGAATACTTTTTTGGTGGTGCTCATTTCAATTCCTCTTTCCTTGTTTAGGTAAGGATCATGCAACCCTCACACCCCCCTCCCCAGGGGCGTCCCTTCATGTCTCACTGCCTGAGGCTGGGGGGGCAGGTGCTTATGATTCCTGCCCCCCACGTGACCCAATGCCGCCTGATGCAACTGCCTTATTATAGGGATGGCCCTGCCCCTCCCCCACCGTCAGCCTTTTGGCATACAGTTGTGCTCATAAGTTTACATACCCTGGCAGAATTTATGATTTCCTGGCCATTTTTCAGAGAATATGAATGATAACACGAAAACCTTTCTGTCACTCATGGGTAGTGTTTGGCTGAAGCCATTTATTATCAATCAACTGTGTTTACTCTTTTCCAATCATAATGACAACAGAAACTACCCAAATGACCCTGATCAAAAGTTGACATACCCTGGTTTTGGCCTGATAACATGCACACAGGTTGACACAAAGGGGTGTGAATGGCTATTAAAGGGAACCATCCTCACCTGTGATCTGTTTGCATGTAATCAGTGTGTGTGTATAAAAGGCCAATGAGTTTCTGGCCTCCTGACAGACACTTCCATCCTTCATCCAGTGCTGCACTGACGTGTCTGGATTCTGAGTCATGGGGAAAGCAAAATAATTGTCAAAGGACCTACAGGAAAAGGTAGTTGAACTGTATAGAACAGGAAAGGGATACAAAAACATATCCAAGGGATTGAGAATGCCAATCAGCAGTGTTCAAACTCTAATCAAGAAGTGGAACATGAGGGGTTCTGTTGAAACCAAACCATGGTCAGGTAGACCAACTAAACTGTCAGTCACAACTGCCAGGAAAATTGTTCGGGATGCAAAGAAAAACCCACAAATAACTTCAGGTGAAATACAGGACACTCTGAAAACATGTGGTATGGCTGTTGCAAGATGCACAATAAGGAGGCACTTGAAGAAAGATGGGCTGCGTGGTCGAGTCGCCAGAAGAAAGCCATTACTACACAAATGCCACAAAGTATCCTGCTTACAATACGCCAAACAGCACAGAGACAAGCCTCAAACCTTCTGGAACAAAGTCATTTGGAGTGATGAGACCAAAATTGAGCTTTTCGGCCACAACCATAAACGCTACATTTGGAGAGGAGTCAACAAGGCCTATGAATAAAAGTACACCATTCCTACTGTGACACACGGAGGTGGATCGCTGATGTTTTGGGGATGTGTGAGCTACAAAGGCACAGGAAAGTTGGTCAGAATTAATGGCACGATGAATGTAGTATGTTATCAAAAGATACTGGAGGACAATTTGCATGCATCAGCCCGGAAGCTGCGCATGGGACGTACTTGGACATTCCAACATGACAATGATCCTAAACACAAGGCCAAGTTGACCTGTCATTGGCTACAGCAGAATAAAGTGAAGGTTCTGGAGTGACCATCTCAGTCTCCTGACCTCAATGTCATTGAGCCACTCTGGGGAGATCTCAAACGTGCAGTTCATGCAAGACAGCCCAAGAATTTACAGGACCTGGAGGAATGGGCAGCTTTACCATCTGAGAAGATAAAGAGCCTCATCCACACATACCACAAAAGACTTCAAGCTGTCATTGATGCTAAAGGGGGCAACCCACCGTATTAAGAACTGGGGTATGTAAACTTTTGATCAGGGTCATTTGGGTAGTTTCTGTTGTCATTATGATTGAAAAAGAGTAAACACAGTTGATTGATAATAAATAGCTTCAGCCAAACACTACACATGAGTGACAGAAAGGTTTTCATGTTATCATTCATATTCTCTGAAAAATGGCCAGGAAATCATAAATTCTGCCAGGGTATGTAAACTTATGAGCACAAGTGTACATATCACACATCTCAGGAGGCCTGAGAACAGATTCCCTGCAGTCCAGGGGAGCTGGCTGAGTGATCAGGAAGTGACAGCTGGTTTCAAATCCAAGATGGCAGCATGGGAGAAGAGAAAGAAAAGAGCTGCCAAAACTATGGGTGTGAGCAAGACAGCGCTGGACTTTATGGGCTGTTATGTGTTTTTCAAATGCCAGCAGTTACAGTACTTGTACAGTACTTTTTGATATCTAGGTAAAGTTCCCCTTAAAAAATGTGTTTTAGGATTTCTGGCCCAAGGAACAAGGGCAACAAATAATACCTTTATAGTAGCCGTAAATGTGTATATTACAAATATTTTTTCTTCAAAAGTACCAGACATCTTAGCAGGAGAAATCACAAATGCTATGCAAGAATAAGATTATAAACCTATAGACCATGTCCCGCTAAACAAGAAATTACATTTTATAGGTTATGGAACGAAAACAGGATTGCTAAGAATTTCCTACAGTATACTGTCACCATGTCACTGTGTTTCCATCTGTTTTACATTCAATTTTCCCTTCCACATTTTGCATTTTGTACTCACACTCTTTATTGCACACACTGTACAATGGTCCGCTCACATACAAGGTTCTTTCTGTGTTATACAATAAAACTGGTTATATGCAAGAGGCCTTTTTCCAATTGGTCATACCCTTAGAACATTATTTGTACACCCAACATGCATAGCAAGTCATCGAATAGCAGTATCATCTTCGTTGTATCTACAGAGAACAATGGTAAAATGGCTAAAATGTGCCAACATGCTGCACTTCTTTTATGGGCAATGGCTGTGTCCCAGGGTTTCCTGTTGAGGCTGTTTAAACCCCATAGGCTGTAATTATAACCCACATCAGTATTGCTGGTAATGAGCAACACTCTTTCTCTCTATAAATCCAACTGTAACCCCTTGTATAAACACTGAGGGGAATTGATCAAAATTGGAGCAGACAAAAACTGGAGCAGCTGTGCACAGCAACCAATCAGCTTCTCTCTTTCATTTTCAAATCTTAACTGAACAGACTGACAAGAGAAGCTGATTGGTTGCCGTGCACCGCTGCTCCCCTCATTGTGTTTTTACTGTGCTAGTTTGTTCGAACAATTTGGTTTTTCCACAAAATACTACATTTTCCACTAACTATCCTGAAAAGATTCCTATCCCATGCCATTCCATCTTAAGCTCATTAAAGGTTGAATCAAAACAATTTAATCCAGAGTTAGATTTATGAACTGTCATAAACATATTTTTACATACAGCTACCATAAGTACCTGAACATGTCTTTTTTCAACCTCCTATAATTCCCTAAGCACTGGCACATAATTCTGTGCCAGTCAGAGCTCTATTTCTTTGCACAGCGCTGTCATTCTCCCCTCCTAAACATCCTTACAGAAGAAGAAAGCATAGGGATGACCCCATCATCTTGCCGCTGTTCTTTCCTTCTCCAGTCACAGGCTGGGGTGGTTTCTAAACCGGGCCATATTTGTTAACTTCTGGTTATCTGGGTTTAAATTTGCGCTATTTGTCAGGGGCACCTAAATTACAAGACAAGTTGATGAATAATACAAACCCTTTAACATTTAACATATGGTCATTTCAACTGCGTATTTATCTGTTTTCCCAGAATTCAAATTAATATTGCATGACAAAAATTTGTGTTATGTAAAGTCTAGTCCTGGCTCACTTAGCAGCCTTTTAAAAATAAACAGGATGCTAGGGAAGCACCTTGGGCATAGATAACCTTATGGTCTGTGACAACCAACCTTTCCTACCAACCAATTCATCCCAAAGCAGCTGCTAACCTAGGTGGGTACAACTGTTACACAACCACTGGTTCTCTATGAAAGCCAATTAATAAGATGCGGCAGGTCATTACAGCCTCCCCTATCCTTCAAAAGCACTTGGACAATCTCCTTATATAGCAATGCCTGTACTGCTACTAAACGATAACAGCGAAAGTGCAATAGTGGCAACAAAGTTAACCACAAAAGAATCAGATGATAAACATGAATTATCCTCCCTTTAAGCAATGCCCCAGTGCCCCAAATATTATACTACAATAAGTAATTTCATCTACATAATAGCTACTTAAAAAGACAATGCAAGTGTATACATGCTATAGACTATCCCAAGATTCCTCTTTGGCAGAGGGTCCAGCAACGCATTGCGAAGCTCATATTTTATCTGTTATACAATCTGCCATGACAGTTTTTTTTTTTTTTATTGCAAAGGTCCAGCCTTCTACTATTCAAAAGTCTTACATAGAATGTTATCCCCTCCTGTGGAGATGATATATGTCATCATTTTATTTGTTCTTCATCATCAGCTGTCTCTCTGAAGGCACATACAGAGGGCACAACTCCTATTTGTTTGCCAGGCTTTAAATCTTCATTGTTGTCAACATTTCGGACACTTACAGAGGCAAGCCATTTTACAACCCTGAGGGAAGTCATGATTTTTGGTTTCTTTTATAAATCCATGAGATTCAGATGTAAATAGTTTGAAAATAATATTCTGTAGTTTCCTTATCAGCCATAAGCGTCAAAAGGTGTTCTTTCAATTACAAAACGTTTGTCTAGATGTGCAAAACAAAATGGTAAGCATCCAATGAATAAAACCTGCGTAGACAAGGAAAACGAATATTTCATCAGACAGTGATCATCCATCAACCTAAAGTCATCTTCAAAAGAAGTTGTCCTTTTATTCTTTTCAGAGAAGATAAGGCCACATGGTCAAAAAGATTCTTCTAAGAATTTTTTTTGCTGCCCAAACCATAGAAATGTATTAATAAAAAAAATAAATTTGCTCCTCTGTTGTTGCTCTCTTGACCTTGTTCCTTGTCATAATTGGTAAAAGAACTTTGTAATATCATATTATAAAAAAAGGAAGCAAAATTTATTATAAAACTAACTGATTAGTGGATGATATTTTCCATCACTGGTGTTTTTTTTGCTTGTAGTCAATAACTGATTTAAAATAACCCAATATGCTTCTCTTGGCATTGGTGGGAGAATATATCATTAATATTCTCTACATAATGTTATCCAGCTTAGTTGGTCAAGCAGTCATAAGAATTGGTTTCAGATGTGACCAAAAGTGTTGAGATGGTATCCAGTAACTTGCAGAATCATCCAAAGGTAAATAAATCCACAAGGTAACATCACTTAGTTCTAGTAAAAGTGGTAAGAAAAGTGGTTTTGGTCCATAGCTGTTCTGTCTAATTGATGAACATCACATCCATCCAAGAAAGAAAAACTTCTTAAAATGCATCGCCAGCAGAACTGGAGATGAACGACTGTACAGAGAATTCTAAACTGAAGGACGTGGCGGTGGTCTATTCGGGGGTGGAGCTCTCATGGGAGGTGAGGCTAAAGGTGGTGGAGGAAGAGAGTTGGTTGGGGATGGAGTTGGAGGAGGATAGTTAATTGGTTCGGGAGGTGAACTTGCTGGAGAAGGAGGGGTATATATTGGGCTCTGGGGAGGAGTATATATTGGGCTCTGGGGAGGAGTATAGATTGGGCTCTGGGGTGGAGTATAGATTGGGCTGGATGGTGGTGTCAAAAGAGGAGCATTGTTTAATGGATATCTTGGTGGCATTGGCTTCTTTTCTCTTGTAAAATTCATGCATCTCCCCTGGAATCAACAAAAAAAAAGCCAAAATTAATATTTGGATACATTTTCAAAAAGATAATAAAGCAAACATTTCAATTGGGCAGAATGAAAAACACATGTATTATGATAGATATGAAAGAAAAAAAATCTGGTTATAAAAGAGAATATTGTTTTATAATTACAAGCTTTGAAATTCATACACAGGCAAACCCAAAACCTTAAAAACGACAAGGCCTGAAAACCAGACAGGTCGATACTATAGGAACGCCAGTGTGAAAGGGACCTTAGGAACTTTGAACGATTGCTGTTGACAAGAACTGCACTTCATAAACCAGCTGTTCTTACCCCCCACCACCACATTAGCACAGTTCATGCCAAATCACAGTGCCAAACTCCCAATTGTATAGTAGAAGAGTGTTTTTATTTGTTTTAAGATTTGTTCAACTAAAAATGCTGAGGAGGAGCGGGGTTCACTGGAGACGGGTTCTACAGCAGCCAAGATTAAAATCTGTCATCCAATATCTGACATTTTGTGGTATAGAGACAAAACAAGCCATATCATAGAACATAAAGTGTTCTCATTTTTCTAAATATACAATAGGGGTCATTTCATCTTTGCATTTTAGGTAAAGCCATGCGTAGGACTTCTTTAAAGAAGGTATCGTGAGGACATGCTGAGCTTATGTTATTAGTAAGACCCAAACTTTAATACGAAGTCTCCTACAAGATGAACAAAGTCAACAGTCAGCAGAGAAAGGGTTAGCCCCCTGAAAAGTCGGACATGCCTTGTAGCTGCTTTCCAAAAATGACACAACTGCCTCACGTACTTAAACCAGCTGCTGGAACAGAGCAAGCTGAGCAGAGCCCAAATAAATTGCACTGAGATTTGAAAATATGAGAAATATATGGCAGATTGTTTGGCTGCACTTAGTATGGAAATCTGACTGTCAGCTGAGGTTCATGTAAGGATATTAACTCGCTGTAGCAATTTCTGAAGCTCATTGGCTGGCTGCATCTGATTCTAGAATGGAAATATATTATAGAGGGAAATTCAGACCCTTTTTTATGTGCATGCACTACAAATGTATGTAAGTATCTAATAAAGCTTACCATAAAGGTTAGATTATATAACAGCCCTAGTAAGCAAAATACACCAGAGTAAACAAACTATGAAGGTGCACAATGTGAGGGAGTCTTTATGTCATACAAAAGTGGAATGTTTCCCTTTGTTCAGCCATGTAAGCAAACATAAGAAAACAAGTTAAAATCCCGGTCACTTATCCCCATGTATATCTGTGGAGTTTGTCAAATTGTGCTGCAGTGGCGGGACATCTTCAGCACAATTGATCAGTGTTCACGAGTTGTTCTTGGAGTCATCTTATGATACTCTGAGGTTACAGTTTACTACTCCTTTGGGATATTCCATTGTGTATTTACCTGATTTCACTTGTTGTACAAAGCTCTTCTATGTTTACTTGTTATGTTTATTGTTTCAATAAACTTATTTCATATGGAAGAAAACAAGTTAAAACCTGTTTCTAAAATTTTCATATTTTTCAGTTTTAACCCATTCAGAAATAAAGGAAAAGCCACACACTGCATCAACAAACCTCTATGCAGTTTGGACCCTGCTCCCCTGCTCCAAATTTCAACTTCTGATATTGTAAAAAGACTGGGGGGAATTTATCAAAGCCATTGCGGCAGTTTTGGCCTCTTAGATCATTTTTTTTCATGTGCAAGTCTTTTAACGTGTGCCCCTGTTTTGACCTGAGCTTGCACTACTTTTTCAACTGCATGCTTTTTGCACCGGTTTTCATCTGCTCTTGTTCTGGGGCTGTATGAAACCTGAGCATCAACTAAGAAAACAATCACAAAGATCCCGGGAATCAAGGTGAGGGGTCGGGGGGAAAAAAAAAAACCGGAAGCGCCGACCTGGGGGGGGGGGGGAGTGCCGCGAACGAGCACATATAGGCGATCGGCGGGCTATGGACCCGCTGATCGCCTATATGTGAAACACCCGGTAACGGGTGTGTGCATTGATCGGGTCTTTTCTGCCCGTGCGTGCCCGCTAGGGGGCGCGCGCGAGCAGAAAAAAATTGCCGTCTGGAGACGGCAACCCGCAGATGCTGCAAGAGGTTCAGAGGCAAGAGGTTAAACCTCATTTATTAACATTACACTAGTAAAATTTTGGGTGAAAGTTTTGTAAGTCTTGGGGGGGGGGGCATTGATAAATAAAACCCCTAGTCTTTGCATGTTCCTTGAAAGTTAAACTCTATCCCTCCATGATTTCTTTCACATTTAGCCAATGATCCTGTGTTACTCGTATACACTAATATAATGCATTTCATCCCCTTTTTTGACCATGCCTCTTACTGCCATTGTGTAATACCACTGGCTCTATTATTCTTTCTTTGGATTCTCTTTCCTTGTTTGATGATCCTCTTATATTTTTTAAGCACTTTATTCTGCTCCGTTGTTGTCTTATTATTTGTACAAAACTTAATAAAAATGTTGAATTTGAAAGTTAAACTTTAGGCACGTATTTTAAAAACACCATTTAGAGGTCTTATTTATACAGTTTTCACCCAAGAACAAACAGTCTACCAAGATTCACCCATTTCACCCATGTGTTAATCTTGTGTAAAATTTGTGTGACTCTTGAGTGCAGACCCCTTAATCTAATATTATTTTAAAATGAATAAATATATTTTACACACACCTAGCATTTGTATCTGAATCACCTAGAATTTGTATCATCCTGCTATAATACATTGCAGAGCAGGACTGAGACCAGCGAAGCAATGGCCAACATTGAGTTAGTCAGGGCTCTACTGATTTACAAAGTACTGGTTAGCCTAAAACTGAACATGTATATGCCAAGTTTTGTATGGAATGGGGTAGGAATTGAGCCCCGGTTGGGATTATACTACTATCCAGGGTGCCATTAGAGAGATTTTCTCTTACCCTAAGGGTGACAATGGTTTCACCTGATAGGAAAAAATGTGAGGAAAATCTGCAACAGGTATACAGACAGAAATATAAAGCTGACAAGTATTCCACACTTCCCTTCTGTCTTGCTGTTGGATATTATTCCTCACTTCCTGTCTGGTGACTCTTTTTTTGCCTGGGAAAGAGGAGAGGGAGTTACCTCTCTAATGAAGTCTCAGATAGCTGTAAAAACCTGATGGGTTCTAACCCTTCCCCACTCTTTCCAAAACAACAAAAAAAGTTTTGGATGGACATATATGTTAAAGGAAGGGAGACAACCAGGATGACTGATTAAATTATCAATATGATGCTGCTCCTTGATTGTTAGACTTGTGCGCCGTAAAAAAATGTGTTCCGTTTCGGAATATCCGTTATTTCGTATTTCGTAAATCGTGTCCGAAACTCAATTCGGATTCGTACGAAATACGAATTTTCGTTAGTTTCGGCACATTTTCGTAACTGTACCAACATTCGTTATGATGAAGTTAAAAAGCAAAAATACCTTTGTTAATATTGGAGTCGATGTGGTAGTTGTTTTTGTATCCGAAATATGAATTCCGTTACCGTATTCCGTATCCGAATTTCGTATTTCGGTCTTACCATCAACTCCAATATAAATGTACTTTGCTTTTTAACTTCAATGTAACGAATGTTTGTAACGGAACAAAAATACGTCAACGGAATTTCGTATTTCCTGCCTGTATACTATATTGTAATGCAATTCTCAGCAGCAGAAGAGAACCTCTGATTGGTCAACCAAAACAAATACGAATTCCGTTAACGGAATCCGTATCCGAATTTCGTATTTCGGTCTTACCATCAACTCCAATATAAATGTACTTTGCTTTTTAACTTCAATGTAACGAATGTTTGTAACGGAACAAAAATACGTCAACGGAATTTCGTATTTCCTGCCTGTATTGTAATGCAACTCTCAGCAGCAGAAGAGAAAACCTCTGATTGGTCAACCAAACGAAATACGAATTCCGTTAACTGATTCCGGATCCGTATTTCGGATATAAAAAAAAAACTACCATCAACTCCAGTATATTAACAAATGTACTTTGCTTTTTAACTTCAATATAACGAATGTTCGTAACAGAACGAAATTCCGTCAACGGAATTTCGTATTTCCTGCCTGTATTGTAATGCAACCCTCAGCAGCAGCGGATCCGTATTTCGGATTAAAAAAAAAAATCTTGTCATGTTGTTCAACCTCATTTACAGGGGTAATATTAGTTCCTGTTTCAAAGAAATTCGGATCCGAAAAATGGAATTTTGTATTTTGGATATAATTCGGAAACTGCAATTCGGATTTCGGATGCTTCCGAATTTACGAATTTCAGGAAAATTCGTACGCATTTCGATTCGTAACAAAATGAATCACACATGTCTATTGATTGTCCAGCCATAGGTTGGGGGAGGTGGGGTAACTAATGAATCAAACTTTAAGCAGTAGTTTTACATGTTCAAATTAGATTTCTTCTGCTCATTTGCCGGGCGGAGTGGGGATGGGAGGCACATTTTTGAAGGAAACAGACACTCTCATCACTGGCTTATTCTGGTGGAAAAAATGGTGACTGGGTAAAGCTTTCTAGCCTAATGGATCACCAAAGCCCCCAAGAACGGCTGTGTAGGAAAGGTGTTTCTAAAATATTAGACCATTGCTTTCTCCAGAAACTGTCATTTCATGCTGCCCTCCCCAGGGTTTCACTTTCTTGCCCAACTAGGGGTTAGGTAGTGAAGGAAGGCCCAGCCCAGTAGGACTCCAGAATAGATATCCACAATAAAAAGAACTGTCAGTGATCTTTGATAGTGTATTCCAGGTCCTAGCACTGCTCTCAGCTTTTCACAAAAAAAGCTCTGGTCCAAAGCTTCTGCAAAGGTGCCAATTTCTGGAAATGAATATCTGTCTTGCACTTTACTGCCATGAGAGAGAGCCAAACAATGCCTCTGGGGAGAAGTAAGGCATTTCTCTGGCTCTAAAAACTGGAAAGCAGTGCCTTGGAGTTTATGTTATTTATAATTTTTCTTCAGATTCAATTCAAATTTCATAGATCTAATACCATCATAATTGGCTGCTAATACTTTAATATAATAATGCAGCGAATTTTAGTGATTTTGGACAAGTCAGGTTCAATATGGTCTTCAGTTATTGCTATAAACAGATTTTAGTTGGCATTAATACATTTCACAAATGTTGAATGCGATCACTTAATCATTTTAATAAAGTTTTTATTTACTAATTCACACGCAAAACACAAATATATTTTGTATAACGGATCAATATGCAGTATATGTATATTTTCTATACAACTAATTACAACCTATTTTACTAGTTTTTTTTAGTCTTGGGCTGTAGGGGGTCATAGAAAAATTTAAGCAAATGACCTCTACTTAAAAATGCAAGTTGCCTGAATATCTATGGCTTAAATAATGATAATCACTGAAAACAAACAAATATGCCGCAAGTTAAATCAGTGATTCAACTACTGAAGCCAGTCATCTAGAACAGTGTTTCCCAACCTTTTTTTTTTTCTCACAGCACCCTTTAAAAGTATGCAAAATGTCGAGGCACCTCGGTCTAAAATGTCATAGATTTTAAGGGGGACCCCAAACAAAAACACACAAAAAAGTGGGTTTCCCCCTTAACATCAAAGTGCCTTCTTCAAATGAAGATTTCTTCACCCTTTGAATCAGTAACTTTTCTTCACATCAGGAGCCCCCTTTCACATCAGAAGCCCCACTTTCATGTCAGAGTCGCCCCTTTCACATCAGAGTTCTCCTTTTACATCAGGAGCCCCCTTCACATCAACCTTGATTACCCTCTTCACAGTCCCACTACCACAAAATTATGAGGCACCCCCTGAGGAGGTCTGGAGGTACACCAAGGTCCCACGGCACCCTGGTTGTCCAAAAGAAGTCTCTTAGCATGGATTTCCTTTATATGTTATAAATTAGCCTGTAGTAGTATACAGGGGTCACCTTTCTACAGTCACCAAGTTTAAATGGAACCAGAAGTGCAAATTACCGAGTTCACATGCAGTGCCACCTATATGTGAAGCCTGGCATTGCAGAATATCAGTACAGAGATAAATGTTCTGTACAGTACATGAACTACACTACTTTATATAAACGATCATTTGACCACGGTAAATAATTGTGGGATTATGGCACCTCTATTGGACGCTGGAAATAAACTGGCAGGAATAACAAATCTTCCCCCAGGACTGGAAAATATTTGGAATATATTCACATCCTGTTTTATGTAAAACAATATTTGTGAATGTAGAGAAAGTTTTGCTGCATAAATATAATTTTAGTCTTGGAATTCTGGTCCTTCAAACCATTTGATAGAAATATGAAAAAGAGGTTCTGGAATATATTAGGTGGTAATTGAAGAGAGTCTATCGCTAGACATGAGCTGGATTCCTGATAATGAAACTTGATGGTATCTGAATCTAAGTAGTAAACAGTCTGGTGGAAAGCCATATTGTGGCTCAGTCCTAGTATGTGGCTCAGTCGGCTTCATATAAATATAGGTCTTTTTTTCTAAAGACCTGTATTTATAGATTTATTTATGATAAACATGTGGCAACTGGTTTTGGCTTTATAGATTTACTTAGGTCTCTGCTCGCTCTTTTACTTTTTTTAATGCTCAAGATCAGCCTCACTTCATTGATGCTTTATAAGAAACAGATAACAAAAATCCTAACTGTGTCATCTGCTACCTATAATCCACAGATTACAGACTTTAAAACCTCACGTCCAGCCATTATTTTATATGATGTTTTGGATTGTGTGGGAAAGAGTTAGAGCCTACTCGCTTTCTATTAGGACAGGAAGTGTTGAGGAAAGTCTCCAACGGGGACAAAAAGAAAACCAAAACCATTTGTTGCACAGTGTGGACATTTGAAAACTTTTAACAATGTGTTTGCCTTCCTGTTCTGATGAAAACCACCCATTCTTGTCTTGGTGTCACAGGTAAGGGAAGTGAGGTAACATCTTACTTACAGATAAGCAAATTCATGGTGGCCTTCTAGGAATTAAGTATGGTTTCGAACAATTAACCAGGTAAGGACCCTTAACAGTTTGTCAGACTTTAACTATTTTCCTGAAAAATGAATTTCCTGAACTTCTGCCTATGAAAGTAGCCAGTGCTCAAAAACTAGCTCCCATGATGGACTACAATCTCGATACAAATTAGTAAACTAAAAGGGAGGTAGTAGTCTATCATGGGAGCGAGCTTGGAGGGGTGGCTACTTTACAACACACACAGAGATCATGGGGAACAAAAGTAGCCACCTTCCAGATGGAAGGACAGTGTCAGCACCCATTCAGAGATGATTTGAGGCTCTACAACCGAGTGATACACAAATAAGATACATTTTTGATAATCATTAGTGTTCTTGAATGCATTTTAAGATTCAACTTCTGAGTTTAGTGTCACTTTAATGCAATTCACATACCAAAATCATCCCCATTCGAAGATTTGTAAAACAATAATATTCAACAACAAATCACCAATCTTTGTGCATATGTAGGGATTTAGAAACAATCCCTGAAAACTAACATAATAGTTACAGGCAGTTGTTTATCTTGTGCCACATTTTGCCTGCGATTAACTTTTTAATATGCAGCATAAAAAAATCAAGGACAAACTTCATACTTTCGTTGCTGACTTATATTTTGCCCCTTGAGCAATATGCTGTATCTTATTACCATTCAGCCAGCAGAGTGCTTTACTGTATGGCTGTGCCAAAACCACAAGATAGCAATCAGGTTTCTATTAAAGGGTTTCTCCCTGTAACCTTGCAGAGGGTGAGCATTACATGTTATCAGAATAAGCTTGTGATCCTACTTCTGCCAGAGATAGCACCAAAGAGGTTACAGCTGGAGTGAAGGTTCCCAACCCTCTTATCATGTGCATCCCCAGATTAACTTTATAATTTACTGTCAGCTCTTTGGAAACCTTTACTGAGAAAATATGCACTTATGAGAGTCCTGGAAATAAAAGAATGCTAGAAAATTATATGAGGAGGTTTAAAAAAAGGGAGCAATTGTGAAGCACAGTTCAAAAAATAAGGGGATTATTTTTCATTTGAGGGTAGTGGGTGTAAATTAATCATTCTTTTATGCTCTTGAGCCAGCTTGCATCCAACACACAGATACAGCATAATAATACAGATCTATTTATTCCAAACTCCATAGGGCTGTTTTAGGCTATTTGACCAACCTCAGTGCGGTGCATGAAAACCATGGATTCTATGAAGTATGGTCAGTAAATAATAATATTATAATATGGTATTCTTGGTTTTAATATGAATGCTGAAAGCTATAACGAATCTAGAAGCCTTCCCCCAAGGTGCTAACATGTCTAAAACTCTTGTAGATTGACTTCAGATGATGCAGTTGTCTTTGCAAAACTACTGTACTTTTGTTGCTGCATGCAAACCAAATAAATAATATTGATCACTTTAGTAACCTTGTAGTTAATACCTCTACATATACATGGCATATGCTTGAACACTGTGATCAATGTAGAGTGTTCACTACGGACGCCTGTAATAACCAAAGAGATGTTAAAGGGGGTTTTCCACCTGAAAAGTGAGCCACTGTTTCAGAACCAGTGTTGTACAGATACAAAGGGGGTCCTCACTGCTTTCACTGCTAGCTAAGACAACAATCGCACAATACCTCTGTAGAGAACGTGAAGTCTGCAATAAGGCAGAGGTGGGTTGATGGTATTACTATCAATGCCACAAAGTAAAAATTAGAAATTCAGAATACCAAACCGATTTAAAGAGTAACTTCACCCTGTCTGCGTAAAAATACATTTAAAGCACCTAATAATTATTACCGGTATGAAAATAATAAAACATTTTTTGTAGCCCGTGGAGCCCAGCGAAGTTCCCATTGCACCATTTTTCTCCCAAACCACCATCTTGAAATAAGTTCCAACCACACATGCTCAGACCTGGTGGTCTGCCCATGCATGGGGTATCTACAACATACACAGACATGCCGCAGATTTCTACCTGATCCTGACAGAAATCCACAGCATGTCTACACTTGCATAACATCTTGCGCTGATACTCAGAAACTGCCCCATGGGATGTGTGGTGTAGACATCTAAGGAGTCAGCAGATGGCCAGACATACGTCATTTGAATTCCTGCCCAGGCAAGGATTTAGGAAATGCAAAAATTAAGAATTTAAAAAGTTATTTAATATTAATACAAAATCAACAAATGAATAAAAGGTGTGGGGAAAATTAGAGGAACTTTGTTTCATGAGTAAAGGTCCGCTTTAACAAGGGGTAACTAAACTCTAAGCGCTAATGCAAAATCTACCTCCAGGATACCTCTGTGTTATTAAAAACATCCATCACATATATAAATGTTTTAAAAATACTCTTCATTGTAAACAGGAAAATTAAATTATTTGTGCTGTTTAAAAGAGGAGTTTGGAGGGAAATGTCTTGTTAGACATCATCTGTATGTTGAAGACCATACCGATGTAAGTTTTTGGGGGGCGAATAGGGTTCAAGAATACGTCAGCCATCAACCATAAACCTGGCCCAAACACCATTGCCCGAGAGCAGCTGTTTTTCCACTTTGAGTTCAGCTACAGAAATAGTTTAGTAAAAAGAGATAGTTAGGGATCAGCACTAAATTGGAGACACCACACCCCTAATTACAGTCGTAAGCCAAAAAAGAAAAAAAGAAAAAGAAAAAAAAAAAGAAAAAAAGATGGGGCTTTAAAAGTGTCTACTAACTAATGCCAGGGAGTATGGTTCAACATAATGTAAAAAAATTCATCAATATAATAAAATTCATTTTTAATAAAGAAAATACATGATTGACAAGGTAAATAAAACATCTCATATTCAATTTAAAACATCACTACATAAACGGCATGTCACCTCTATGGAAATCATACAGATTAATATGCATAATAGCAATAATTCATCGTTTCTATATTAATTCATTACTTGAAAGTCAATAAACACATTATTCATCATATTAATGCAAATTCCATAAAATAATAGTCTGTATTTTTTCCTTTTCTTCGACGGTGACATGCCGTTTATGTAGTGATGTTTTAAATTGAATATGAGATGTTTTATTTACCTTGTCAATCATGTATTTTCTTTATTAAAAATGAATTTTATTATATTGATGAATTTTTTGACATTATGTTGAACCATACTCCCTGGCATTAGTTAGTAGACACTTTTAAAGCCCCATCTTTTTTTCTTTTTTGGCTTACTACAGAAATAGTTTGATGTGTAATACCTGTTGGAAATACAACAACATGCTGATTTGTATTACTGACATTCAGAGATGTAATATTGTCTTTTGAGCTGTAGGTGACTCTGTGGTGCAGTTTTGGTCTCTATGTTTATGTATATTTGTCTATGATATACAGGAAGTTCTATTTGTCTATATGTTTCCTTCTACTATGCTATATGATGCTGTATTCTGATGTAATGTCCTTATAAGCAAGTCAAACTTAATTCAGCATTCCTCAAGACCTCAGTGCCTCATCTAAATACATAACCACCAATACCGAGCTGGGTAGGTACAATGAGAAGTCAGAATGGAAGCACAGGCAGTGAGCAGACATCACAGAGTATGACCTCTGCCCACTCTGGTCACAATGAGGATTGCTGATTTTTGTTTCTATGCTATTTAGCTTGCTGTGTGACAGGCATTCAGTCAACAGTCACTGAACTCTGCTGCAGTCTAGTTCAATAGAGACAACACTAACCACAAGGGGTATGAACTTATTGTAAAGTGCAGAGAGAAACTCAGATTGAGAGTTTTTATGGGAGAAAGACTTCAACAACTCTGATTTTTATTAACATTTTGCATTAACAGGATACAAATACACAGCAGTACCAATGATTCTGAGTATGTCTAAAGTACCTGGCATGAGTTAGCGAACGCTTAAAGGATGACATCATCAGGTTCTGGGGTCAGAGAAGCTTAGTATTTGATGTAAGGACAAAAATCATTTTCTTACATAGACAGGAAAAGAAAAACATGTTTAACGTATTACCACAATGAAGTAATATGATGCTACTCAATATCTGCCTTACCAATGCCAGGCAATACTTTGCCTTAAATTCCAGGAATAAGTTACTGACCACAATAAAAAAACTCTTTTCCACCCAAGTAAAAATCCCATTTTATAGAACACTAGAACAGAGCTTGGCCGTAGTGCTCTGATCACATTCGCTGGACCTCTCTGCAGCTGCTCATAAATTGGAAATTTTTCCCCCTAAAAGTTAAACCTTGTACGTTACACTTTACGCATCTGTTTCTTTTGTTTAACTCATTAAAGGTTGTTTGTATTCTGGTCAGAAAGCCATATGAGGAACAGGGTGTATGAAGATGTGGTTCTTTAAAAGTGGTGGGCTACCAGGTTTAATTTACAAGGTTGTGTAAAGCAATGTTGATGTGCCAAGTATAGTTCCTGACAATAACCCATCAGATTATATTGTATCTAATTTTTAGAGACTCTCTAATGATTGGCTTGGTACCAATGGATTGGTGCAAGGTCAATGTAGTCCCTATGTTTAAAAAAGGATCAACGTCTTTAGCAAGTAATTACAGACCTGTAAGTTTAACTTCAATAGTTGGCAAGATACTTGAAAGTTTGATAAAGGATCACATGCAATTGTTTCTGCTTGAAAATAATATTATAAGCGATAGTCAGCACAGATTCACAAAAGACAAGTTGTCAAACAAACCTACTTTCTTTTTATGAGGAAGTAAGTGAAAAATTGGACAGAGGAATGGCTGTGGATATAGTATACTTGCTCTTTGCAAAAGCGTTTCCCCACAGGCGGCTAATGTATAAGTTAAGGTCAGTAGGTATGGAGTATTCAATCTGTAATTGGATAGGAAACATGCTTAAAGACCATATTCAGAGAGTGGTGATCAATGATTCGTACTCTGAATGGTCTGAGGTTGTTAGTGGTGTCCCCCAAGGTTCCGTTCTGGCCCCCTTACTGTCTAATTTATTTATAAATTACATAGAATTGGGGATTAAAAGTACCATTTCTGTGATTGCAGATGACACTAAGTTACGTAGTGGAATACAGTCCTTACAGGATGTCTCCAACTTACAAGCAGATCTGAATGAACTTTGTGATTGGGCATCTATTTGGTAAATGAGGTTTAATGTTGATAAATGTAAAGTTCTGCACTTAGAGACTAAAAACATGCATGCGTCATACACTCTAGGGGGAGTATGTTTGGGGGAGTCAATGATGGAGAAAGACACGGGTGTTCTGGTAGACCATAGACTCAATAATAGCATGCAATGTCAAGCCGCAGTTTCTAAAGCAAGCAAAATACTTTCTTGTATTAAGAGGGGTATAGACTCCAGAGATAGAGACATAATCCTGCTCCTGTACAAAGCATTAGTAAGACCTCATCTGTCACCACCCTTCCTTGTATTATAAGAGGTATAGACTCCAGAGATGGAGACATCATCCTGCCCCTGTACGAGGCATTAGTAAGACCTAATCTGTCACCACCCTTCCTTATTTTATAGGAGGTATAGACTCCAGAGAGAGAGACACAATGCTGCCCCTGTACAAAGCATTAGTAAGACCTCATCTGGAATATGCAGTTCAGTTTTGGGCACCAGTTCACAAAAAGGATGTTGTGGAACTGGAGAAAATGCCGCGAAGGGCGACTAAACTCATAAGATGCATGGAGGAGCTTGGTGCTAAATGATTCACGTTAAGGTCACTGCAAAGAACAAGGGGGCACTGTGCGTCTGGAGGAAAAGAGGTTCAACCTTTGCATATGGAAAGGATTCTTCACAGCTAGAGCTGTGAAAATGTGGAATAGACTAGTTCTAGCTACCTCAGTTAATTGTTTAAAAAAAAAAATCTGGATGAATTCCTAAATGCAGAGAATATTACTGGATATTGAGTTCTTATAGGTATATTAAGTATCAGAGATTGTTGATCCAGGGAATATCAGATTGCCTTATGGGATCAGGAAGGTTTTTTTCCCCCTGTTTGAACAAATTGAACCGTGCTTTATAGGGGTTTTTTTGCCATCCCCTGGATCAACAGTGGGTCATTGTGGGCATAGTGTTCTGTTTAGGCTTTTCTTTTTTTTTCATATCTCTATAGGTTGAACTGGATGGACTTGTGTCTTTTTTCAACCTGATTAACTATGTAACTATGTAAGATTAAAGTTTATCAGACAAGCGCCATATGAATACTGAGTGCTTGCTCTGGGTTACTTTACTTTAAAGGTTGCTCTTTGCTATATTACATAAGACTATATCTTAACAACAATGTCATACATGGCTAAACCTGCTGCAAATGTCCTTTTAATAGATCGCACCAAAAAATGTTCAAGACACATTTCAACTTTTTTATGGCCTTTGCCTATTTTAACTGAATGATATCCTGCATCATAAATCCCATGGTTCCTTTGCATAATTATGTAGTTGAATACTTTGCAAAATGTTTTCTGTTACTTACCATACTGATGGATTATGTGTGGCTCAGTCAAGAGTTATCTTACTCAATTTGACACATCTTTATTTTAATATGGCAATCCCAGACTACGGATTCCTTTAAATTGGACCTATCAGACCTACTGGTGCATTATGAGGATAGATTTTCCTGGGAACTGTAGAAAGTGGCATACTCTTCCTATTTGCAGGACTCTAAAGAGGTAGGTTACGTTTTTTAATCTCTTTTTTTTAGAGGCGGGGCAGGGGTCCAGGTGTGGGCCCTAGGCAAGGACCACTGGGCTGTGTGCACTGTGTGAGGCAGCTGGGGTAGCTCCCAGTCTCTGTGATTTCAGCAGTCCTCTGCAGTGAATGAGGAGACACCAGGCATTGTGGCCTCGTTATGGGGAGTTTATGGATAATTTATGGGAGGGCACTGGAGGGCTGTGAGGTAGCCTTTATGGGGCTCAATGATTTCTAATGGTGGCCCTTAAAGAGATGGCAAACCAGACAGAAGCTCAGCAAGGTGATAGAGTATTAGTGCAAGCTACTTATCTGATTAAAGGGTGTGGCTAATTTGATTAGGAGGCATTGCTTTTATGAATGTACAAACACTTATGTTACAGTTAAGCCCCAGTAATCTATGTAACTTATTTTAAAATCTCTATAGCAAAAAAAAGGGACAGGGGTTATTTTGTGAAAATCACATGGTGCAATTATAGCTTGTGAACTAAACATCTTTGTCTTTACAGTGAAAGCAGCAGCAACCAGTATGATGTGACAGCCAATGACATCATAGATGCAGAGCATCTCAAAAAACCATAGCAAACATGTGGGTCTGTTCAATGGATGGGCTGCATGCTTCATGCTGCAGTTGGAGATCTGTTGCTGATGCTGGCATCAGGCAACATAGAAAGTCGCATTCTTCTACCAGTCCCACAATGTTACTTACCTTTGTGGAGCAGACTCTGGGCTGTTCTGTCATGAGATCTGGGTGATGGAAGGCTTGGGAGTCTCCTGACTTGCTCTCAAATAGTTTGTAGCATACTTTGTGTACTGTCTGAGCACACACCAAGTCCACTAATGCAAGACCAGTGAAGTCTCCAGAGTGTCTGGGATCTGAGCATCTCAGGAGATTTCACTGAGCTACTGACCGGGAAGAAACCTTATAATATTGTGTGGCTCCAAAAGTTTCAGTTAGAACTAACACCCTTGCTAGCAGGCTTCAACAGTATAGGAGCCTAAATTTGCCCTTAAGCATTCTCATTATTTACTGTACCTACAGTTCCAAGGTACCATTCTGTAAATTTTTTCAACTTGTACTCCAAAACAGTTTACAAATTCTGTCTTGTGGTTCACTCACACTGCCATGCAGGGCCATTCCTATAATGAGGCAGCCTGAGACTGTTGCCTCAGGTGACATCTCTTGGGTCACGTGGGGGGTGGGAGGCAGAGCAGCCATGCACAATGTCTGTGCTGCACCCTTTCCAGCCAGATCATCCCAGGTTGCTAAGAGTTGGGCGGGTAAGATGTTTAAGGACCAAACACATCTCCTTGCCCAGCTGTAAGCAACCTGGGATTCTGTGGCCAGAGTCCCGCTCAGCTCCTGGCAACCATGAGGTCACTGCCAGGTAAAATGCACAGACTCAAAAACAGGTTGAGTGCAAGATGCTTTTGTGTTGCTTCGACTCATGTATGAACTGCTTTTACTTTTTTTTTACTCACTTCTCAGGTGCTTTTTATTTGGTTTAGAGTTGCTTTTGGGCTGCTTCTGAGTTGCTACTGACCTTCTTCTCTGTTCACAATAACTTGTATGAAGAAGGACAAGGAATGTTCTTATTCTTGTGCAACCGAAAGTCGCCAGAGCTGCTTGAAATGCTTATTAATGGGTGAGCTATTTTGTCATACTGTTTTCTCTTCTTTGAATAGTTATTGCCACACTCCCTGCAATAAACATGTTGTTCACTTATGAATGTCCCGTACATTGCAAGAGCTGTATAACATTGTGCTTGTGGATTGTTTGATTGTTTTTATTAGGGAGCTCACGAACTTGCTTAGCCCAGCTTGCTTCTAAAATGTGGAATATAACATGGGTGCAAAAAATGAAAAAAGGGCCTCAGTCATGAAGGGGTTAAGTCACGTACACGCCACGTGTCTCACAGCTCCTGTTTATTTTGTTTGTTAAATGTTTTAAGGTGCCCTAATCCTCATGCTACTGTAAACATGCATTTTATATTCTACAAGCACCCTTCAAGAAGGCCATTGATTGACCACTTTGGTTAGAAAATCGATTTTGGAACATTCGTTTGACTTTCTAATAGTTGATGGGGTCAAATCGATGATCAATTTCAACTGCAGTGATGACAAAATTTGAAGGAACATGTTGAAATTTTTTTCTCAATCTAACAAAATTCTAACAGTGAATGTGGTTTTAATTCAGGAAACTCCACTCATTCCAAAATCGAATGTTGGCCATCTTCCTATAATCCTATATTATATTTAAATTCACATGATCCCCTACACAGCAGCTGGAGCATCAATTCAGGACGATAGTGGCAATTTGGACATTGGCTACCGGCAAGAAAACAAGGGGCACAGATAAAGTGAAATGATTTCTCTGTTGGCTCTTGTGCTGCCATATTACTGTTATTGGTGTTGGCTGAAGCAAGTGATTATAAAGCATATAGGGATGTACACTGAGTGGCCAGATCATTATGATCACCTGACGTTTGTAAGCAAATTATTTTTTCTGAAGATATGGGTAAACAATGCAATTTAACAGCCTTTGAACGTGGGATGATTGTTGGCGCGAGCCATGAAGCCAGTATCAGCAAAACAGCAGAATTCATTAAATGTTCAAGAGCAGCTGTTGTTAAAGTGTTTAAAGACCGGACTGTCAGCCGAAAATCTGCGTCTGAACGTGCGAATTGTGTCCGTCAACGACTAGTCAATGTTAGTGCAGAACGGAGAGTGGCAAGACTGGTACAAGACAACAGAAGGGCAACAGTGCAGTGTCAGATTCCTCGCATCACCTTTCAACATCTTGTGGAGTCACGAGGCGGCCCAACGAAGTCATCTCGTGGAGTCATCTCGTGGCCCAAAGAAGTACTGATGGGGTGGTCATAATAATCTGGCCACTCAGTGTATACTATGGGTTTAGACCCAGAAGTAGTAAATTTGACTTTTACCAAACATTCACTGGTGGTAAATCAATCACTGTCATTTAAAACACAAGCACCTTGAAGATTCACCTGCACTAAATGTGTGGTGAATGTCAGACATAATGCTTTATAAGCATGCCAGATAGAATAATAACTGCACAGACAGAGAAGTCTCATGCAAAAGCCGACATATTGTGTGGGCAGTGGAACCCAGGAGCGGAAGTACAGACAAGAAAACTTATTTTATTGCTAAATAATGTACATTCTGCTAAAAGACTTTATTTAGCTTCTCACTGCACAGAACACATTTATCATCACTATACTATGCCTAGTCTCTTGGCAGCAGAGGATGGAAGGGTAGTGGTTGGCATGTACAGCACTCTGTGGAACTTGCTGGATCTTGGAAAATGTGGACCTAAGTCAACCTTTGGTTTGCGATATGTATTTAGGATGGTAAATTATAACTAAATCATTTTCAAGCAGTTCTCCTGTATATATGTACTATAGACCCATGAAGACTGTGCATGAGTGTACAAAGAAAAATGTAATTGTTGTATTGTTTGACAAAAAATTACCAATGTGTATCTCATTAATAATCCCTAGAACTAACAGATTACCTTGTTTTTTCTAAGCTGTTTTGTTGTAGTCCCTCTCTATAAACACGATAAGTAACCCTTTATAGTTATGACAAGTCCCCGTTTCCTGCTTTGCAGCTAAATCACTGTAAAATTACTCCATTAATGACGAAAGAAATGGAGAATGTTGAGCTTCCGAACATGTGAGAAAACCACAGGAATCCCCATGTGACCTGCGCTCAGATAGTTATTGGAAGCAGCTGTGACTGATAGTGACCTGTCCCCCCTCCTTCCTTTCATCCTATTGACTGCACGCAGAACCTTATGGAATAGGCTTTGTTTCTGAGCAGTGATGACCACCTTTCTCCACCAGGGAGCAATACCACCATAGCACACAGAGAAAAAAGCAATTTTTTGCATTGGGTATAACATTTTTAGTTTTTGGAATAAGTGAAGTACAGTTTCACCTCTTTACTAAACTTTTAGAATCACCGTCCCCTCTTCCAAAGCTAGACTACAATAACCACCCTCTTCCTAGTTGCTTACTTTCTTTAGTTCCAGAGTCACAGCCGGCTCCTGTGTTTGCATCCTTGGTGGTGACATTGTATCCAGAGCTGGCCTGTGCCTAGACAAAGAGTAACCATATGCCTAAATGGCCCATTTATCAAGACTGTTTATAGCCATATTTAAGCTTATGGGGACTAAGTGCACAGGCACGGCCGGTGCTGGAGAAAATGTTGCCCGCAAGATGTCAACACAAAACTGGACCAATTCCTCTGGAATTAGGGTAAGTAAGCAGCTTGTGGGGGGTTGGTTGGGGCAATTGGTTACCAAAAATATGGTACACCTATCCTTTAATGCAGAACTGAAGTCCCCCTCCAAAAATATTGCTACCGACTAGGTGAGCAGTAATTCTAGGGTGAATTTTCATGGTTAACTCTAAATATATGATCTATACAGGCTTTTAAAATCTTGCCTATGGACAATTTAGAGTACTGTAGTTTTTAGTAACACAATTTTAAGGCTTGACATGTCTAGTATCTATTAGGGTAAGAAGTGTGTAATGGACAGATATATGTTTATGTTAAGATCCACTGCTGTTCTGCCTGCCTTCACTTTGCAAGGGAATTTGCACTTTACATGGGAAGTTTCACCTTAGTGAATGTGAGAAAGCTCTGCTGACATCCAACATCCAATCATGTGCAAGCAAAAATCCTTTTTCTTTTTCAAAATCTCCTTGCACATTATTGGGTTTTGTTTGCAAAGTGAAATTTCACCACATTCACCAAGCTAAAGGGAAGCTTCCCCTGCAAAGTGCAAATGTGAACAGCCTATTTGCCTTCAGCAAATCAACCCCATTGGCTCTAGTTGTATAGGCAGCATTGTTTTAATAAAAATACTGGATACACTGTAGAATTTGCTTGGCTTACTGGGCTTAGGTTGCCCCTAGATTGGCAGATCTCCACTAAGAATAACAGGTCATCACCAAGACTGTAGTTTTGTAACCTGTTATTGGGTATTTCCTGATCTGGATAATCTTTTTCATGCTGCACTAATGGGATATAGAGGTGGTTTCCTTTTCATGGAGAAAAGAGAACAACATCTGCCCAGTCATATTGACCTCAAGCCAAAGCGTTCCAGGATAAGTTTCTTCAATACACTTCTTGATATTCAATATGAAAGAGCCTCGTCTTATGACCCACACTTCCACGGCACTGTTACACCACTGGCATACATTTATGTAATATGTCTAAAATACATATACTGTAGGTCTCCCCATGTCTTATCAGCATATTTAAAATGTTAGGAGACATTTTATACATGTATTAGGGTGAGCTAATGTGAGTGTTCTTCCCACCCCATCCCACCCCATGCCTTTATTTCTTCACTATGTGTTAGCTGGTACAAAACAGTGCTCAGGTATACCCTAGAGATCTAATCTAATGCAAGTTAAAAGAACCTCTCTCTGAAGGAATATTTTGTCTACGGAAAAAAAAATGCATCACGTACATTCTATCTTTTATAAATACTGTTTTAAAAAATTCAGTTGCCACGCTAATGTGAAAAATGTACATATATATGCATCTGTATATGCATAAAAGAGGCAACAAAGAGGTCAAGTTTAAACTGACACTAAAATCAAGAGTTAAATCTTAAAAATGCATTAGGGTACCATAACGATTAACAAAAATGTAACTTATTTGTGTATCACTCGGCTGTAGATCCTCAAATCATCTCTGAATTGGTGCTGGCACTGTCCTTCCTTCTGGAAGGTGGTTAATTTTGTTCCCCATGGTCCCTGTGTGTGTTGTAAAATAGCCACTACATCAAACTCACTCAAAGATTTCCCAGCCTGCTAAGTGAGTTGTTCCACCTGAGAGACAGGAGAGGTTTCTGTCCCGGAGTCAGGAGGGCTCCACCCTGGAACCATCCTGTGTGGCAAGCTGAGGAGATACAGCCTGTGTGGCAAGTTGCTGAATACACCTGTGTGGTGAAAAACCAGCCTGTATGGCAAGTTGTTGGAAAGACCAGCTTGTGTGGCAAGTAGGTTGAAAGAAGTACCTGTGTGACTGTGAGAGAGATACAGTCAGGACTATGCTGTGAAAGTAAAAGCCAAGAATCTGAACCAGTGGTCTTTTTGCAAGTACTATGTGTACTGTATGTTGCAAATCCCTTATGAGGGAAAACCTGTGTGGACTTTTTTGTGTGGATTTTTTGTGTCAATAAAAGTGGGCAAAGAAGCCCTTAAAAGAAGATTTAAGCAAGTGGAAGTGTCCTTTATGCCCTACTGTTTGGGGCGAGTTCTCACATAGGGGAAACTGTCTAGTGTAACTAGCATAAAACAAGACACTTAGCATCTTTGTGCTGATGTTTGAATCATTTCTTTTTATATGGTGTGCTGCCATTGAGATGCCATCAGTTCCAAGGGAGCCCTTGCTGAGTATAGCTACCCATGCTGCGATGTACCCTCCAGCTCTACTTATTGAAGTCACTGCTCATAACCAGCACCTAGATATCTCACTATCTCATGGCAATAGAAGAAAGGAAGTTAGAATCACCTTAGTTGTCACTGGTAACAATACGGGGTCTATTTATAGATGTTTTCACACAATATTTGCACAGCTTTCACCCTTTTTTTAATTAGAAAAATGTGTGACTCCTGGGTAAAAGTTGTGTGAATCTCCGGTGAAAACATTTATAAACAGCAATTGTTGCCATTCAACATAAAAGACAGTTCAGTAACACACAAGTAGAAGAATTTTATAGCTAAGGGTTAACCTTCCAAAGTATCCATGACTCTTCTTGCTACTAGTCTGTTCCAATATTCTTGTCCTAAAATACTGAAAACTTGGAATTAAATGTATTTTTTAGCCACATAATTTAAATTATGACCTCATGTTTAGATTTCACTGGAATAGTCACAAACAAAAGAGAAACATTTTAGATCCCGGCACTGTGCCAGTGATTTCGCAACCCTCATCATTACTTCATTGAAGATAACAGCAGTGGCTCACACCAGCTTCTGTTTTTCTTGGGTCTGCAGAGACAGGATTTTAGTCTGCCTTTTAAGGCAGGAAACCGTGTCTCAGGAAAGCTTGTAAAAATGATTTACTTCTCCTTAAATCTATAAAGATATAAATGTCTTACAGGATCACTGAGCACCTAACTGGCCAAGCCAGCGAGATGTTGCTACATACATGCTCCCTCACTGGAAAGTGTATTCCCCAGCATTTTGGCTAGAGAAACAGTGGCCCTGTGAGATCAAATGAATACTCTATTAGCAGTCCTCTTGCTGGCAGGATCTGAGTTCTACCCCCATAGACTTGCATTGAGTTCTAAGTTCGAGTTAGAACTTTTTCCATGTTCGAAAGTTCGAGTTAGAACCGAACACGGGGGTGTTCGGCTCATCACTAGTTGTTACGAGGAAAGGGATCACTAATGTGAGATGGCCCTAATGCAGTGTGTAAGGGTGTGCCCACACTGGGACCTGTTGACCCGAACCATGCTTTAGTACAATTGTCCCCCTTCCCCACTCCTCTGCTAGTCTGTGCTCAAACAGTGCTATAAGGAAGCATTCTGTGGCATGCTTACATTATCTCCTCTGCCAGCCAAACCAAAGTATTCCCTCCTTGAGATTTCGGTACCTGGACATGGGTTGCGCTCACAGTGAAGTGAACCGTACCAGACTCCAAGTGAACTGTGCCCCAGACCACTTTTGCCAAGCAGTGTCTGGCACAGTAAGCTAAACAGGCATGGGCACAGTTCGGAGCGCTCACACTAGTCAAATTACCTGGACTAAGGGGGTGAACCATACCCAGACATGTTTAAAACGCGTAATTTGAGTACAGTCCTAAAGTTTCTGTCTGGACATTCACCTCTCATACCCTTTATTATTTATTTATTTCTGGCATGCTGGATGCTCACTGTCAAACAACAACAACAACAACTTGTTTTTAATCACCTTGGGCAAAAGTTAAAGTGCACCTGTCATAAAAACATGCTGTTGCATTATTGTCTAACATCAGGCAGCAAAAAGTACCTACAGACGCCATGTGAAAATCAGTACCTATGCACTACTGGAGACTCTGGATTAATAATGAATGCAAATTCGGACTTGCTACAAAAGCAATTGTGACATTCTACTGTTACCGAAATACAATAAACATACATCTTTATAGGTCACCGAGATGTGTACTTTACATTGTGGAATATAGAGTTAATTTAGGCATTCCGACTGTGGTTCCAAGTCGTAGTCTGAATACAATGCATGTCTCAATTTGGGAACTAGCAGGAGACAGTTACATAGACAAATATACAGTATATGTGTAGCCTCTTGGCGTACCTGCTATGAGTTATGGCAATAAAAGCTGTCAATTGACATAAAAAAATGGTCAGATATGTAAGCATGGGATCTCTCAACATCCTTTACAACAACTTCCCAGGCCACTAACAGCTACTGTGATAGGTTATCTTAGGAGAATAAATAGCAGTTGAAAGAAGGTTTTCTACAGTGTCTGATCACTTCCCCCCAGGATCGGCCTACCAGGACACTTGGTAGCTGTTGAGAACAGATATGAGATCATATTCTGTTCTTGCGGAAAACATTATTAATGTTCATAGTGGTTTTCAGGTTCGGAAGATGTGGCAGTTTGCCTGTGTGATGATTCTCTTAACTACAAATAAGATACCGTGTGTTCACAGAAGTTTGGATTTCTGAAAAAATATGGCCAACATATACCAAAGAACTACTATGCTACAATATACTATACCATGCAATAATGTGTGAGGAACAGCACAACTGTCTTTGGCCAGATTACTATTACCGTTGGACCTTTTGTGAAAACTACAGGGCAGGAACGAATTAGTTGTGCCTAGTAACTAACGAAAAGCCCAGGTCTAACCTTTCTGTTAAAGGGTAGAAAATTAAACCAAACATTTGAATGGTTATGGGCAACGTCACCTTTATCCTTTGCAGTATTTGTCCACGAAGTCCATTCTATAATTTCTGTTTCCTCAGGGCAGATTAGTACAATGCTAACCACACATATGGAATTTCTAGGCAAGTCGGAATGTTTACTGTCACCTCCTTTAAGCCGCACATATAATGTTTTACTAAAATAAACTTAATTACCGCAAATTTGTGTTACATTTAAATGTTAGTATATAGCAGTCTTACCTTATCTCCAGGCTGAGGTCTCATAATGGACACCCGGCTGTAACCTTTCCTCAGAAGGACCCATAAAGCATCCAGTTTACCCTGAAAATATTAAAAGAACACAAGCTGTTATGTCATGTTTGTGAAGTTAATGAGACCCAAATAAATCCTATTAGGTTCATCAGAAACAAAGCTGATAAACAAAGAATAAACCCATTCAAAAACTGTATTAGAGTTTTGGATGCACCTCAATAGTTTGATTCATCTGCCAGCTTTTTATAGCTTTTGGGGCACTCAGAAATTAAAATATCTCCAGTTTCCAGCTTCCCAGTACAGGAGGAGGAGGAGAAAGAGAAGGAAAAGAAGAAGAAGAAGTAACAGAAGAAGAAGTAACAGAAGTGGAAGGAACAGAAGAAGGAGAAGAAGAACAAAAGTAGATGTAACAGAAGTAGAAGAAGTAACAGAAGTAGAAGGAACAGAAGTAGAAGAAGTAACAGAAGTAGAAGGAACAGAAGAAGAATGAGGAAAAGAAGTAGGAGGAAGAGAAGGAAGAGGAGAAAGAGGAGGAGGAAAAGGAGAAGGAAGAGAATGAGGAAGAGGAGGAGGAATAGGAGAAGAAGTGGAAGGAGGAACAGAAGAAGAAGAAGGAGGAACAGAAGAAGGAGAAGGAACAGGAGAAGAAAAAAGAGGAGAAGAAGAAGGAGACGGAAGAACAGAAGAAGAAGGAACAGGAGAAGAAAAAGGAGGAGGAGAAGAAGATGGAGAAGGAGGAGCAGAAGAAGGAGCAACAGAAGAAGGAACAGAAGAAGGAGGTACAGAGCAAGGAGAAGGAGGAACAGAAGAAGGAAAAGAGTAGGAACGGATGGAGGAGAAGGAGGAACAGAAGAAGGGGGAGAAAGAGGAACAAAAGAAAGAACAGAAGAAAGAGGAGGGCCCGAAGAAGGAGAAGGAGGGGAAGGAGAAACCAGCAAAAGCAGCATAACACTATCAGCATAAACAAGTGCTTGGTGTGTTCTAAATTTAATAGAAGGCAGAAACTCTACATTATGAGTAGCTCATAGATCAATTACCTAAGTTCCACCCAAAGCTGAGACATCAAATTTAGCACAACCTACATTTTAAAGTGAACCAGAACTAAGTTAAATTAGTTTGAATAGATTAGCAAAGCATTAGCACAGTAAAGTTGTGAGAAACCTATTTCTGATCTGTTAAAATTTGATCCAGCAGTACTCCAGTTCTGAGACTTGAAGCTGGTTTGTTAGGTCAAGGCTGCTCTGTATTGTGAGCCTTCATTCATTAACTTTCACTGAAGACTCTGCTGACATCAAGGCTCCAATGGAGGCCATATACCTAGCCCCAATCCATAGCGCTGCAGGACCTGCTTGTTACCGTTCAGAGGCAAGTGTATGGAGAGTTTACTGCCCCTAGCTTGCCTTGTTTTCACCTGACACTTTAACAAAAATATTATGGTAGCTAAATAAACTAGATGCTAACTAGCATAATAATTGACCAATGAAACTATTGGTAACTTATCAATGTTTCTCAAAACACATAGGGTAGACTTGTGCGCCGTCAAAAAATGTGTACCGTTTCGTAATATCCATTATTTCGTATTTCGTAATTTGTATCCGAAACTCAATTCGGATTCGTACGAAATAAGGATTTTCGTTAGTTTCGGCACATTTTCGTAACTTTACGAACATTCGTTATGATGAAGTTAAAAAGCAAAAGCTTTCAGCACGGCTCAGCCGAGCCGATGCATATGCGTTCGGCTCGACTGAGCCGCTCGGCCATGTTCGGGAGCTGTACGGGCTATTGTGAATAGCCCGTACAGCACCCCTTCGGTTCTACTGAACCGAAGGGGTCCTGTGGCCGAGGCTAGCCGAAGGATCGGCCGAAGCTACGGCCAGATCCTTCGGCAGCTTCGTGGATATACCCCATACTGTACCTCAGCTTTGGGTGGAACCCATAGGGTTCAGTTACCCATCTCATAATATGCCTTATTCAGTAATTACTTCCTATTTTGTAGTGCACTAATCCATTGCAACTAGCCAGAATCTATCTTGTTGTTGTCTAACTTCAGCAGAATTAATTCTGATTGGTTGGTGTAGGACGGTTACTGTACTTAAGATTTATCACATATGAAGAAAGATTTGAATAAGGCTGATATGTGTGAGTCTTGATTTAAAGGTATGAGCAAAAACAAAACTGAATAAAGACAAGAGGATCTTTTTTATTTCCTTGTATTTGTTCAGCAACATAGTGGTCATTTTGTTGCTAATCAAGCCTCCTTTTAGCCAACTGAACTTAACTGTGGCAAGATGGTGATTCAGCAATTGCCAGCTGACAGCCAAAAAAATATAGGGATTAAAAATCTTGCCAATCAATAGCAATAAGTAATGCAATACCCCAAGGGGATGTATGCACTTTTATATCATCAATTGTATGTAAGGTAACAAAGACTATTCATATCAGCCTTTTCGGGTTTGGGTTTTATGTATAGTACCCTATTCTTATAGTACAGCTTACTAATATTATTATTATACAGGATTTATTTAGCACCAACAGTTTGCACAGCGCTTTACAATATAAGGAAGACGTTACAATCACAATACAATTCAAGACAAGATGGTAAGGAGGGCCCTGCCCGTGAGGGCTTACAATCTAAAGGGGAGGGGCAAGTGATACATGAGGAGGTAGCTGTGTGGGAATTAATTGTATGAGAACATGATGGTTGAGTGGTTAGCTTAAGGTGGGATTGGCTTCCCTGAAGGGATCACCTAAAATCAGAGTGGAAGATAATCGGACAGGTTGGGGTAAAGAGTTCCAGAGGATGGGAGAGACTCTAGAGAAGTCCTAGAGGCAAGCAAGGGAGGAGTTGACGAGGGAACTGGAAAGCAGGAGGTCTTTGGAAGAGAGGAGGGGATGTTTAGGGTGATACCTTGAGACAAGGTTGGAGATATAGCCGGGGGCAGAGTTGTGGATGGCTTTGTAAGTCGTTGTTATTATTTAGAATTTTATCATTTGAGCTATTGGAAGCCAGTGCTGGGATTGGCAGAGGGGGGTAGGGATGGAAGCCAGTGGAGGGATTGGCAGAGGGAGGTTGCAGACACTGAGCGGTTGGCTAGGTGGATGAGTCTAGCAGCAGCATTCATGATAGACTGAAGGGGGAGGAGCCTGTGTAGTGGTCGGCCAATGAGGAGGGAGTTGCATTAGTCAAGACGAGATATAAGAAGTGAGAAGATGAGTAATTTTGCGGTTTCATTGGTGAGGAAGGGGCGTATTTTGGAGATGTTACAAAGGTGAAGGCGCAATACTACATACAGTATTTAAAGTGCATCTTAGTTAAAACTTTTTTAAAATTATTTTTGGATACAGAACCCTTGCCATGTTATTTTTTTTTCTTTGTATCTGTCCAATTTTGGGAGATCCTTACTTTCTGTCCTAGAAATAAAACAGGTTGAGAGCAGATCTCTCCAAAAGGAGAAATCCCACATTGGACAGTTCTCACCTGAACATGTTTACATTGGAAGACTTCCCCCCTGCTCTTGTTCCATTGACAAACCAGAGTTCTGAATGGGAAGACCAACTACAAGTTTCCACTTCATCCATGAAAGAGGAAGTGTTTTTTAGAGAAGAACTCCAGGATCTTGAAAAATGAACCCTTGCAGTGGGACTACCACTGCACTGCAAGTGTTAACTGCTTGTTTTTCTCTAGGGACAAAAAAAACAAAACTATCCCGATCCTTTGTCTTGTTGCAGTGATCGCTCACCTCTCTTCACCTCTGCTCTGGCTATAGTATGTCCCTCGGCGGCGTCACATCTAATAATCCTGTATTAGAAGTGATAACGTCACAGTTTCTTACATCGGCTGCAGGAACTGGTCTAGCAGCTAGATGGGGCTAAAGATCGGATAAGTATTTCTTTTTTTTTTTTGCTCCCTAGACAAAACGAGCACCTAACCTTTGCAAAGTGGTGGTAGCCGCACTGCAAGGGTTATTTGTTTAAAATTCAGGAGTTCCTTTTTAAGGAAAGTCTATCATGAAAAAAATGGCGGTATAAAAGGCAGGTACCTAGGGAGACGCGTACCCAGTCTGAAAAGCAAATCTTTAATTTCGGGCAATGCCGCTAAAACCCTCCCTAACACATTCCTATTGATGGGCTGTTTCACTGGCCAATAGGAATTTTTAGGAGGCAACATGGGGCAGGCAAGCCTCTGAACTATCAGTAAGTGCTGGAGGTTCGCTTGCCAAAATGGCCTGGTGCTTGGTTATAAAAAACAGGAAATTAGAGGCCGTTGCATGTATGTGCAGGCATCTTTAGGCACTTTATACTTTTACCATGTATTTTTTTCATGACAGTTTATTTTTAAATAGGAATTTTAGCCTATATCATGCTGTTTTAAAACAATGAATCCATGTTCAAACACCCACTTTATAATGCATCCTTATGATGTATCTGTTGTTCTGCCTTTTAAGCTGTAAGGAGTCAGCCGGATAGTTAAACTTTGGCAACCCATTTATTATTGTTTCCCGGAGCCTTGAAAAAGACCTCAAGCATTCCAAACAATGAATTGCACTAAAGCTTTAGAGGTCTTTTTATAAACATCAGCAAAAACATTGCTTTATATTTTGCAAAATGTTTCTTTTAGATTATCAAAGCTCAAAATGAAATGTTACAACATGATAAAAGATACACAAACATTAAGAAAATGGCAGAGCAATGCAAAATCAGAAGAAAAAAAAGGTTTTTCCTTTTCAAGCTCTTTGTTTCCTTCATACTAGTGGGATACGCCTGGATTTGGGTGGCCGGGGAAATTTTTGGCAAAACAGTGGTAGAAAATCTGACAATTTCTAAATTGGCAAACTTAACTGCAAAATAAATGTTGCTGGGTTGCTTTTGTTGTAGTATGGCAAAAATAAGTGGAGAAATTGCCCAGAGGATCTTTTTTTACAACCAAAATTGGCAGTGACATTTGGTTTAAAGGAATGTTGAAATAGCAATATTAAGCATTGGTCTGAAATGACCCTTGTATTACGTAGTTGTTAGTAGGTCTAAAGGAGATTGTACATCAGATTGTAACTTGTGTGGTGAGCTTTATAGCCCCCAGATGACTCCATATAGAACACCTGTCTCTATCTTTATACTGTCACATAGTTTGGATGTCAGCAAGTAAGCAATAAAGATCAGTAAAAAAATTAATAAAATGATATTATGTATGTAAAGATAAAATATCCCCAATATACTCTATATTGCCAAAAGTATTGGGACACCCCTCCAAATCATTGGATCCAGGTGTTCCGTGAAATTTCTTGCTATTAAATATTACAGAGTCAACCGTTAGTGGTATTATAACAAAGTGGAAGCAACTGGGAACAACAACTCAGCCACAAAGTGGTAGGCCACGTAAAATGACAGAGCGGGGTCAGCACATGCTGAAGTGCACAGTGCGCAGAAGTCGCCAATTGTCTGCAGAGTCAATAGCTACAGACCTCCAAACTTCGTGCGGCCTTCAGATTGGCACAACACCAGTGCGTAGAGAGCTTCATGGAATGGGTTTCCATGGCTGAGCAGCTGCATCCAAGCCTTACATCACCAAGTGCAAAGCAAAGCATCGGATGCAGTGGTGTAAAGCATGCCGCCACTGGACTCTAGAGAAGTGGAGACGTGTTCTCTGGAGTGACGAATCACGCTTCTCTGGCAATCCAATGGGCGTGTCTGGGTTTGGTGGTTGCCAGGAGAACTGTACTTGCCTGACTCATTGTGCCAAGTGTAAAGTTTGGTGGAGGGGGGATTATGGTGTGGGGTTGTTTTTCAGGGGTTGGGCTTGGCCCCTAAGTTCCAGTGAACGTAACACTTAAGGCATCAGCATACCAATACTTTTTGGACAATTTCATGCTCCCAACTTTGTGGGAACAGTTTGGGCATGTCCCCTTCCTGTTCCACCATGACTGCACACCAGTGCACAAAGCAAGGTCCATAAAGACATGGATGAGGGAGTTTGGAGGAATTTGACTGGCCTGCACAGAGTCCTGACCTCAACCAGATAGAACACCTTTGGGATGAATTAGAGCAGAGACTGAGGCCTTCTCGTCCAACATCAGTACCTGACCTCACAAATGCGCTTCTGGAAGAATGGTCAAACATTCCCATAGACACACTCCTAAACCTTGTGGACGCCGCCCCAGAAGAGTTGAAGCTGTAACAGCTGCAAAGGGTGGGCCAACCCAATATTGAACCCTACGGACTAAGACTGGGATGCCAAGTTCATGTGCGTGTAAAGGCAGGTGTCCCAATACTTTTGGCAATATAGTATATATACTCATACACCCAATAATGCCAGCTGCACACCATTCAGTGCTGTGACCAAGGGAAGTTGGGTGGTGCTTGTAGTGACAACGGATGGTGCTGTCCTGTGATCTCATGGTTAATAGAACATAAGTCACTAGTGCTCAGTTGCTCAAATACAATCATAATTTTGTTTATTGTAAACATGTCACAGAGGTCATAATGCCAAAGTTTTGGGGCAGCACAGGGTCCTTCTAGCTGGCACATTGACCTCACAAGCTGGAAGAGCTTACAATCTGTTAGTGTATAAAGTAAGCTACAGAAGGTGCAAGAGCTTACAATCTGTTAATGTTTAGGGAGGGGGGTACAGAACGTAGAAATGCTTACAGTCTATAAGGTTAGAAGGGAGGATATAGAAGATGGAACAGCTTACAATCTATTAGGATATAGAGGAGGATACATATGATGGAGGTGCATACAGCCTACTGGAGTATATGAGAGCATACAGAAAATGGAGAAGCTTACAATCGTTTAGGGCATAAGGGAGGATACAGAAGATGGAGGAGCTTACAATCGATTAGGGTATAAGAAAGGATACAGAAGATGGAAGAGCTTACAGCCTAGCGTATAAGGGAGAATACCGAAAATGTAGGAACCTACAATCTATTAGGGTATAGAGCGGATACAGAAGATGAAGAAGCCTACAGCCTAGGGCAGGGCTGTAGCTACCATGGGGCGAGTGAGGCACTTGCCTCAGGCACAGCTGAGAGGGGGCGCAGCCAGGGCCAGTCTGGCTGCGCCCCCTTGCCCCTGTTGCCATGGCGAGCACAGGGCGCCATTAGCAACAGGGGCGCCAGGAGGCCAACACAGTCGTGGCTCGGCAGGGAGAAGAGGGGCGGCACAGGCTCCAGCTTCTCCTATGATCCCCGCTGCTCTCGCCCGCCTGTATGGGCAGAGGACTCTGTTGGGATACGGGTACGGGTACGGGTACTCCTAGAATGAGATCCTAATAGGTTGGACTTGATGGACTAATGTCTTTATTCAACCTCAAATACTATGTAATTACAAATTAGGGTATTAGAGAGTATACAGAAGATGGAGGTACGTTAATGGGTTGGAAGCGGAATAAATGGGCAAACATAAGGATTTGAGTGATTTTGACAATGGCCAAGTTGTGATGGCTAGATGACTGGGTTAGAGCAACTCCAAAACTGAAGCTCTTGTACAATGGCTGCTGTGGTCAGGACCTACCAAAAGTGGTCCAAGGAAGGAAAACAGGTGAACTGACGACAATGTCATGGGCAGCCAAGGCTCAATGATGCATGTGCGGAGTGAAGGCTGGTCTGTGTAGTCCAAAGAAATAGAAAGCTACTGTAGCTCAAATTGCTGAAAAAGTTAATGCTGGTGCCAATAAAAGGTATCTGAACACACAGTGCATCACACTTTGCTGTGTATGTGGCTGCATAGCCACAGACAGGTCAGGGTGCTCATGCTGACCCGTGTCCAAAAGTGACTACAATGGGAACCTGAGCATCAGAACAGGACACCAAAGCAACGGAAGAAGGTGGCCTGTGTTGGAGATACAACAGCATACTGATTGTGTTCCTGACTGTAACTATGTATGTTGAACACTAGATGACACTGTAGTGCAAGTCTAGTCAATGCTAGTTTTTCTATATACATGCTTCTATCTATTATCTATATGTTTCCTGTTTGATTATATATTTCTATATACATGTATGCAACGTTCTTCCAAGCAACTAAAACTTAATTCAGCATTCCTCAAAATCTCAGTACTTAATTGAACACATAACCAACAGCCTAGTCTGATAAGTCTGATGGCTGGGTGTCTTGCTTACGTGGAGAAGAGATGGCAACAGGATGCACTATGGCATGAAGGCAAGCTGGTGGAGGCAGTGTGATGTTTTGGGCAAAGGTTTGCTGGGAAACTTTTGGGCCATTCATATGGATGTAACTTTAACAAAGTACTTCCCACCTAAACATTGTTGCCGACCAAGTACACCCCTTCATGTATTCCCTGGTAACAGTGGTCTCTTTCAGCAGGATAATGTGCTCTGCCACACTGCACAAATGGTTCAAGAATAGTTTATGAAACACAACAACAAGTTTGTGATGTTAACTTGGCCTCCAAATTCTCCAAATCTCAATCCAATCAAGCATCTGTGTGATGTGCTGGAAAAACAAGTCTGATCCATGGAAGCCTCACCTTGAAACTTACAGGACGTGAAGGATCTGCTACTGATGGCTTGGTGTCAGATACCACAGCATACCTTCAGGGGCCTATTGGAGCCCATGGGCCTTAATGGGTCAGGGCTGGTTTGTTCATAAAAAGGGGACTTACTCAATAGTAGACAGGTGGTCATAATGTTATGTCTGATCAGTGTATGCTATGCATGCTTGTCCCATGCTGCTAGGCTCCATAAGTAGGAAAATATCCCTACTCAAAAGACTAACAGCAGATCTTAAAGAACTAAAAATAATACAAGGGAAAAAAAGAATATCAGCAAATAACTTTCAAGCAATGAAAGGATAAGGAAATACGGGGTCACCCTTAAAAAAAGACAGTCAGCAGCCTAAATGCTATAGCAATATGGTTGCAAAACTATAACATTTCCTGTTTATCTTTTCCAGATTTGGTTTCCTTGATGTTTCCACTATATTGGTTCATGCACAGATAGAAAACAGGTGTGAAACTCAGTGACTAATATAAGGATAGGAAAAAATGACAGTGATGGATTTAAATAATGAGCCTGACCAGCAAGCAATCAATGAGTCACCTAATAACTAGTCTAGCGAAGGCAGTCAGTGAAGCGGTATGACTTCCTGGCTACTCTAGGTTTCACGAGTACCTATCATCTGCACACACAGAGGGTGCCACAAACACTGAGCCCTGGAGGCAGGATGGGGGCTATGAGGCCATCAGGTCTATCATTTAAAAACCTATGACTCAACTCTGGACTGATATAAGGACTTTTTTTTTATATGGTTTATTTATAAATTTATTTGACCTTACGTTCTTGGAAAAATAAAATGTTGTATCTTCCTTCTACAATACATTCACATTTACCAATAGTGTTTAGTAGGTAGGAAAGGGGCTGCCTTAGGCCTTGTTCACACCAAGCGCGGAGCAGGTGCAGATCAGAGCAGTTGCAGACCGGATCAAAACTGCGTCCAATGTATTCCAATGGTATTTTTTGCTCCAGTTCACATCGCAGTGTGCAGTTCCAGAGCAGGTCCAGAGCAGGTGAAAAAACTGCAGCAGGCCCTATTTTACCTGCTCTGGATCTGCAAACGCATCAAAAATGCATTCAAATGCCTGGAACGCACTGAAAGCCCATGTTAAACTAAAAAAAAAAAATGTTTTAAACAAAAACGGCCCGGAACGCATCAAAAACGCAACAAAAACGCGGCACAACCCACTGCACTGTGTGTGCAGAAACCTGAGCGGATCTGCTCTGCATTTGGTGTGAACAAGGCCTTAGTATTCTCAAACTGGCTGCAGCTGATCCAGAAGTGCTTATCAGTATTAGCGGTGAGTACCTCCAGGCTTATAGGCACTGCTTTGCTTACTGAATAGAAGGCACAGCATGTCTGCAAACTTAAAGTGACATTAAACCCTCAGATTTTTTAACATAAAACAATAGTGTAATGTGTGCCTTACTGTAATCCATGGTTGTTTTCCTTCCCTATACTGCTCTTGCTTTTAAATCTGTATCTGTTCTCATGCTCTGCAGAACTTCTGTTTTGCAGCAGACTGCCTTGTCTAAGGAATGGATACACGGTGTCTGTGTATCCGTTTGTATGGGTTTGTAATCTGAGCCAGCGCTACAGGAAGAGGCCCTGAGCTGGAAAGGGAAGTTCTGCAGAGCATGAGAAGACATGAGTATTTAAAAGGAAGAGCAGCAAAGAGAAGGGAAACAACCATGGATTACAGTAAGGCACACATTACAGTATTGTTTTATGTTAAAAAATCTGAGGGTTTAATGTCACTTTAACACTTATGAAGGCAACCAGTGTCATCTAAACTCAAAAACAAAAATGTAGAATATTGCAGCTTACCAGTTCTTAGATATAGTGGCTGAATTAGCTTTCACTTTTCAGGCTAAGAACATTTTCAACAAGTACAGAAAAATGTTGGCTTTGCTCAAAATGCAGTGTCCGTGTCAAAAAAACAAAAAAAAACCTTTATGATTATTGTGTAAATGTATAGTTCCATCAATCCGCCATGTAATGGAGATGAACAAAGGCAGATCTGTCCAGCCTGTGTGACAAGAACGGCTACCCTCATAGATATAGTGGTAAAAGAAATGTAGACATGAAGGGACAGGAATGGTGTTATTCACAGGATTATTTGGTGAAAATAAGGGAATCATGTCTGAAAACAGAAAACTAAAGCTAGCCATAAACTGCTCAAAATTCAAGCAGTGTGTGGCCCTCCTGGTACAAGTTCAACCATAGTAGTTTATGCGTGAGTCTACATGTCTAGTAGTCTACATGTGAGCAGCATTGGTGAGAAGACTTTGTGACTAGCTTAATTTACAGCGACTCTGTTGTTATTTTTGAAAATACAAAAAAAAGCCATCCCTGCAAAGAAAGCAATTAATGATTATACTGTCAAACTTGGCTTCATAGATCTCAGCTTGCTAAAAGATCTAAATCCCCTGACATACTTCTTCTTGTGTCAGATGCCTGGTCTCTACTTAAAGGGTATCTATAGTCAAAAACAAAAAATAAATCTGTATTTCTATATTGAATTTCCCTAAGTTCTATCCCACTTCTGAGAACCATAGTCATCTAGAAGTTTGTAAACGTGATAAGATGCCCAAAGGCTGTACTTCTTCAATGCAATGACACGATTTCACAACGTTACATTAACATTGCTTGCTGGAAGCAATGAATGATGGCATATGTAGTCTGGAGAAATGGAGATTGTATTACATCAAGCAGCAGGGAAAGAGGTGCAAAGCACACTGGGAATCCAGGAAGTTGGTGAAAGTGATGAGCAGATGGTAGGCAGCACTCACTACATAAGACAGATTTTTTTTAAAGTAAGCTTTGATGATATTATGAAAAACAAGTCTAGTATGTATTCCTATTACAATGCTGATGTTATAACAGGATAGTATATGCTGGGACTTTACAACTCCTTTAACTCTGTGGTTCATCCGCCATGCCTTTACGTCACCATTGCATCTTCTTGAGCAGCAGTTCTCAACCTTTCTAGCGCCGCGACCCTTGATAAAATTGCCCAAGTTGTGGCGACCCCTAACAGTAAAATTATTTTCGTTGCTCCTTCATCGCTGTAATTTTGTTACCGTTAGATAGCTATTAGTTAGCGGCTCACGGCCGCCTGGGAGAGAAACACTTTCTCCCGGAAAGGTTTACTCTGCTCAATCGAGCAGAATAAACCTTTCCCTGCTCTGGTTTTTATTTTTCTGACATCGGAGCCGCCGGCTGCCGTCAGTCAAAAAAACAAACAAAAAAAAACCAGCATAGGAATGCATAGCTAGATTCCTATTGGCTATTTCCATTTGCAATATCCAATAGCAAGCTGGCTATTGCAGCCGCCCTCTGCGGCTGTCAATCACTAGAAGAGGACCTGATGGAGAACTTCAGGTCCCCCATTAATGATTGACAGCAGCAGTGGGCGGGTGCAATAGCTAGTTTGCTATTGGCTATTGCAAAGTGAAATAACCAATAGGAATCTAGCTATGCATTTCTATTAGTATTTGGCATTTTTTATCTGACCAGGAGCCGCTATCTAATAGCAGGAGACTCCCGGAGCGTCCGGGAGAGTTGGGATGTCTTTAGGCGACCCCTGGCAAAACGCCATTCGACCCCCGACGGGGTCACGACCCACAGGTTGAGAACCGCTGCTCTAGAGACATTGGAGCTTGGAGAGAAAACCATAGAACGTGGCGAGGGATGCCATCATCTGATGGTCCTGGAAGTGTTAAATGCTCAATATTCTTCGGCAAGCTTGACTCTTCAAGCAGGGGAGTTTGACGGCATGCCCAACTGGACAGGAAAGTAATAATTTTTTGGATAAGCCCATGAAGCTCCATTTGTCAGCACTGCACATGCAGACTTAAAGGTTTTATCAGAAATACTGGATACAAAAGCACAGACCCTAACTACTGATTTAACCCAACAGCCTTCCATCCAAAACTAACCATCTAACTGGAAAATCTATTTAGTTGTTTGGACTAAAGTTTTACTTTTGATTGCTGAAAGGCAGTGGTCTAGTATCTCAACCTGCTTAAGTGAGCACCTAATTCATCCTATGGAATCAGCAAGGGTATGTAACAAAATGAGCTCCTCATTTATTTACTGGCCTATATCAATTCAGATAAATGAAATTTTTTCTATCAGAAAAATTAAGATTCCCTATGATCTGCAAAGACGGGCTGCCAAGCTCTAAACATTTTCCATCACTGAAAGTCTCGTTGTCAACATTAACACTTCCGGTTTCTGAAAAGTTTTGGGACGTTATTTAACTGCATCTTGGCTCCATATCCAGGACTGTCCATAACATCTTGTGCTTATGTTTCCAAGGATGAGAAAACACATTTGAGGTTCACATGATCCTAAGTCAGCTGCCAAGCTGCAGTCTGGAGGGGATGAGCTTGATGTCAACAATGGGAAACATGTGATTTTTATCAAACAAAACCTTACTGCAGATCTAAGCCATCCTTGTCATGGGCATTTCATTAGGACTGCCTACAGCATCCAACATATAGAACCCAATACAAATAGCAGTGTCTGATTTGAGAGTCTGCTAAAATTCTATGTGACTCATTATATGAAGGTGATGACTAATCTTTGGGTTCCTGGTAAAAGTCACAAGACCTAATGGGGCACATTGCTCTATAGTCAGTTCTTAAATCAATCTAATTTTTAAAGAAAGAATGAGAACCTCCTAAAGGAGTTGTACATTACTAGTATATACTATCCTGTTATAACATCGGCATTGCAATAGGCATGCATACTAGAGTTGTTTTTGGTATCAAAGTCATCAAAGCTTACTTAAAAAAAATCCCTTTTATGTAGTGAGTGTTGCCTTCTGCCTGCCCACCATTTTTAACAACAACCTGGATTCCCAGTGTGCTTTGCATCTCTTTCCCTGCTACTTGATTATTTCTTGAGATATTTCTCAAGACTCCATATCCCATCATGCATTGTTTCCAGCCAGCAATGATAATGTGACATTGTTCAGACGTTGAGTTGTAGTTCAGAAGGCAGGCTTTGTGAAGCTGTGACACAAGGAAGTGCAAATCCACAGGGCTGAGTGAAGTGGTGTCAGTGCATTGAGGAAGTACTTCCTATAGACATCTTCATTTAGTAGGTTTATAGAACTTAAAATTCAATATAGAAATACAGATTTATCTTTAGTTTTTGATCATAGATACCTATTAAACCATGTGGTAGCGACCAGCTTAAAGCAAGGCAGATGCTGCACACCACTGTTTATCAGCTTTGTTTGCTTCAGTAGAGAGCCAAGAACTAGCAAACAAAACTGGAAGTCCAGTGGAGCAGAAATGAATGTCCAGGTCAACAGGGATGCAGCAGCTGGACCCCTAACATTTGCCGCTGCAGGAAAATTGTATACATTCCAGGCAAAATGTAAATGTATACAGATCCTGCAGCATGAGGATCATAGTGCTGTTTTCTCATCCAGGTATGGCTGTAGAAAAATAGACCATTCCACTAATGATGTCCAAGCTGTTGCCAGTAATCTGGTGATCAGAGTACACAATGTGCTGCTCCATTTTCTGCATATGTTTTCTCAGTTCCTTGCTGCCTGTCACTTGTGCTTTTTAGCAGACATGATCAGGCTACGTCCAATCCAGGAGGAGAAAGTTGATTTAACCATTTCAGAAATCAGGTAAACACATATGTACTCAACTTGTGACATCGTCCATATCATTTTTGCTTTTATGTTCTTACCTAATAGTAGCATCTGAATATATTCTTGATACCTTTATCTGGGTTCCCTCAATCATTCTGTAATAAACTGCTGAATTCTGCACGGGGCAGTGTTGATGGGCTTTATTCCTATCAGAACAATGCAACTCAATGTGGATGTAAAAGCACCTTGGAGCAGGAGTATGCAGATTGCAAGAACATCAAATGTCGGTCAGATGGGGTCAACTGCACACTGTCAATGAACTGTGAATGATCTCAGGAGCGTTTCAAACTTATCTCAAATAAAAGTTTAAAAGGTTATTAAACCCTCAAGTTTTTTTGCTAGCAAGCAGTAGATATATGCAAAAACTTAAAAAAAAAAACAAAAACCAAAAACCTTTTCAAACAGGTTTAACCCTTTCGCTGCAAAGCCCTCCGGAACATTTTTCAAATCAGCTGGTCACGCCATTTTTGCAATTTTTCCCATGGATTTTATTTTCAACTGCTGGGTTGATAGCGTTTGTAAAAGACCCCCCAAACCATATATTTTCTGAAAGCGCAGGCCTGGTAGAATAAAAAGATGGTGATGCTAAATTTGTAGGCTCTGCGATAATTGCGCACATTTTTCTCAAATTAATATTAAACCGATAAAAATACACAATTCAATTGTTAGAACACACTAAAATCAGTATCCGTGCACAAAAAAAAAATATATTTTCTGACTAAATCTAAAAGATAAAACTGTATTGAGTTAAGAAATAACAAATATTAGCACATTTGTAATTGCGCCTTTTTGCGAAAAGGTAAAAAAATGAAGGTACGCAAAACTGTAAATAGGCGACTTATGTAAAAAATTGTTTTGGTGTTTGTGTTGTGATAAAATGATACAGGTGTATATTTAATTGCAACACAAGGTATCACAACGCATGGCAATGAGTCACAAAGCTTTGCCATGCGCTGCCACAGTTAATTTAATTTTTTTTTTAAAAGAAAAAAAATAAATAAAAAAGATCATGCACTGCGATGCGTTCTAACAACGCACTGCAGCGCATGTGCATGGCGTACACCTCAATATGTGTATGTTATGTGGGGGGAGGGAGGGGTTGTGCTTTTTTTTATTAGTTTTTTTGTACACATTTTTTTATTTTATTTTTTTTTTACATTTTTATTTTTTTTATTTTTTATTTTTTTACATTTTCTATTTATTTTTTAATAATTTTTTATTTTTATTTTTTTACTGTTGGGGGGGCTGCGACGAAATATCTGGGGTCTAAATAGACCCCTGACATTTCCCTTTTGAAATAGAAAAAGAAATTGAGGACATAAGTCCTCAATTTCTTTTTCTGCAGCCCCAGCACTCAATGAATGAGAAGCCTCAGTACAGAGGCTTCTCATTCATTCACAAACTAATGATAGTAAAAATATTTTACTATCATTAGTTTCTGAATGGGGAGGAGCCTCTGTAGTGAGTGCTAGTCCCCATTCATAAATTCTTGAATGAACAGGCTGTGATGTAGATCGCAGCCTGTTCATTCATAACTGGGGACACATAGTATTATGTGTCCCCAGTTATTTACAAACACCGGAGTGATCAGATGATCACTCCGGTGTGTGCTCTGCACAGGAGGATCGATAGATATCAGTGATATTTATCTTTTCCCCGCTCGGCCACGCACAGAGCTGCTGCCATCCGAAAACTGACAGGATGACATCGGCTCCGGTATACTCCGCTCGGCCATCCTGAATTGCGGCCAGCCACTGCTCGCTCCTCTGCCCCCCCCCACCGGCCGGTGATGTGACCTCGATCCATGGAGTCTCTCATCCCAGGGAGGGATGAGAGACTCCAGATGCCGGCGGGGGGGGTGGTTCATGGGCGCCTGCTATTTTTGCTAATAGCGGTCAACAGCGGCTTGTGAGCCGCTGATGACAGCTATTAATTTGAAGGGGACAGTCCGGAGAACAGTTCTAGTATAAGCTCATGGTGCTTATAGCAGAACTGTAAATGCCAGGTCCGTAATAGGCATACGTCCTTGGCCAGCCGAAAACACTTTTGTACCTCCGTATGCCATACGTCCTTGGCGCTCCCGTCCTAACATCTGAGGAGTCTCGGGTGGCTGCAAAGGATCTTGGGGCGAGCGCATGGGCAGTTCAGATGTTCGGCCGGGAGACGAGGAGAGACACAAGGTAAGTCTATGGAGCAGCGTGCACCCGCATGCAGACACCATGGGACATGAGAGAAGAGGAGGACAGAGGAGTCAGCGCTGGATCAGAGATCCGCACCAGGGCTGGAGGGACAGCTGAAAAGGACAGTAAAGAAGAAGATGATCGTATTAAGAAACATCATTTAAGGTAAGTCCTTACATTAGCATTGTGGGGGGTCGGGGACTTTTGACTTTAATGTCACTTTAAAACACACTGCATTTTTCCATTGACCACAGCTTAGGGCCCATCAACACCTGCCCTGAACATGTTACTTGCGAAATGTTTCCTCATCCCCAACCAGCTGTTTTATTAAGTAACCTTTGAAGTTTACAAGCATTTATATCTTTCCTCCAAAGTCATTTCATTTTTTTCAAGTAAGCTTTAACTGCATTATTAAAATCAACGACAAAATATACAAAGGTATACTTTGTATCAGGGCCGTAGATCATTTTTTTTCCTGGGGGGGGTTCAGCTTCCTCAAAATTATAAGACTTTATCTAGCAGACACACAAAGGTTTGAAAAAAATATATCGGCCATATCCTTCCTAAACCAATCCTTTACCTTGAGCAATACCGATTTTGCTGTTTGACACCATATGGATATAAACCATGTTTTAAGAAGACTTATAAGTGGTACCGATTCACACAAACCGCTTAGAATACACTTATTGGGATTTTTTTACCAAAAACATTTAGCAGAATAAATTTTGGCCTAACTTTAGGAAGACATGTTATTTTATGTGATATTTTGTATAACAAAAAGTAGAAAATATAATTTTCCCCCCACTTTTTTTGGTCTTTTTCATTTATATAAAAAAATAAAATACATTTTAAAAAAAACCAGCGGCAATCAAATAGCACCAAAAGAAAGCTCTATTTGTGTAAAAAATTAGGCGCCCGGGGGCAAGTATTTAATTAGCGCCCCCCCACAAATCAATCCATAGTTCAATGCTCTAGACCAGGAGTGCCCATTAGGTCGATTGCCATCCACCAGTCGATCGCGCAGCACACCCTAATCACACCGAGTGCAACACTGAAACCGCAACATCAGGTGCTGCGTTTTTAGCCACTGAGCTGGTGGAGAGATCACAAAGATCTCTCTGTGACCGACTCAGCGATACAGAGCGCAGCAGCACTTGCTACTTACATTCCTAAATAACAACCAAAATCCTTGGTGCCTGGAAAGCTGTGAGGGAGGGTGGCTGCTGCTTCCCATCCAATCAGGAAGCTGGTTGGGTGGTGAAATGACCACCTACCAGGCTCCCTTACTTCATTTCTGCACCCCTGCTGGAAGAGATAAGGGAAATTTGCAAAGATGGGAATCCGGGATGGCTCAGGTCTGTGTATGTATGTATGTAAAATACTGTATATAGATATATATGTGTGTGTTTGTACTATTGTGTGCACACCCTAATGCAATAAGTTGCACACGCCTGTGGCTGTGTTAGTCATATATATAGTTTATACACTCCAGCATTTTATTTGTGCTTGCTGTGTGCTGTCCAGAATGGCTTTTCAACCTTCTTTTCACCCAAATCTGCAACATTACATTTAGTCACCATTCACCCTAGTGTAGCATGTGAAATATTCTGTGATATAGTGCACGTTCATGCAAATAAAGTGTTCGGGCTCCTGGTGTCATTCATTGCTAATAGCATGTATCTTGCAAGCAGAGTTCGGGCGATATGGGTGTATATGTGTAGTATGCAGAGAGCAGTTGATGGGTGTATCTGTGTAATATACAGAGAGCAGTAGATATGTAAATGTGTGTAATATGGAAAGTGCATTGGCAGTGTACATATGTGTGTGGTATACAGAGGGCAGCGAAAGTGTTTCTTTCTTTGTGTGTGTGTGTGTGTGTGTGTGTGTGTGTGTGTGTGTGGTGTGTGCAGTGGTTTGGCATCAAGCCAAGGGTTTGTTTAATCTAAGTATTTTAGTGTGTTTTTATTTTTGAGGAATGTTTTGGGGTGTTCTTTACATGCTGCAACTGGCTTATTGAATGGAGCCATGGGTCTTATGGCTTATAACTTTACCTACATGTGTTATGTTTTAGATACACCTGGAAACTCCTCTCCCTCTTCCCCTACTGCTTCAAGTTCTTAATTTTTTTATATAATCAAGGAAAGGCCCTCAAAGATCCTGGCACCCTTTATTTCTATGTAAGACCCCTACCCCAACCTATAGGTAATTACATTGCATAGACACTGGCCCAGCAGCTGTTTAATTAGAGCCAACAGATATCTTTGATTCCTTCATCTCCTGATTTCCAGTGCTGACAACATTCACCACTTGGTGTCACCCATCACTAACCTCACGAGCATGTTATTACCTTACAAACTAGCAAACAAAGTATGTTGTTGTAAACTAGTATTCTACTTAAAGGAAATCTAAACACATGAGTTATGCACCAAACACAGACTTCTGTTTCCTAAACACTTCAAGAAATTGTGCAATAATTTTTCATAAGAAATGTTTCAAATTTTTTTCTAATCAAAGTGCTTTTCCCGGCTCCAATACATTTTGGGACAGCTGAAATGGTTCTAGGAAATGTTGTCCCAGTGCGTGTGCCTCTAGACAAAGCGGTATACAATGATGTATGAACAGGGAGATTACTGGAGGAGCTTTAAAGGCTAATTAATACACAAATGAATCCTGCAACCACATGACAACTGACATTCATGGCCAAAATGTTCATCCAATACAGTTGTTAGTATTTAGAAATCTATCACATTCAGGAAAACAAAGGAACTTCTTATGGAAACAATTCTCTGACTCATGGACTACATACTACGGTAGTTTGGAGAGGCCAGGCTAAACCAATGTAGTGGATGGAGACTACTGCACCTGCAATTAGTGAAACTTTGGACAGATGATTGGTCAGAGAGTATTGATTCTGAGCAGTGAAAAACAGCATTTTATCAGACAGACTCTCTCTTTACTTGAGTAAGTGGCATGCTACTGAAGAGACTGCCACGTTAGATTCTGCCATGTTGTAGTTCCATATTAGAGAGCCTGCTTGGCAAGAAGCAGTGCCATGCTGAAGATGTTGCCATGGTATAGGCAATGCTGTGCTGTACAGAATGCTATATCAGACACATGCTGTGTTGGAGAGGCTTCTATGTTAACGACACTACCATATTGGACTGTAATCTTAGACACACCATTGTGTGAAAGAGACTGGTATGTTAGAAGCATTGTTTGAAACTTCTATATTAGACACACTGCCATGTTAAACAGATGCCTATCTTAGAGGTTCTGCCATGCTGGAGAAACTGCTATGTCAGTCTCACTGCCATGTGAGAGAGACTGCTTAGTTAGAAGCAGGGCCATGCCAGAGAGACTGCTAGACCCACTGCCATTCGAGAGGGCTTGCTGTATTTGAGTCACCGCCATGCTGATGAGATTGTCATGTCAGATATACTGTCATGTGATAGATATTGATATGCTAGAGGCACAGCCATCTGGATAAATTGTTAGGCAGACTGCTATGTGAAAGATCCTGCCATGTTAAAGAAACTGCACTATTGGAGAAACTGCTATTTCTCCAAATGTGCCCTGGTGCCTCTTGATTGGGTCCTCGTTCCACTCAGGGACAGTGGTGGAGTGTGTCCCTCTAGTTAAGCTGTGTCCCATTCTTGCCAGCACTTTCCCACAGTGTCAGACAGTGCAGCCGTCACATGAAAACAAGGAGCCAGGGCAGAGCAAGTTACACTAATCACTTCATTTGCCTGGCTCTGACTGATGTCATCATCTAATACAGAGCTCTGCAGGGGAAGTGCGTAGTGTAACTTTCCCTGTCCCGGCTCTTTGTTTACATGTGACAGTGGTGATCAGCTGTTCTGTCTGTCACTGAGGATCCTTTTAGAGGAGTTACGAATGGGACAGTTTAACTAAAAAGAAAAACACTGCTCCTGAGCTCTGGGGCCAGGGGACATATCAGCTTTGGTGGCACTGCAATCAAGGTGGCTGATAGAGGTCTGATGGGGCGCAATGTAGTTAAAGAGGCACACATATCTTCCTATTCTTGGTTCCCCAACCAGGAGACCGATCGGCTAACCTGTCACTGTCAAACATGGGTGCACACCGATGGAGGTCTGAATGGGACAAGGAAGATTCTATTAAGGTACAAAAATATCTCTGCTAGTGCACTCTATATGCCATGCTGTATGTTCTCCATTCCACACCAGCTCATTCCATATGCCATGCTGTATGTTCCCTAATCCATACCACTTCATTCCATATGCCATGCTGTATGTTCCTTTGGTCACACCGCCTCATTCTTTATGCCATGCTGTACATTCCCTATTTCACACAGCCTCATTATATATACCATGCTGTACTTTCCTATTCCATACTGCCTCACTCTATATGCCATGCTGTATGTTCCCTAATCCATACCACTTCATTCCATATGCCATGCTGTATGTTCCCTAATCCATACCACTTCATTCCATATTCCATGCTGTATGTTCCCTAGTCCACACTGCCTCATTCTATATACCATGCTGTACGTGGCCTATTCCACACAGCCTCATTCTATGTACCATGCTTTACATTCCCTATTCCACACTGCCTCATTCTATATACCATGCTTTACATTCCCTATTCCACGCCGCCTCATTCTATAACGGCCAGGCGGCCGCTATAGGGCCCCGGGGCACAGCGGGCCGCTATGGGATCCTATACTGGTGGCTTTCACTGATGGCTGAAGACGAACACGCCGCTGTTCAGATCACTGACAGTAATCTGTGCTTCAGCGTGTTCCTCTCCACAGAGTCAATGAGAGCCAGCAGCGGCAGAGGAGGAGGAGGCGGGGCCCGTGGTCAGCAGCAGGGGAGGAGGTGGGGCCCGGTGACCAAGGAGGAGGCTGGGCCCATCAGCGACCATGGAGGAAGAGGAGGCGGACAGGTAAGGAGTGCAACCAGCCCACCTGAGGGTGACCCTGCATAGCCCACCATAGAGAGTCTATGGTGGGCTCTACAAGTTGGTGGGATCTCGAGTGGGCTCTGCAAGGGGTATGACTAGAAATCAAGTACATAAAATACAAAATAAAATACAAAATTTTGCTATGGGGCCCTGAGATTTCTAGTTACGCCCCTGATGCCATGCTGTACCTTCCCTATTCCACACTGCCTCATTCCACATGCCATTCTCTAACGTCCCTATTCTACACCGCCTCATTCCACATGTCATGCTTTACGTTCCCTAATCCACACCGCCTCATTCCATATGTCATGCTTTACGTTCCCTATTTCACACCACCTTATTCAGTGAATCATGCTTGCATGTTCCCTATTCCACACCGCCTCATTCCACTTGCCACACTGTTGTACAAGTTATTTATTCACAACACCTCATTCTGTACTCTGTGCTGTACATTCTTTATTCTGCACCAACCTTATAGGCCTGGCATCTCTAGTATGTATGTGTGTCTGAGGTTGTGACCTAGTAGCTGTAGCTTATGTGTCTAGGTGTGCCAGAACTGGGAAGTCAGTGCTTGCCGTAGGCACTATTTACCATGGATACTGTGTGGCAGTGTATCTAACAGAGCAGTATTTCCAACATGGCCATGCTTCCAACATAGCAGTCACACCCACATGTCATGCTGAATATACTGCTATTTTAAACAGTGTGATACTAGACAGACTACTATTTTATTGGCATATGCCGGAGAGACTTCTATGCTGGACAAAATGCCTTGTTGAGACGGCTATGTTAAAGACTACATACCTATAACTGGCATAGCATGTTGGGATAGGTAGTTATTTGGCAGCTGGAAAATAATAGGGTTCAGAAAGGGGGCTGTTGTACAGCACCAATTACATACAGGATATGAGTAGCAGGGAATGATGAAACTTGTGGTTCTATGATAGCTGAAGAGCCCTATTTCAAGCTCAGCATAATTATAAACAACTGTAACAATTTTGTATACCTAAGATTTTTATCCATTGCTACCCAAAATCTGAAATAATATCTTTTAGATGGGCTGAGTTTTTTTGTGTGCAGGCGGACGATTACAGCAAACAATTGTACTTGTGAACCCTTGAACTGCATTCCATATTGCTGTGACCTCTTCTGCTTGCCAGTAACAATTTGCAAGCCAGTGCAATACTATGAACTCTTCTTTGTGCCACATTTTCATTCCAGGCTCTGTTGCCAGACGCGAGGTGTAACATTTATTCTGGGATGAAAAGAAAGCTCACAAGTATTTTCATAATACTCACTTGGATGAATTGCCCTGTGATATGTTTAGAAGGCTTATTTTGCACATACACAGAGAGCATTTATCAGTGTGGTCCATTACACCATTCATAAGAAAATCACGTTATTTCACATCTAAATCAGCTAAATCTAGATCATATATTATAAACCTGGTAGTTTTTATAACAGTGTATAATGTTACAGCTTACCTTGATCGGGGAGTACCATTTTCTGGAAGCATTTGACCTGCCATAGCTAGTGTTGAGAATTTTTGGTGATGGAAACTCATATTCCTGCTCTGGCATCTTCACCCTGGCATTCTTTGCTTTCTCCAGCTTAGCTCCTTCTTCTGTGGACCCCTTCTCCCCCCAGCGCACCTGTAGCCAAGAATGAAATGGTGTCAATTCTTACATCAGCTAAAGCATTGTGACATAGCCAAACCCAGGACTACATACATTTACCATTGTTTTGTGGTGCTTTGTGGAAGGTTCAGTCTAGAACTTATAGACCGTGTTTACCAGTTGCATGGGTTGCAAATGTACATGTATTGGTCACAATATAAATGGATATATTGTAGCTATGTTTTCGTTTTTGGGGGTGAGGGGGAGATAACGTTTGTTAACACCTATTGTTCTGAACAATAGACAAATACTGGTTGAGAAAGTTTTTGTCCTTACACAGGGTGAAGGGAAAGTATCTGGCAAGTCTCTGGCGGTGGGCTGAATGAAGTAAGACTTCTACAGAAAACCAGGAGTAAGGGGGATAATCTGGTATTACTGAGGGTTGGGCTTTGGGATTATGCCCCATTATGCAGAAATAAAAAACTAAGGAACCGCAAGGTATTCAAAACAGAAAATACTTATTACAGTAGAAAATTCTGGTTGGAAAGCTGGAATGTACAGAGAATAGAACTGGAGTCCTGTAAGGTGGGACTGGAAAGGGCTATACCAACCAGATGATTATCTTTTACTTTATAGTGGGGGTGAAAGAAAACCATTTGGAACATGATGTTTGCTACGTTCTCAGGTTGAGATGTATATAACTGTAATATACTCTTCAGATCACTGCATGGTGTGGATCCACAAAGGCACTACTAAACCGTTGAAGATAAGTATGTCTTGAACCACTGAGTAAAGACTGGGCCACTCTTCACCATTAGTTATCCACTCAGTGGGTGGGTACAATAGCCAGCCTGCTATTGGCTTTTGCCTTGATGAAGTACACTGCTTTTAGTATAATGTTTTATCACTTGTTTTTTGGTCATATGTTGATTAAAATGTTTTTTTTTTACAACTATTGGTTATTTACTACACTGTTGAACACAATGTATAAATGCTGGGAACTGGGAAAAGAAGTTGGTAAGGAGAATATATGCACCAAATTGAAAAATAGAGTGTGGACAATAGAATTAATTCTATAAAAAAAAAAAAAAAGACAGTGATGAAGAGAATAATCTGGTTTGGACAGAATGGATGAAAGCAGAATACCAAAGTAAGTATGTCTGCAAGGGCAATGGGAAGAATAAAAAAAGAAAGGCCCAGCAAATGATAGGTATAGATTTAAGAGGACATCTCTTAAAGTTTAGGTGTGAAAAGATGACGGTGAAAAAAGTGTCCAACAGAGGAAACTGTAAACCATCTTACGGATGCCAAGCATCTACAAGGACTGTAGCTCCAGGACTAAGCAAGTAGGTTAATGTGCTAATCAGCCTGCTTTACAGAGGTTGGACTGCGGACCTATGAGGCTGCTTGTGGGCATTGTGTCCTTATAGGGAGATTTGCCTTATATATACCTTCTGTATAAATGAAGCCAAAACATTTATTTTTATTTAGGATAGAGTAGGGAATGGTGACACCCCTTGTCAGCTTATTACCATCGGTTCTCCACTGGGAAGATTTATAGACACAATAGGTAATGAGAAAAAAATCTCTCCTAAGTGAGGGAAATGCCCTCATAGACAGTTGTCTTCAGAACAAGTGTCCCCATTGGAAGAGTTCTCCTCTAATCCTGTTCCTAGGTAAATGGTGGAATCTCACCTGCCGAATATTGTATTCTGACAACCGACACCCAGCACTGTCAGAATACATGAACAGTGACTGTAGCTGACTGGATGGAATCACTGTTTGTCAAACAATTTTTGGTCTGACTCCTTCGACAAAAGTTGATTGAAAATGCAATGCATGGCCAGCTTTACCTTAAGGTGGTCATACACCTATAGATTATCTACAGATTTTCTATGGTCAGATGGAAAAAGTGCAACAGATTCTTCCATCTACGCTACACTGTGTGGCTGGATGAATCGCCCACTGGGCCAAGCTTCAGTATCTTGCTAGTTGGCCCCGCTGGCTCTCAAAATACCTGAACAATCTGATTGGATGCAGGTATTGTTCAGGTATTTTGAGAGCCCTTGGTGGTCGACTAGCAAGATACTGAAGCTTGCCCCAGCGGGAGATTCCTCCATCCACACAGTTTAGCGTAGATGGAGGAATCTGTTGCACCTTTTCCATCTGACCACAGAAAATCTGCAGAAAATCTATAGGTGTATGGCCAGCTTTACTGACAAAGGTCATCAGGACTAATCGAGAGAGTGTATTTCCCTAAGGGGGACACCAACAGTAATAAAAAAAAATTACACTTTTGTTTTTAACCACTCACCACTCCATCCAAACTTGGATAAAACTTTTGGTTTTACACACACAAGTGTTACAATGTACAGTATAGACAATGCTCCTCAGAGCTGCCATTATCCTAATTTATGTTCTGTAATATACCAAGTAATGCAGACACACAACCTGAAACAGAAGTCAAATGAACCATGAAATACATATTTCCTTAGAGAAACACTGAGAAACACTGAGACCAGGACTAATCGAGTGGAGTGCCAGCGCAGTGCCTGTAAAAGAAGACATTTGCCAAGGAAAGCCAACAAGTGCCAAACTCTTTGGACAGCTGCGGCAGTGATCAATCAGCGGAGCAGCGAGAGTTAGAGAGGGGAGACCACCACTGCTGGATATCAAGGGGGTCTGCTTTTTTTTTTTATTGAAAATGGCAAACCACTTTGTAAATTGAACTTAGATACATTGTCACATACCTATGTAAATGTTATCCAATTAGCATAACTTATCATATTAGTATACGTTATTTAATTTAACAAATCCTTCCAGTTTTTAAAGCAGAATGTTGGGCAAAAATGCTCTTCACTCTTGCAGTGGCGCTACACCCGCACTGCAAAGGGTTACTTATGTGCTCATCTGTTTAGGTGCTAAAAAGTTATACTCAAATATACCCAATTCTCATAGCCGGCTGCCTCTAGGACCGGTCCCTGGAGTCTTGATCCCCCTCCGCTGCAGAGGTCTAAGATTTGTGAGTCATCCCATTCTAAAACACAGTGTATAGGATGTAAGGACTCCGAGGGACACATCATCACTGCAGTGGATGAGGAGACAATCTACAGCAGTGGTTCTCAACCTTTCTAGGGCCGGGACCCCTTGGTAACATTTGCCAAGTTGTGGTGACCTCCAAAGGTAAAATTTAGGGATGACGCGGCTGCTGCAGCGAAATCTGGAGGCATGGCAGGAGAACTGACACTGCTGCGCTAGGAGAGAGCCGAGGAGGACTCTCACCTTGCACAGCGACCCACGGGTTGAGAACCACTGCTATAGGCAAAGACAGGACCGGGCTCTGCAGCTGGAACTAGAAGAATTGGATTTAAAGTGTGTGGCTATATAACGTATGAGGTACATACTCCGCAGTACTGTCACTGATAGGGATGAGCTCGGGCGTGTTCGCAGCTCCACGTGCCGAGCCCGCCAGGAAGCTGACAGTGCGCAGTGCCAATCACAGGCACGGAGACATTTCCCGATCTCAGCAGCTGCGGACCGGGAAAATGGAATGCATAGCTAGAGGTGTGTTTTACATATTTTTTTGCTTGAATACATACATATTGCACCCGCCCTGAAGGAACTTCAGGTCCCCCTCTGCTGATTGTCAGGATAAGAGGGCAGGTGCAATAGCTTGCTTGCTATTGGCTTTTGCAAAGTGAAATAGCCAATAGGAATCTAGCTGTGCATTCCTATGGTGGTTTTTTTTTTCTGACTTACGACGGCCCCCGATTTTCAAAAAACAAAAACAAAAAACAGAGCAGAGAAAGATCCCGACCTTTCCGGGAGAAAGTGTTTTTCTCCCGGCGGCTGAGAGCCACTAGGCGACCCCTGGCAAATCATAATTCGACCCCTGAGGGGGTCCCGACCCACAGGTTGAGAACCACTGATCTACAGGGACCAGAGAAGCATCCAGCCGCCTCCGCGGTTTGAGTGAATATAACTTTTTTTTGTAGCACCTAGACAAAAACGACCACTTAACCCTTGCAGTGCAGGGGTAGCTCCTTTGCAAGTGTTAAGAACATTTTTGTCCTAGGTTCTGCTTGATTGCTTTAATTAAAATGTGAATGAGCTCGGCGACCATCAGCTGGTATGGGTGCTTCCCCCTGCTGGTGTCAGTATTTGTCGGGGGGTCTGGCCCCTTGGAACTTGGGAGCAATAACTGTCCCCTAGATGGTTGGAGTGCGGCTGGGGACATGGGAGGAGTTTTTTAGGAGAGGCCATATTTTGGCTTTTGGGCACCCAGAGACCCCTTCTTGGATCCAACAGTCATTAAGATTATTTATTTGTATATTATTTTGTTTATGACTTTGGTTACTGGTAACGTTGGTTTGGTTAATAAAAGGGCTGCTGTGGCCATTTAAATCCATGTCGCACAGTCTGTGTGTTTATTGGGGTTTTAACAGAGGGACGTAATCAACGAATCCATCAGTCAAGAGTGGCAGAGAAACTTGTTACAATTTTGCTGAGTCTGGGAATCGCCCTGTACATCCTTGAACTGGATACATATATACTATTATTAACTTCCCTGGAGCAATATTCAGAAGGAAGATCTGGTTCCACAATTATAACATCAGACACTCCAATAACTCTCCTGAAGGTGGCCATACACTATTAGATTTTTGGTCAAAACTTTTTGTTTCTGCCACGAACCCTCGTTTGATTATAACTCGAAAACCCCATCCAGCATAGTCAAATGTCGATTTCGGAAATCGTTCGTTAGACACAAACTCCAACCAATTTTTGACGAGCGATGGAAATAATGTCCTTTGACGCATGTGCTGTGTTCTTGCTAAGATTTTTCAGGTGTTCGATTTCCGTACAAAAGACCGTTCGTGTTCGATTTCCGAACAAAAAACGTACAATGTATGGCCACCATAATGGAGGACTGACACTGAGGGAGTGTGGACTCCATTTGACACTTTGCAATCTGGGTGTCAGTATTTGAAAATTCAGGGCTATTATTAGCTAGGTTGGGCAGACTGTGAGATGGGTCTTCTTTGGATAGCATAGAACAGCTTTTCTCAGCCAGGCTGCCATGGCTCTCTCTCTCTACATATATATTAGGGATGCACCTATACCGATACTAGTAATGGTGCCAATACCGAGTATTTGGGCGAGTACTCGTATGTTGTACTCAACGGGCAGTGCCGTAGAGGAAGACAGCTTCTCGGCCAATCAGCATTGATCTGTTGGAACAGTCGGCTTGATGCTGATTGGCTGGGAAGCGAGCTTTCCAGCCAATCCGCATGGAGCCAACTTCCCATTCAATCAGGAAGCCAGAAGGTGGGGAAGGTGACTCGATGCTGACTTTCCCGACCAACTACAATCGAGCCAGCCAAACATCATGGAACCGGCTTCCCAGGCAATCAGGAAGCTGGGCGGCCTGTCATTACCCACCGCTCGGCTTCCTGATTGTCCAGAAAGCCGGCTCCATGCCAGCGGAAGCAGCGGTATCGGTACTCAGTATTGACGAGTACCGAAAGCAAAATATCAGTACTCGTACCTGATACCAAAAAGACGGTATCGGTGCATCCCTAATATACTGTATATATATTTATGCTATTTTCTATCCAAGGCACTAGATCAAGCCACACAGTATATGGTATGGGCTATGCAAGAAATATTTAAGCTACCATTTCTAAACTCTGCTTTTTATAATGCTATCTGCATACTTGTCATGCTGATCCTCTGGCTTCTTTGTTTTCTGAGTCACATACTCTGAAGAACACGTGCGCAAATAGGGAGTTCTAGGTTTATTTATTTCATGCTTGTTCTGGATCTGTCATTCCAATTACTGGAGCCCAAAACAACTAGTAAACTGGAAGGTCTTTGCTCTAGTTTTCATGAGTTATTTTTAAACAAACGTTGGCATGATATGTGACACACATACTGGGGATAATAGTATTATAGATCCAGTAAAACCAGAAACATTTTCAGAAGTTATATTCTAGTTCAAGTCTTTGGTACATCAAAGTGGTCAGGCACCAGGCACCGTGCTCTCTTATTCCAAATTGTTGACACCTCCCTTGCTATGGAGCCAGACATGAGTATTATGCAGTTCCCTTGGTGGGAAGATTCCAGGGATAGTGAGGAGAGACAAACTAATTGTTGGAAGCATTCTCAGATCATGAATTTAGAAAAAAGGAGCATATTGCTTCAGCTTAGTTTCAGGGGGCAGTGGGGAGTCAGGCATTCCTCTAATTTCCCTCTCATGTACTATTTTCAGTACAGGTTTTGGTGAAGAGAGGTAGCTGGTGAATGATCATGTCTTTTAAGATAGAGATCACAAAAGGGGCAAGGGGGCACTTCCTCCCACCTTCCCCCTATTTATTTTATAAATTAGCAGTTATAATTAACCCCCTCACTACAGTTTTTCATTTAACTATATCATAAGATTGGTTATCATGTATACCCATTCTGTAAAGAACCCTTTGGCATCCTGCTACTATTGAATAATAGTGTCTCATGGGATGCACATGTCTGTTTATGCCCTGGTGTACAAGCAGACAGGCTCTTATTTTCTCTTGTCGCCTATTGCCATAATTCGAGGCTGACAGAATTGGGGAAACCAACATCAGGGCCGTAGCGAGCTTTACATCACTTCCTGTTCATTCAGGAGTTTCTGAATGGGTAGTAGCACTCTGCACAGAGGCTTCTCCCCATTCATAACTGGTTGATAGAAAATATTTTCTGAATGAATGGGAAGCCTCTGTACTACTATCATCTCATTTTGCTGCTATTATCATTTAATTATTATTAATTATATAATTATT